>NC_092506.1:74764103-75077853 GCF_047511675.1 Marmota flaviventris
CATGGATCTCAGGGTAATAAGAAGTGCTCCTCTTCTACAAATGACAGACTCTGGAAGTCTTAACCTCACACTAGATTTCTGAGTTCTGTCATTCTGTGAACTGTGCATCTGGAGGACCTGTGACACCAATGAACATACCTGTGCCGTGAACACATTCAGGCTGCTGCCTCCTCTATGTTTATAATCTCCAGATTCTATTCAAAGCCTCTATCTAACTTTCTATTCTCTGTCCACTGAACAACCCAACTGCATTATTTTGTAACCATTTTTCCTTCTTATGTTGTATTGGTTATTACAGTGTCTGGCACTGGGTGGGTTCTCAGACATTTGTGGAATTAATAATGATCATTTTACATTAATGATAGCAAATAAAAATTGCTTCTAATGAGAGAAATATAGATTACATAACAGAGAAACAATAGTAGGTACCATATATTAAATGTCAAACTGTAAATTTTGGGCGAGCTTCGGAGGAGGAAGAGACCACCAAGAGACTGTCTCATGCAACAGCAAAGGGTTTATTGGAGGACCAGCATGCTGGGGCTCAGAGCTCACTTCAGAGGAGCAGAGAGCAAAGAGCCCCAAGAACAGCTTGAGCAGAGCTTATATAAAGGGCAGGGACTTCACATACAGCATAACAAATCATCACACACCACGGGAAAATCAAACAACAACTCTTAACCATGATTAGTACATTCACTGGCGGGAACAAGTCAGGTAGGGGTGATTGGTCAGCACAAAGAAGGGTATACATTTGAACTGATTGGCTTAAGCCTGAGGTGTACGTGCCGGACTGCATGGTTTCTGGGTGTGGGGGGGTTGTTTTTACAGAGCAACCAGATGGTCAGGGGAGATGTCAACATACATTTCAGTGGCTTTTCTGGGAGTTGTTTTTAACTTCCACATGAATTTCAGGTTCCAAATGCAACTTAACAGAACTTGAAACAAATCTTATCCTTTACATTTCAATTTCTTTAACCTTTCAAAACATTCAACATACATTTTTTAATCTGCACAGAAACCTTATAAAGTAGCTATAATTGTATCTATTTGATAGTTCCGAAAACTGAAACACAGAGATATTAAGTAATATATTCAAAATAATGCAGGGAAGATTAAACAGGTCAGATATTTGGGTGAAGGGTAAATGCTGTTATTTCTGTATTCATTCTCTATAAATAAAATGAAGTTTCATATATATCACATAAGTAACTATATCTAATGCATCATTCATGTATATGTAGGCATGTGTATGGATATTCATATGTATATGAATCCATTTCCCTCTGAATCAGAGATGGCATCTATTTCATATTTGTCTTCCCAAATACAAATATATATTTGGCTGCCTGAAAAGCCTTTCCTGGCATCTATCTGGACTTAGGACTAGTAGAATGTACAGGTGCTTTGATTTCAGCAGATTAATTCAATTGTATTGAAAACACCTAATGTTCAGTACAGTGCAGAAACTTACTACATTGGAAATGGTTAGATTTTTATTTCAAATGCAAAAATGGACACATTTAACACTGTAAATGAAAAAAGTGCACTCACTAAATGGGTTATAGCTTTGATGATGATCTACCCATGTACAGAATAGTTAAGTTATTGAAAAGATTAACATACCTTTCCTTGAAAACAGAACCTGAGTAAAAAGGTTGAAGGCAGATAATTTATTTGGAATATGATCCTAGTGCATGAGTGAGGGAGGAAAAGAATAAATGAGGAAGAAGGAAAACTAATACAATGATGCTAATACAATGGCCAATGCTGTGGGTGACTAGTTGCTTAATCCATGGAGGTGGGTGTATCTAATAACCACTCATATTAGGGGAGAAAGGCGAAGCACTATCCATCAACTCTTCTCCTTGTTGGCTGAGGGTGGACCCACATGGTGTAAAATCCCCTGAGCTCTGAATTAGGATAATGTGTGTGAGCCGGGTAGGGGGAGGCCCTCTTCAATGGAAGCCTGCAGAAGCTGCTTGCTGCAGGGGTAGCTGGAGGGCTTCCAGTGGTGTTCAGGAAATGTCAGATACACTCTGACATTTAAATTAAAATTAAAATGACTTTATGAAAATAGATTTGCACTTAAGAAATAAAGAATATGCAGGATATGTTGAGCAGGGCAAAAATGTTCTATTATCACATTAACATGAGGGACAAATCACCACTAGCTTATGGAGAAGAAGTAAATATAAAGGATTTTATGCTACAGAAACATTTCTGATAATGTCTAGTTCATCCAGAAAACAAAAGCACAAGTCTATTGGTTATGCTAATCTGTTATCGTCTATATTAAAATAATTTTTATAGATAAAGTTTTGTCACAATCAACAATGTCCTGAACTTAATCTTTTGTCAGTATTGATGATATTATTGTTTATTTTTGTTGAAGGAATGAAGTAAAGTGACAAACACAGATACTGATAAAGCTTAATCATTGACCATAAAAATGCTAGCTACTTAAGCTGGTTTATTACTTTTTTACATTAAATGATAATTTCAAAACTCTAGCAAAAATAGATTAGGAGTATGAATTATACTAATATTCTTTTAATGTTTTAGAGGAAGATAAAATACATTTCTTATATTTAATAAGAAAAGCTAGAGATTAAACAAAATCTATTAAAATTGAAGGAAAATTGTGAGGAAGAAGAAAAGAAGTTTTAATTAACAATTCAACCATATATCCATTTAGATCTTTGGTTTTTATTTGTGACCAAAATTATCATAACCACACAGTTCTTTATGCATCAAAAAGTCATACCTGACACCTGTATAACACAAAACAGGTGAGCTAGAGAAAAGCATAATAAATTTATTTAATAAAAGTTTTACATTGCATGAGAGTTTTCAGAAATGAAGGTTCAATGATTCAGGGAGAACTATTTGTATTCTTGCTTAGGTTTGGTGAAGCATGAATAGTTGTGTAAAAGCCTGATTAGACAAAAATCCAAAGGGGATAGACTGAGGGGCATGGGAATACAGTGAGGCCTGTATGTTCAGAATTTTCTTGGCCTCTGTGTAGCATTCCTTCCTCCTGGGTTGGGAAAGACCCCCTTTTGAAATGCAAGTCTTCTACTTACTATGAGAAAAGGGAGGTCATGGAATTTCTTTATGGTCAGTTCTTACATAGAAAGGCAGGAGGAGGATAGAAAAATATTTATAGCTTTTATGGCTGGCTTTGGGTAGTGGAATTCTAGCTTTCAAGGCGTGTCTTGGCAGGAAAAGAGATACAAGAGTCAGGAGTATAGGAGAGAACAGAGAACGATTTTGCTTCTGAGGTCCTTCCAAATGCCCTTCAGTTATAAGTACCCTGCATGCTAATGAGTCATACTTTAGGGTATCATTTTCAGGGTCTCAACATCATAATTACAAAATTTAACTTTCACACCTGTTATTTCCTAGAAAATTTATTCTGTTTTAAGCTGGATAAATTTGGTTCAGGTGACATATATTAATTAGCTCATGTGGTTGGTGAAGAAAAGATAGATTTGTAACAATAGCTTCTCATTTTCTATTGCCGTACTGGTTTTCAAAAAATTTCTAGGCAATAGCATTGTCTGTACAAATGAAAAGAAAGTGCTGTTTTGAAGAACTTAAGTTGATTATGACTTTGGAGCACAATTGCCCCTTATATTCTTGTTTTCCCCACCTGTGTCTCAATTCAAACCGTAATGACAAAGAAGAAAGGGGGACTCAGTGAAGTTACCACTTTGAGTCAGTTCTCTCTATATTCAAATTCAGGTGAGACCGAAGGTAGGGGAGGAGGAAGATTGTTACTTATACCACTCTCCACACAGAAGTTGACTTACACATCTATGACCACCTTCCTCTGAAAAGCTAGACTTACTTTCTTTGTTTCTGAACCTTGAGTCTGGTGTAAATTCTTGCTGTTATCCTTATTAAACACAGGGATTTTGGAATCATTCCATACTTGTTAGTGTCTCCTGGTTGGCTGTAGGATCTGCAATTGCACACTAGGTACTCAGCTATTACTTTTTCTTTTGGTGTGAATCACTACTCACATATATTCATCTCTCTGGGTGAGGATTCTGAGGCCCGTGGTTTTCATGCATTGTTTTCCCACTGCCACATAAACTGAGTTATCATTTCATCATTTCTTGTTTTTTCTTAAGTGTCCTCAGTTCCTATGGTTTAGAAAGAGGAGAAACATTTCTCTGTGTGAATGGAATAAATTTTGAAAAATTACTTTTATCTTCCATCATGTCATCTTTCAGAATTTAGTTTGCTAAAACCCCCAAAGATCCTAGGACCTGCCCAGCCCAATTGAGCACAAATCTGTGGTGGATGATGACTATTTTTCTCAGTTCAGTTAAAGGTGTTATTATTTCATATCTCTGCTGAAGAGATACCAAGAAATTAATGATGTTTCCTGACTCTTTTTTTATTCCTAGATATCTTTATTATTTTAAAAATTGTTTTTAGATATATACAATATCAGGATACACCCTGACATAATCACTAAAACATGGAACACAACCCGCCCCAAATAATTTCCAGCACTTCCCCTGAACCCTGCTCCCCTCCCTTCACTCCACCAATCCCTCTTCAACCCATTTACAGTTTATTTATTTATTTTTTTAGTACCTTTTGGATATACCCAATGCTGAGACCCACCATGCCACATCTATGTATGCACATATGAAAGTTCAGTCAGATGCATTCCACTGTTTTCCCCTTTTCCTGACCCTTCTTTCTTCTCAATTCCCTTTATCTACTCTACTAAGGTTTCCTCTATTTTGATGAAATTCTCTCCCTCCCCCTTTTCTTTTTAAAAAGTTGTGTGATGTTTTTTCTTTGCTTTTACATTCCAGTAAATAGATGCTGTCTGGGTGATAAAGCAAATTCTACAAAGAAGAAATAAGAAGACAGTAAGAGGAAATTTATCATGAAGGACCCAAGAGAAAGTGCAGTTATAACTCAAGGAATAAGCAGTGTGGCTTCACAATGCCTCAAGTGTTTACAAACTGTGGAAACATTTTTGCTTCTTATTATCATATCACTGGTAATTACTCACTCACGGATGAAAACTCATTTATTCTTCTGAACGTCTTTTCTCACCAGAGTTCCGACTCAAGGTTCATGTGAGAAGGAGGTATGTTCTATTGCCTGTTATGAAAGGAAATCATTAACCCTCAGTTTCTCAGCTTTGAGTGTTCATAATGAACTGGTGACACAGTGTATTTATAATTGATTGCATTGAAATTTCATCTTCATTAGTCTCCATTTCTCACTTTTGATTCATTATTGAAAGATCTCTGACAAAAATAGCTATTTGGTTGATTGGACATAGTTGAGTCTCCCCTTATTCTAAGAATCTGACTTTGGGGCACTTTTTTAAGCCCTAGAGTCTAAGTAAGAAAGTCTAAGGAATAAATCCTTCATGATATAAACACAACTTGCCAGAGTAAGACAAGGAAAATTCATGCCATGGAATTCCAAAGAAGCTAGAGGGAGTTGTGCTCACCTAATAGTTTCCTGCTAAAGACAAGAGGTAGTGGGAAAACCCAGACTGAAATTCATATTCCAGAGGCCACATGGGATAGAGGGTGAGTATCAAAAGGATGAATTTAAAAAGGCAGAGGAGAGAGAGTATTGAGGTTACAGAAGTTATGCAATTATTATTGAATTCCTCTCCTATAACTTAAAAGTTAGTATTATAGTAATAGAATGGTTTAAAGCATGGGGTAGATCAAAGATGATAGACAAGGGAAAAAACATAGAAAAGGAAAGGGTGTGAAGGAAATCTAAACATTTTTGGAAGAAGGCAGATAAGGCCTCTAAGACATGATTGCCATGTCTTAGAGGAATAAGAGTGCTCAAATAAGAGTAAAAATTGGGGCTCATTAAGGTCTTTAACTATAGAATAAATTTTCAGCAGCATCTTAAAATGATTTGTTTCTATAAGATGGATCCAGAAGAATGGTCTATCAACATGTCTGCAGCGTACTGGACACATGATTCTGACAAATGGAAGTGGACTGAGGGTCCAGAGAACTGGTATTTTCCCAAAGATTTATTCCATTCTAATGTCAGAAGAAAATTTAAAAATAATTCAGTGGTAAGCAGAGATAGATACTATGTGAGACTTGATATTTCAGGAGAGCAAATTTTATAACTTAGGTGAGCTGACTCACTGATGTTTAGAAACAACCCTTAAAACATCAAAAGGGAAGTTGGTATGCAACCTGGCCTCTGTAAACACATGATTTCTCAAAAATCATGCCCTGTGAAGACCATTTTGAATCATGAGTAGTTATGTGACAGAAAAGTACAGAACAAGTGAAACCATACCAAGTAAAAAATAACATAGAACACTAATATGTTAGTTAACTCTTTGTCACTATGGCAAATACCTGAGAAAAACAACTTAAATGAGGGAAGATTTATTTTGGCTCATGGTTTCAGAGGTTTTAGTTCTTGGTTTCTGGTTCCATTGCTATGGGCCTGTGGTAGGACAGACATGGTGGCTAGGAAGCAGAGAAAGCAATGAAGCGGCTGGGGATAAGACATACTCTTCCAGGACATGACCCCAGGGATTTACCTACTTCTTTCAACGAGGCTCCACCTCCTACAGTTTGAACTACCTCTCAATAATATCATAAAATTACAAATAACTGATGAGATTAAAGTCGTTGACCCAATCACCATCCCAAATTTTCCACCTCTAAACACTGCTGCTCCGGGGTCCCAGCCATCAATATATGAGCCTGTGGGGAACATTCTAGATCCAAATCATAACACCGTTTCATTCACCCTCAAAGGCTCATGCCCATCTCACAATTAAATATGCATTAAGTCCATCTTTAAGACTCTCCATAGTCTTAAAAGTTCCAGTATTGCTCAAATGTCCAAGTCCAAAATCTCTTCTGAGATCCGAGGCAACTCCTAACTGTGAGACCCTGTAAAAACTAAAAATCAACTTTTATATTTCAAATATCCAAAGGTGGAACAGACAGAGTAAATATCCCCATTCCAAAAGGGAGAAATAAGGGCACAGAAAAAGGGTTGGATAACTTGGCATGATCCCAGCAACTCACAATGCTGAGACATGAGGATCACAAACTTGAGGAAACTTACCAAGATCCTGTCTTAAAATTAAAAATAAAGGGAATGCCTTCAATTTTTCTCCATTCAGAATGATGCTAGCCTGAGGCTCTAGCAGTCAGAGAAATGCAAATCAAAACCACCCTAAGATACCATCTCACTCCAGTAAGATTGGCAGCCATTATGAAGTCAAACAACAACAAGTGCTGGCGAGGATGTGGGGGAAAGGGTACACTTGTACATTGCTGGTGGGACTGCAAATTGGTGCAGCCAATTTGGAAAGCAGTATGGAGATTTCTTGGAAAGCTGGGAATGGAACCACCATTTGACCCAGCTATTCCCCTTCTCGGTCTATTCCCTAAAGACCTAAAAAGAGCATGCTACAGGGACACTGCTACATCGATGTTCATAGCAGCACAATTCACAATAGCAAGACTGTGGAACCAACCTAGATGCCCTTCAATAGACGAATGGATAAAAAAAAATGTGGCATTTATACACAATGGAGTATTACTCTGCATTAAAAAATGACAAAATCATAGAATTTGCAGGGAAATGGATGACATTAGAGCAGATTATGCTAAGTGAAGCTAGCCAATCCCTAAAAAACAAATGCCAAATGTCTTCTTTGATATAAGGAGAGTAACTAAGAACAGAGTAGGGACGAAGAGCATGAGAAGAAGATTAACATTAAACAGGGATGAGAGGTGGGAGGGAAAGGGAGAGAGAAGGGAAATTGCATGGAAATGGAAGGAGACCCTCAGGGTTATACAAAATTACATACAAGAAGAAGTGAGGGGAAAGGGAAAAAATACAAGGGGGAGAAATGAATTACAGTAGAGGGGGTAGAGAGAGAAGAGGGGAGGGACGGGGAGGGGAGGGGGGATAGTAGAGGATAGGAAAGGCAGCGGAGCACAACAGACACTAGTATGGCAATATGTAAATCAATGGATGTGTAACTGATGTGATTCTGCAATCTGTATACGGGGTAAAAATGGGAGTTCATAACCCACTTGAATCAAAGTGTGAAATATGATATATCAAGAACTATGTAATGTTTTGAACAACCAACAATAAAAATTTTAAAAAAATTAAAAATAAAAAGGGCTGGGAATGTGACTCAGTGGTTAAGTGCCCCTGGGTTCAATGCCTAGTAACAACAACAATATGGGACAAAATCATGATTGAAACCCAGCAGAGTAACCACCAAATCCTGTAGCTTCATGTTGGTATTCAAGGTACATGTTGGCAGGATGTTTACTTCACAGGACTGGGACAGTCCTGCCTCTATGGCCTTGTGAGTTGCATCCCATGTTGCATTTCTCTTGGGCTGGCTGTGCTCACTGTCCATAACTTCCTTAGCAGATAGCCCACGTTCCTGGCATCTCGAACTTCTTAGGATTTCTATTGCAACTTCAGTTGCAGTAGAGTCTTAGTGATGGACTGAAGCTGCAATGGAACTTCATGTGTTACCCTCTCTGGTTGCCTGCAAGGATTCTGAGCCTGTCACACAATACCTGGTCTTCCAGGACTTCCTTTGAAATTCCTGTGGAAACCTCTGTGACCTTGTAACTCTTGAATTCTTTGGGCCTTAAAGATCATCACAACAAGGATGATGCCACCTGCAGGAGCAGGAGCTGGGCTCCTCTGCATCATGGCTGTGCAACCTCTCAGTGCCTGAGCTACTGGGTGCACTATAATGAATTCTAGGGAAACAACTTCCTAACTGATTTTTGTGAACTTTCCAAATAGTTTTCACTTGTTCATCATTGATGCTATAGATGTGATCTTACTGGGTTTTAAGAATTTTAGGTGCAAAGTGCTCAATTTCTCTTTTCAACAACCACACCTTAATTTGTTCCAATTTTATGCGTGCTTTTCTGGACAAAATCAAGATTTTCAACTCTTTCCACTCTACTTCTTGTTCCTGTTTCTTACTATATCTGGCTAATTTCCAAGCAACACCTGTGTCACTGCCTAAGTGTTGTGAGGCCATGAAATTTCTTCTGCCAATTTAAATAGTCTATCACCTTTAATTTCAATGTCACATGCCACAGTCTTGGGATATGAACAAAATATATATAAGTTCTTTTTCAGAATGTAACAAGTGTGGCCTCTACTCCAATGCCCAACAGAGTCCTCATTCCCATCTAGCACCTCATGAATACAGTCCTTACTGTGTTTAATATCAGCATTCTGGGTTTTCAAGATCACACCAGAATCATCCTTAAAGTTCTGTTTACAAAACTTCAAAATATCTAGTCTGCATCTCCAAACTTTTCCAAATTCCTCTCAGAAATCAATTTCAAAAGCTTCTGAACCACATGGTCAGATGTAGTCACAGCAATGACCCCACTTCTCAGAACCAGTTTTTCTGTTCTTTGTTTTTGGAATTTTGACAAATACATGAGAAAACTTAAAGGAGGAACGTTTTATATTTGCTCATTGTTTCAGGGGTTTCAATCTATGGCCGGCCAGCTAGCTCCATTGCTTTCGGCCCTAGCCAGGGCAGAACATCATGGCAGAAGGGCATAGTGGAGGAAAACTTCTCACTTCATAATTTCTGGAAAGGAGAAAGTGGGGAAGGGGCCAGGAGCAAGATATTATCCCAAAGGGCCCAGTATTTTAATTAGGTCCCACCTCCTACAGTTTACACCATCTCCTAATAACACCATCAAATTATTAAATAACATATGAGGTCAGAGCCCTCATGATACAATTGCTTTCTCAAAGACCCATCTCTGAGCATTGCTGTATTGGAGATCAAGCTTTCAACACATGAGACTTTGAGGGACATTCCAGATCTAAGCGATAACAGATTTGCTTCTCGTGTATCCCTCAGATGTTCACGTGTTGGAAAGTTGGTGTGGCAATGTTGTGGTGAGAATTTTAAGAGGTGGGGCCATTAGGATATGGGGGCATTGCCCATTAGAGGGGATTATTGCTGGTCTTGATGAGTGAGTGAGTTTTTATGAAAGCAAGTTATCATAAAAAGAATAAACCTGGTCACTGAATTTTTCTGGCTTCCTGTCTTTCACTGTGACTCTTCTCCCCTTCTAAATAGACCAATTGCCCTTCTGCTTCTCTGTCACATTTTATAATATAGCCAGGGGTGTGCTTATCAAAGCCTGAACAGATGGGGCTTCCTGATCTAGGATTTAATCCTTCAAAAGTAAGTTTAATGATCCTCTTTTATTCATGTATTACCCGGCTCCAGGCATTTTGTTATAGCAACAGAAAATAGACTAATACAGGTAGAATTGAGGGAAGAATTCCAATGAGATTCCTAAGTTTCCTTTATTATCTGAGAGGAGGGAAGAGTTTTTGAGTAACTTTAGACTCTTTTGAGTCATACTAAAAAGAAGGAACAAGGAATATTTACTATCCAAACCTGGAGAGGGAAGAAAATAAACAGAGAAAATACTAATAATTTAACCAAAAGTAGGACAGGAGAAGACAGAAACAAAAGTTTAGGGAAAATTTTCAGTGACAAGTTTACATGTGGCAATTTTCATTAAATTACTACAAAACAATTTATAGTAAAATTTTCATGGATGCATTTTGACTTCACTAATAATGTGGAGGCATGTTTATTTTCATGTCAATATGGCAGATTCTTTTGATGAAGTGAAACAAGAACCATTATCTATTCTCTTAGAAAAGGACTGAACATCAGGACTGGAGTTGGAGACAGTAATCCAATGATGAGGTGTT
Organism: Marmota flaviventris; assembly: GCF_047511675.1. Classification (NCBI taxonomy): domain Eukaryota; kingdom Metazoa; phylum Chordata; class Mammalia; order Rodentia; family Sciuridae; genus Marmota; species Marmota flaviventris. Next base: position 74,774,889 of record NC_092506.1, read on the forward strand.
GGGAATGGTGCAGATATGACTCAACTTCAGTAGTCCAGTGTCCCTTAAACCAACTCTTGGCCTCTGGAAGGAGAATGTGGTCACTGATTTGGGAGAAAATTGTTCACTTATATTGAGAACTAATTTTCTCTAGTTATCCTCATAAGTTTGATTAAGATAATTGCAGACTTGGAAATTTGGGATTTATCCCTTAGATTTTCTGATTCACAGAGCACAGGTGTGACTATCAACACACAGAACCCTGTCCTGGGGAAAAAAACAACGATGGTTGGTATGCTGTGGAGTTGAAATGTCCACAATCTGGAATGAAAAAGAAGATGAGAGATAAGTGGCTTTCCACTCTGAGAAAAGAAAAAAAAAAAAAAAAAAAAACAGAAAATATCTGAAAGTAATGTTTTCTTTTCCAATAATGGGAATGCTAGAGGGAGAGGTTAAAGAAAAGAACAATACTCTAAAGTGCATGAGAGTCACAGAGATGAGGCTTCAATATTGTGCAACCATACCCCAGTTAACAGAGGGCCCAGGAGCTACTACATTTAGGCTCTAGGGACTGACCTTTTTTACGCATCTTCTCTGCCTATACACCTCTTAAATTTATCTCATTCTGTCTCAGAGTTTATGTCTCTGATCTATCCATTAGACTTGAATCCCATTTTACAGAGAAGTTAAGTAATTTGACCAAGTTTTCATAGGTGTTTAGAGATGAAACTAGAACTCAAGTCTAAGTTTTATCTGATATTCAAATCTGTGCACTTTATACTGTTCTAAAGTGCCTCCAAGGGGTAACATCACATATTTTTTTAATTGCATACAAGATCCAGCATTGTCAAAAACTCAATTGTAATTAATTAATAAAGGTTAAAGGAACAAGAGAGAGAAGGAAAGTATGAAGAAATAGATTTATGTTTGGGGAAGCCCACCAGCCAAGAAAAGACGGACATAGAAAAAAAAATACTTCTGAGTTCCTTCTGAGGTACATTTCTTCTATGGGGGTCATACACTCCAATGTTTTGTCCATATAATGCTGTATTTTATGGATGAGCCCTTGTGCATGCTGGGCACAGTAGCTTCTGTAATTTTTGAGCTGAATTCACCAAGAGTTCTGACCACATTTACTAAGTCCAGGTTTCACCCATCTGGTTCTGAGTTGGCCATCTTCACTTCTGTGCCAAGTCTATGCTGTGTGGGTATGTCCTAAACTGAATGCTTCATGCCTCTGCCTTTCTCCAGTGATTTCACTTATCTAGCTTCAAATCCTGTCTTATTTGGGAACTTTTTCCTTGCTTTTAATGTCAATCACTTGCTAAGTTCTGAGTCCTTTCTGAATGATGCATTCTTTCCATCATTCCTTTCCTGACATTTCTTTTCTCACTCATTACTTCTTGCCTGAAGAAATCTCAATTTTAACACCTATATCTTGCAGAATAAAAAATATACATGGAAACTGGAATTCCAGGTCCTTCTCCACTTGACTCCAAAACTCTCTTTTCCTGCAATTCTGTTGTACTTCCTTTGCTTCAAAGCTGTATCTTATAATAGCTATATTATATAGAGAAATAGAGAAATAATTGATATACAAACCATTCCTCCTTGCTTCCTCCTTCCCGGAGGGGAGGTTGGTAGGTGGCCTTTTAGACTCCTATTCCAGTTGCAAACAGAGTAGATCCATTTTGATTATTAAAATTCCACATAATATTTTGTTTAAATTAAGACTTTTATAGACTCTTTAAGTTTTAAAACCATTTTTTCTTCCAAAAAAATACTGTGTCCCTTACTATTTCTAGTTGATGTCCCGAGTCTTGTGATGTCTGGGCACTTATGTTCATGTTTTCCACTCCAGTCCTCAGTATGTGGAGACTTTGACCAGTGAAGAGAAAGCTGCCAAGGCAAGACAGAGGTTCTGTGCACAGAGGACATTCTCTTAGGGATGGGACCAGGTCTGAGGGCCTCTCCCTCTGTCCCGTAACTAACTTTTCAGCTTCATTTTTTTTTCACAATTTTTTTTTCATGAAAGTACACGAAGAGCTTATTTCTCTTCCACATGCATGTTAATTTCTCTTTTGCATATTTATTAGTGCTGTTCCCTGTTCCTGAAATTCTCAGCCTCTCATCTCTACATAGCCCAAGTGCTCTTACCCTTCATGTCCTCACTTAAATTCTACACCCATGGAAACCTTCTGAAGTCATAGAAGCTCTCTCTTTCTGGTCATATTTTTAAAATTTCTCCCTTTATTCCTTTACTTAACATCTCCCCCATGGAGTTGGCTACCTAGTTTTATGTTCACACCACGACAAGACTGTGGCTTCTGGAGGCATGATTAGATTCCAAGTTTGTAAATCCCCAAACCAGTTTTCATGTATGCATTCAAACTGGCTAACTTAAATAAGCAAATTTGATTAATTTTTCACTTATAGCTGAACTGCCTATATGAATTGTGAAACATAACATGAACACAACAGCACATTTTTACCTCACGAGGCTCTTGAAGCAGCAAATTTAATTCCCTTTGGTTGTGGGAACAGCCTTTTGCAGTGAAGGCACACTGTCATTCTGAAGTAATAACACTTTCTCTCCACCAGCTGAATTTATGGCACGGTCAATGAGAACATTCTTCCCCACTAGTGTTGAGACGATTTTGGGGAAGATGTGGGCACTATCAATAAGCCTTTTCAAGGTTATGCCTGCTTCCTTTGGAGACAATGATTTGCACTACATTCTAAGCATGTAGCTTCTTTCTTTTTTTCTGATTTATATCAGATTCTATCTGCTAAATTATCTGTGCCAGGTATAGATTTTCTCACTCTGTAAAGGGTCTAGAAATTTTCTAACATAATTCTTATATTCCAATTTAAGAAAGAAACTGATGGCCATGTTGGTATTTTTGTCAGTATCTGTTTGATAGAGACTATGTTAGAACATGTCTGACAAATGAAAATGAGCACAAGATTTATGGTTGACAATAATTGAATAAAAATTTTACCAGTGCAACATATATGAAATCAACTCCTGGAAATAATGATAAAAATCTAACTCCCTAGACAAGAAGAAAAGTTAACTCAAATAACTAGGAGAATTGCTATTCTGCTTTGGAAATCTAATCAGTTAGGAGGAGATTAATTAAAGATTCACAAGGTCGAATGCTTTTGTTGATAAATGGAAGCTAAGCCACAATAAAGGTGGGTGAGAAGAGAAGTTTAGTAGATGAGACAAAAAAGAATGAAGGGAAGGTAGCTGGATAGGAATAGGAAAGACAGTGGAATGACTCTGTCATAATTTCTTTATGTACATATATGAAAAAACCTAAGTATATCCCACCATTGTATATGTCCACAAGAATGAGGTCCTAATTAGAATAAAATATTAAATATGCATGTATTATTTTATCAAAACAGATTCTATTATCATATATAACAACAAAAGTTTCGATTAAAAATAACAAAATAAAAAATATTCATTATTCCAATGATTCCCTTACTTATAAAAGGATGTGGTCTAGTTGAGTAAGAGCTGTTATGTTGTTGGGATTTTACAACTGCTATGCATTGAGATAAGTCAGCAGATCTTCATATGAGCAGCAAAATTAGTAGCCTCTGAATTCCTTAAAAGCAGACTGTGTAGTCAAATGACTGTAACACTTATCATCAATAAACATTTATCATGTCTCCAACATGCCTAGCACTTTCTAGGGTGCAGATAGTAGGTCTTTAAGAGAGCAGAAATCAATAGATTGTGTGCAGTTGGGGAAAGACATTTGAAATTTGTTTAGGAAACAGGTATCACATGTTTCCTGAGTGTTAAGTGAAATGGGCAGAGTGGGAGAAAGAGATCTGGATTCACAATAATCCAGCCGTGCAATGTGCTCAGCTGACTTTTTTTTTATAACTTCTTAGGTTTAATTATCTGGCCAGAGCTCACCACACAGTAGTTATTCACCAACTGTTTGGAGAATCAATGATGAATAAACAAACTGTTTAAAGGTACTTTCCAAAAAGGTAAATTTGTAATTCTCATATTATAAATAAAATATAAATAAATAAATAAACAAATAATGAACATGCATAGAAGATTTGTGTTTAAGCCATGAAGAATCCAGGCAGATGCAATAACTGAATTAAAATAAAGTTTAAAAAAGGACACATTCATATATCTGGAATATTTAAATAGATATATAAGTGGTGGCAAAACTAACTATTCTTTGGGAAAAAAAGAAAGACAATTGAAAATTGTTCTGAACAGAACAGAATTTGTTTGTCTATGGAGAAGAATTATCTTACATTGCTATCAGTTACCTACATTTACAGAATTCCAAAACAGCTCAAAGACAAGGAAAGAGTAGAATCAGAGATCATGAAAGGGTGTCCCATAGACCATGCACAGTTTTCCAAGGAAGTACAAATTGTTCTTTCTGTAGTATGGACTGAATGGTGTGTGGCTTCCTAGCTTCATAAGTGCCAGGGAACCTGTGGCTCAGCTATCCTAAGTTGGTTGGATACCAGGCTGTTGTTTCCATGTAGAGCCCACATTCTTGGAACTTATTTTGTTTACTTTATGAAGAATGTGAGAAAATAATGTGGTGAAATAATATTTTGACATTTTCTGTCAGTGTTTTGACATTAGTACAAAGCATCTCCACATACATTCTTATATTCTTATAACAGCTCTGTGAAGTAGTTAGGGAGGAGATAATTACTGTTTTGCAATGAACATGATGATGACTCATAGAGGCTGTAGCTAAACAAAGGAAGAAAAGTGGCCTGGGACTCAAACCTCCTCTCTGACCACATGCTTCTTGTCTTTCCATTGGAAAGGGCCAAGATCGTATCTGCAATAAAATGAACAAATCCTTCAAGTTTATTAATGTTACAGACTGTGGCCAGGATTTTAGTTTGGAAGAGAAAAGTCAGGACATCTTTTCATCTTTTGACTCATTTTTTTGAGTCATTTTTTGACTCTTTACTTCATATCTTTCTTTAAGTGACCCTGGGTAGAAAATACCTGAATGTCTTCACCCTTTCACAATGATTCTATACAACAAAACCCAACAGGCATTGAACACCTTCTAACAATGAGTATTGAATACCTTATAATTTTACTTCCTAGTTCTAAGAACGAGAAAATGTTTTGTATTTTCTATGAAATCTCTAACTCTTAATATTAGTGGCTGTATAATTCATTTTGATCATCTTTACTATTATCAAAAACATTTATTAAGAGGCTCTGTGGCATCTTTTCCAACTACTGTTAATTTTTAAAGACATTTATTATCTATTCATTATTCATGATATATTAAAGATATTTTAATCCCACTTTACAGTGAGGTCAATGAACTTGGTGAAAATTACACATGATGAGAGGTGAGAAGTCAGGTCTGACTCTAAAATCTCTTTCCCTCATCATAATACAATATACAAGGCAAATTATTGTAAGTTCATTAAGTGAAGCCCAGTGATTTGCTTGTACTGTGTGAATGATTATCATTGAGTGTGATGAACATAGATGAAATGTTGACACAGTGGGAGACATCTGTTGAACTCAGACTTCCAACAAAATGCCAGGAGACTGAGCTTGAATCATGTGAGTATCATGGAAGGGGATGAGGAAGAGACTTCAAAGTGCCTTTTAAACTCTTGGCAGCAGCAGTGGTAGAGCTGGATTATTTGTTAAACATAGTAAACCTGTGCTTAGGCAGAACTATTTCCTCCTTGATGATTTTTCCACAAGAAACTCAGCATCCTCAGATGGGCCTTTCTGCTTTTTCTCCATCACCTCAGGTATGTTCCCAATAGCACGATGTCTATAGCTTAATTACCCAAGCAATGGGGTTCCTTTAATTTCCCTTGGAAGATAGTTTCCAATCTAATTGTCTTCTACGCTTTTCCATTTCCCTTGGTGGTCAGCCTGCATTCTCCTAGGCTCAATTTTGTTTCCTTATTCTGGCTCTTTCCCTCTGTTATAATTATCCCCACTTGAGCAATAGAATTTCCTGCTTAAAGTTGTTTTTCTCCAAAAACCATGGGGGAAAGGTAATCAAACTGCACTCTGGTCTTTGTCATTTTGACTGAGGAAGCATTGTCCTCTTCATCCCAGTCTCACCCTTTGAAGGGACTTCTTCCCCAGTGTCCCCCAGTGCTTCCTCAGTTTCTTTTTCCCCCCACAGGACAGCAAAGAGAATAAACCTCTGAACAATAATGTTGAAGTCCAATAGAAATAATGAATCAGAAAACCAACAAAATCTCCTAATCTTTTTTATTTCTATTTTTTCAATGTTAGGCCATTGAGATGAAGACTCAGTAGAACTGGGTCCTGTTCCTTGGTCAGTCTCTGACCATTAACAGGAGAGAGTTCACTTAACCCCATTATGCCTCAGTTTCCTCATCTAATAGGTAGTTGTACATCCTTTAACTTAACAGGGGAAACCTCTTTTATCTTTGGGTTAGTTTTTCTGGCTCCTGGGTAGCTCCCTGTCTTCACTCAAGATACATCTATGGCCACATGTCCACCTTTACACCAGACCTCTGGTTTTCTAATTGCCCTGCAAATAAAACTCTGCTCCTGTATTGATGTGAGAACAGACATCTAGACACTGGCCTGAGCTCATACTGCTCTTCCCATGGGTTCTCCTAACTTATTCCTCTGGCATCTATCACAGTTGACCTGCCTCATCTGCTCTGGATCAATAGAAACTGAATGCATATCATCTTGATGTGTATGGTACAGAATAAAGTCTTTTATAAATGTGGGTGCTCCGGAGGACACCGGGAGGTTGTTCCAGGGCTGGATTCAAGCTCTGGCACTGCTACTTAGATGTCTGTTATAAAAGCAACTTTCTATTTTTTTTCTCACATCTTCATACATGTATTTTGTATAACAATGAGGGTCTCCTTCCACCGTCCATGCAATTCCCTTTCTCCCTCCCTTTGCCCTCCCACCCCTCTTCCCTATGTAGAGGTAATCTTCTTCCCATGCTCTTCCCCTCTTCCCCATTTTGAGTCACCCCCCCTTATATCAGAGAAGACATTCGGCATTTGTTTTTATGGGGATTGGCTAACTTCACTTAGCATAATCTTCTCTAATGCCATCTAGATTAGGTAGAGAGAAGTGATGGGAGGGGAGAGGAAGGGTTCGGAAGATAGGAAGGATAGCAGAATGAAACAGACATTATTATTACTGTGTGTATATATATGTGAGTGCATGACCAATGTTATTCTGCAACCTATATACTCAGAAAAATGAGATATTATATCCCATCTGACAAATGTATGATATGTCAAGGTCATTGTACTGTCATGTGTAACTAATTAAAACAAATTAAAAAAAAGAAAAATTCTCTTTCAACAAATAATGTTTTTAATGGGTTAAATGACTTTCCAAAATTAGAAAAGGCTAAAAAAAAAAAAAGTAAAAAAGCAACTTTCTAGATTATAAAATGCTTGATTTCTGCATAAGCAAAAATGAGAGCTGTAACAATGACTGCTTCACATATTTAATTGAATAATAATCCAGGCCAACATGCTTTCTGTTAAAATTGTTATATAGTTATTTGAAAATTTATTTCTTGGGTGAAAAAAACATTAACCTTTTCCAAATGTTATATAAGTACTTCCTTTTTGTGTGGAACCACTGTTATTCTTAATATTAGGTGTTAGCCATGGGTTAAGGGCCAAAATCTCAACCTAAAGTTGTATAGTACCAATGCTCATTTTATATTCATATGCCCTTTGAGGAAAAATGGATCAATTATGATATTGATACTTGCTAGTTCAGAATTCTAATGGTTTCTCCTTCAGATACTTTTCTAACAATAACAAAAAAAATGTTTGACTGTTTTTTTTACCCAAATAATTCGTTCTTTCTTTCATGTTGTTCCACATTCTAAAGTGAAGGGGATATTTAACATGATAGTTCTTGTGCTGTTGCTCTTGTCCCTATGCAGATGCACAATTAAATATCTGCCTGCCTTTTCTTTTGACATTTCTTTATTAATAACTTTGGAAAACACACCAGAGCAAACTTACTCCATGATTTTTGTATTCAGGAGCTACCAGATGATAATTTGATTTTGATTTAGGGAAATTTATTTTTCTCAACAAATATTCACTAAAGTGTGCAAACAGTTGACACGTGACATAGCAATATTATTCATTATTATTGTACTCGACTGTCCAATATTTTTGCTATTGTAATTCATTTGGTGTTTGTCTCAGGTGGATGTCTTCTTGTCTTTACATGTGATGGATATTTTCCTCAGTACAATCTTTCAAAAGGATATTCCTTCTCAGATTTATTTCTGTTAGAAATATAAACTCTCCCTCAGAAGTATTGGTGCATTTTATTTTAATTGTTTATGTTCCATCTTTTTTGTTGCAATCACAGAGGGGAGGAACTTTGGAAAGTCATTTAATCAGTTCCTCTGCCTATAGGCAAAAAGGAGACCAATAGATCCATTTGTGGTTTTTATGAGAGATGAGCTAAAAAGGCAATTCCACTTTTGTTTTGGGCAATCACTGTTATGAAATGAAATTTGCAACTCTACCGCAATTTTGCTTTTTTTTCGGAAAAAAGTGTTTTTCTTTAACAAAATTTCAAAGGGGAGGAAGGGGTGATGGGGGTAGGAAAGATGATGTAATGAGACAGATATCATTGCCAGAGGTACATGTATGATTGCATGAATGGTGTGAACCTACTTCTTGTACAACCAGAGAAGTGAAAAATTGCGTTTCATTTGTGTACAACAAATTGAAGAGCATTCTGCTGTCATGTATAACTGATTAGAATAAATAAGAAATAAATTTACAAAAGGAAGTTTCATACTGTGAGAGAAATATATTTCCCTGATATAGTTTAGCCAATTCACAAATAAATGAGCAAAGAGTATTTCAAAATCCATATGAGAATCCAGGTTGCTAAAATGTCTTATTATATAAGACATTTTATAATTTATATTATCTAAAATGTCTAGTTCCATACAAGGAGAGGGATAAAGAATAAGAGTAATGATAAAATAATACGAATAAAAAGGAGGAGAAGAGGATAATAGAAGCAAAGGGAAGGAGGAGGGGAAGGGGAAGAGGAATATGATGGAGTAGAGAAGAAGTGTGAACAATATGCAATAAAAAAGTAAAGTCAGGCACTTGGAACTGCCTTTGAGAAGTTCCAGATGTCTGACCTAACAGAAAATATTATTAAGAACATATTATAAATGTGTAAAGAAGTCAAAGAAGGTGTGGTGACAGTGTTTCATCAAATATAGTATGTCAAGAATGAGAAAAATTGTTCAAAAATAAATAGAAAATCTGAAATTGAGAATATAATAACAGAAATGAAATCTTTCAGAGGATACTCATCAAAAGGTTAGCAGAAAAAAGAATCAATGATTTAGAAGGTAGATGATATTATCCAATGTGAAGAACAGTGAGAAGAAAGAATAAAGAAGAGTGAACATTGCTTCAAAAATGTGGGCTATATTAAATATGTTAAAATATGCATATGAGGAACAATGTGGAGAAGAAGAATGAGAAATATGACTGATATGGAAGAAATATGGCTGATAAATGATTAGACATGATGAATATCAATGAACTCCAATTTGTATACACACAAAGAGATCCATACTCAGAAAACTCAATAGACAAAATGTTGAAAGATTTAACTCCATTTGGAAAAGGGGGAACATAAAAAACAACATGGTAGACAACAGCCCACAGCATACATCTCATCATGTTGGCAGAAATAAGACAGCACATTCTCCTAGCCATGGACTTAGTTTCTTGACCTGCAAATCCTAGATTTATTTTCTAAGAGATTTTGATACATTATTCATGTTTCATGACCTCAGGGGAGGGGGAATTGATAAGAATGTCTCTTTGGGAGCTTGTACTTTCTAGGAGTCCAGTAAAATTTATCATTTATTTAAGAAATCATAAAATTTATTGCATCATTATTTTACAAATTTGAGTTTTTCACAAAATATATCTTAAAAGTAAAAAATATGCTCTTTGAATTGCACTTATTTTCATAGTTAAAGTTTGGCTATCACCTAGTATTATGTTACGATGTTTTCTTATAATTTCCTCTAATTTTATATTTTGTTCGCTTTTAACTTATAGTGATTTGTAAAATGTCAATTTTTAATCATAGAATCTTGTGACTCTCCCTGTAAACTATGTGGAATTTACCCCATTTGTACCTTCCTAGTCGCTCTTCAGACTATTTTCTGGGCTTGATCCTTGTAATTTTTTTAAAAAAATAGTTTTAGTTGTAGATGGACCCAATACCTTTATTTTATTTGTTTTTAATGTAGTGTTGATAATCAAACCCAGTTCCTCACCCATGCTAGGGAGGCTCTCCATCACTGAACTACAATCCCAGCACTGGTCCTTGTAATTTGATTTCCAGTTTATCATGATTGCTTATTCACAGTCCTGTGGAATCAGCATGCTTCCTATTTCTCTCCACTGGTCAGGCTCCCCTCTGCCTTCCCAATTCCTACTAAATTTACTTTAGTTACAGTCAGTAGTTGTCTTCATAGTTGGAGATGTGGAATTTTCTTAGGCTGCAACCTTGAACTTATTCTTTCTTCTTGAGGACAGAGAGATCTAGATGGACCTTGAGATTAATTTCCTCTACTTTTCCCTTACTTTGCCAATTTGTTCTTTACTGGGGTAATACTCTTCTGAGGACTCTGCTTGATATATCAGATGTTTTTCACCCTGGCTGGTGGAAATAATAACTATTTCTAGTCATGGGTGACCTCTCTGGATGGTTCTGCATGATACTATTTGGCCTCCCACAATCCCCAGGCCTAGGTATTTTCCTCAAATGCAAAAAAAAAAAAAAAAATGGTTAATACTTAGCTCAAATTTTGAGGGTATTCTTTGAAAATTGCCAAAGTTCTCTCTGTAATTCTCTCTCCTGGGTTCCCTGCATTGCAAATTGTTTCTATTTTGGCCTCCATGAATTCTGAACTCTGAATTCAGATTTATTTCTGTTAGAAATTTAAAGCTACCCCAGAAGTATTGGTGCATTTGGTTTTAATATTTTGGGTACACCTGCTTTGTGCTATCGCCCTAGTTTGCAGACTGCCCCAGGCAACAAACTAGATTATTATAAGGTTTGTCTAGAAAGATTTCTTGCCTCTCAGCAAAGTTGTACTCAACAAGTGTCTGAAGTTGTTGTTTCATAAATTTTGCCTTTTTAAAAAAGTTAAGAGAATATTGTGTAAAATTACCATTAGGCTATGTGTATAAGGTATATATAAAACATATATAAATTTGTGTTTAGACTTGTCTTATTCCAAAGATACCTCATTATGTATATGCAATTATTCCAAAATTATCCCACATTTCAAAAAGAAAATAAAAATCTCAAATTGGAAATACTGCTTGTCCCAAACATTTCAGATAACAACAACAACAACAACAACAACAAAATTAGAGTTTAAGAGCTAATTCACAATGCCGGGGCAGGGGCTAAGGAAGAATTATTACTTTAGATTAGGTAGAGGGAAGGGAGCATGGGGGTAGGAAGGATAGTAGAATGAATCAGACATTATTACTTCATGTACATGTATAACTATATGACTGGTGTGATTCTACATCATATACAACCAGAAGAATGCGAAATATCAAAGTACATTCTACTGTCATATACAACTAATTAAAACAACAACAACAATAACAACAACAACAAAAAACAAACAAGCAGAGTGTGATAGCTCACTCTTGTAATCTCAGTGGCTTGGGAGACTGAAGCAGGAGAATCACGAGTTCAAAGACAGCCTCAGCAATGGTGAGGTACTAAGCAATTCAGTGAGACCTTGTCTCTAAATTAAATACAAAACAGGGCTGGTGATGTGGCTCAGTGGGCAAGTGCCCCTGAGTTCAATCCTGGGTATGCTCCTCCCGCCCCCCCCCCCAAAAACAAAACAAAACAAAACCAACAACAACAACAACAAAAAATGCATGTTTTATGTAAGTTGAGCATTTTTGTTGTTCCATAATACTAATGTAAATTAGGAAAAGTGAATAGAACTAAAATCTGTGATATAAGTATTGGGGGAAATATCCATTCTTTATATGGGAATCATGAAATTGAATCATAAAGTTTATCAATAAATCCTCATAAATCTTTACAAAAAAAATGGTTAGAGTATCAACTCAATCCCTGTTGCTCCATAGCATTCAGAATCTGATTATGACCATGAATACTAACCTTACTAAAGTAAACCAAAGCCCTCCAGTGGAAGGTGCTTGGATTATCTATAGGAAAGGAGGAGTTGCAAGCTTACAGTGGAGGAAGTTAGAATGTGGACAAGAAAATATAATAGATTGTATTGTTTGGGAGCTCATAGCTATTAGAAATTCTTTGACTTGAAATACAAATTTTCCAGGGGTCTTATGAATCTTTTGAGCCAAGGAGGGACAGTATCTGATGTATGTCTTGAAAGAATAACTTGGATGAACTCTAGATAGGGCAGAGGAGTGAGAGGGGAAGGGAGGTAGGAGGGGGTTAGTAAGGATGGTGGAATGTGATGGACATCATTATCCAAAGTACATGTATGAAGACATGAATTGGTATCAAAATACCTTATATACAACCAGAGATATGAAAAATTGTGCTGTATATGTGTAATAAGAATCGTAATGCATTCCACTGTCATTTATTTAAAAAAATATATAATTAAAAAAGAATAACTTGGACTACTGCATGGAGACGAGCCTGATGGTAGGCACAAGTGGAAACAGGGAGTCCATTTAGAAGATTGCTGCAAAAATTCAGGTGAAAGATGATGATAGTTAGATTAAGATAATAGCTATGGAATAGGGGAGAAGTTGTTTTCTTCTTATTCTTAACAAAATAGGGATAGTTTGTAGAACTGAGTTTGCTATGGACAAATAAATAAAAGAATCAGGGAGTTATATTTTGAGCAACTTAAAACATCACATTGTGATTAATTGGTATGGGAAAACCATCAGTGGAATAAGGATATATAGTTTGGAAGATTAGGCACTTGTTTGTGGGCATGTTAGATTAAAGATATCTATTAGATATCCAAGTGGATATATCTAGAAGGAAATTGGATATACAAATTTGAACAGTACTGACCAAAAGCTAATGATTTTCAAGTTACCAACATACAGCTGAAATGTAATGCCATGAGACTGGAGATCAGCCAAAGGGCATGGGTGTTCCTTGTAGAGATGAAGAGTTAGGACTACGTTCTGGGAAATCCAAGGTTAACAGGACAGGAAGAAAAAAAGAAATGAGTAAGGCTACCAAAAAGGAGCAAACAGGAAAACAATGAGAAATATAGGGGAGTGTATTGTCTTGGAATTCAAGAAAAGAATTTGTTTCAAAGAGGAGAGCGTGATCAACTCTTTGTAGAATGCTGCTGGTAGATTAGCGGAGATGTGGATGTGGAATTGACCATGATTAATAGCAGCAATCTGCAAATAGTCTTACTTTTATCTGCCCTCTCATTCCTACTTACATTACCCCTCCTTGAAATCTTCACGATTTTTCTATTACAATTCTATATAAGAATTCCAACAGAACTTCTTTGTACATTATATGTTTATTTCACATGTTTATCTGAGTCACCCTTCTTAATAATGCCTTCATCACATTTCAGAATATAGTGTGTTTGCTTTCCCCTGTCTTTTCCACTAGATTTAGAACTTCTCATGAATGCAATGAAGAAAAGCTCTCTGACTACTGCTGCCATCATTACTCCTCAGATTCCAATGCTATTCATCTTCATGTAACCCTTGATGGTTATTTATTCCCCTATCATATGCTTTGTTCTGTCAGATGATATTTATTTGTAAAAGTGAAGATATATTAAGCATTGTTTACTATGTTGCATGTATTACTCTAGGAATGTCCATTCTTCATTTTGTGAGTATTTTTCTTTCACAACAATTCTATGAGATAATATGGTCATCATATTTTTTAGGGGAGGAATTCGAGGGTTGAAAATTATATGGTAGAACCACAATTTGACCACAGCATTCTGCCATATTAAACTATATTTTAAATTATTATGCATTGGGTGCTTCTTGAGGCACTGTTCATATTCTTTGTTTCTCCTGCATTCCTCTGACCTTTGCTCCATATTTGCAGTATTCTGAGCCCAGGACAAAGCACATGGTAGCATTTCAAGAAATATCAATGTATAATGACTACTTTATGGATGACCAAGGCTGCCTTCCTGAGAGCCAGATCTTGAGGTTGGGTAATGTCTTCTTCTTAGTAACCGCCCAGCATATGGCAAAATTGGAGAAAGGCCCAGCGTGAGCAGAATCACTCTCCAGAAAATCCTTCATGCAGGAAGGGTACATGCTGTGTGTGAGAAAAATGAAGTGTCAGTCAAACTGAAAAGAGCTTTGTTAAGAAGAGAAAACTTTACAATAAAAAATGATTTTAAAAAGAAATTTCAGATTGAGTTTTTTATTATACCATGAGTTTATTCAAGAAAGGTATGCATTTTGACAATGTCTTTAGCCATATATGTCAAACACTATGAAAACTCTTATGTGCATTTATTTCATCTTTACTTTTTGGGTATTTATTGTGACCTAGAAGTGCCTAGCTTCTAGGCACTTGGAATACATCAGTGAGTAAAACAGACAAAATATTAACCCCAAGACACAACCCCAATGACCTACCTACTCCAGTCACACCCTCTCTGCCTACATTTATCTTCCAGTTAATCACAATCAGTGGATTAACATACTCATAAGGCTCTCATAATCCAGTCATTTCAACTCTAAATCTTTTGCATTGATGTACACATGGGCTTTTGTTGGATACCCCATATCTAAACCATATATATTAATATCCTTTTTCTTTGGTATTTGCTCTATAAGTATTTTGTATTTAAAACCTAATCTTGAGCCAGGGAAGTGTAAAATAATAATTTTCCTGTTTGGATTAGGTTAGAAAGCTGGATCTGTACTCATTTTGTTTGGTTTCAAATTCTCTTTGTGTACTATTTATAAAATGTCTTAGATTAAGCAATTTTCTCATCTAAAAAATGAGAGTAAAAGTAGCATATGTATATAAGAATAATATATGTATATAAAATGCATATATAATGTATACACATATATATATATACATATACAATAGAAAATTAAATCTCTCTCTATATTATATATATACATATATATATTTGTATGTATGTATATATATATATATGCATGCTTGCTGATTAATAAGAAGGGACATACCATTGTGTGACACAGTAAGACCTTAAATAGTGATGGCGTTAGTGAGGACAGTGTATGGTTGGAGGCAAGACAGGAAGGCTCTTTGCTGTCAAGTCTTACATCAATCTATATAAGAATCTTATTAATGTCTGATATTTTTGCAAAAATTCAGCAGGGACCTCAAAGGTTATTTGAGCCCTAAGCCTGCATGGCAATAAGTGAGCTCTGGTTGAGGGATCAGAGCTGGGGTTGTAGTAAGGGAAGGCTCTGGGATTACTGCTTATTGCTTGTCTCAATCCTGCCTCTGGGGTTGTCAGTCTTTTGCCATTTGTGACTTTATGTCCTCTTTAAAGTCAAAGAAATGAAAGGGAGAAGAATAAGGGCAGATGAGATACAGAGCTGGTCTCAAAAACAAAAATGATGAAAGTTTTATCTGAGATTTTACTGAAGCATTAACTAAGACAAAATGAATTTGTTAGTATCCAGAATATATTTATGGAGCACTGAGTCCATGCTGAGCCCTGCGTTGGTCTGTGAACTAATAAAATAATGTTCTCATTCTCAAGGAACTCATAATCTCACAGGCAAACAAGCACACAAGCAATCACAGTGCAGAGGACTGGAATTGAGCCATGATCAGGTATGCACTGAACATAAAGTTTTTCTTTCCTTCATTTTTATGGGATCAGAAGGACAGCAAAAGGCTTCATAGCTGTATGTAACTCTCAGACACTACCCTGTCACTAGTGGTTTTAGTTCCATTGGAAGAAATTCAAATGAGAAATTTAAATAGAAAAATGTATCTTATACTTTCAGGATTTTCAGAGTTCTGGAGCTTCCTGAAACTTCAGTTTGGCAAATCTCTTTCAGCTTACTGCTTGACTCTATGTATTTGGAAAAGAGGACAAGAACAAAGCCAGTTTCTGTTATTATAAAGGGAATCACCTCTTAAAAGTGTGATTTTGAGGAAATGACTTAGCTTTACTGTGTTTGTATACTAACCTTGTAGACAGACAAAGCAATGATTTTTTTTTAGTGAAACAGAAAAAGGGTCAACTCAGGAGCCCAGCTGAGGTTTGAGAATCTTCTTTAGAAATTTAATAATTTATTCTACAAATATTTATTGATTTTTTCCCCTGTAGTCTATACACAGTGTTAGGTAGTGCTGAACTGTCTTGAGCTGTTTATTGATAACTTCTATTCTATTTTGCCTACAGCATGTTTAAACCAAATTAAGCTTCTTTTCTCTAGGTATTAAAATAAAAGAAAATGAGGCAATTAACTATAAATGTCATAAAATATGAAAACTTTCTTTACCCAGACCAATACTCTCCTTTCCAGGGATGGAAATATCGTGACCTAGTTCTTTCCTTTGGGACCTTATGTCTGATGGCAGACATGGTCTTTGGACTAGGCCTAGGATGTACTGGACCTCAGGCTTATGTACAATTTGAGAACAATATTTCCCTTATGCTGCAAACAGTATTTTTGTCCTATTGAATTGGGGTCCCTGGAAAACCTAGGTTATGAATTAATGAATAGGAGAAAATATATTTTTTATTTTGGAGTTTGAACAGATTGGCATTTTTTTTTTTTTTTTTTTTTTTTGCTGATGTCTTACTGATTTAAGTTTCTATTTTGGAGGACATTCTTTATACATAAGCATTTCTTTCATGAAAATATGTGGCTTTGTAATATGTTTAAAATTTTATTACACTCTTGTTTGTGCCTATAAGAGACACTCTCTTCAAATAACATCCTGAAGGGTTGAAAACCCTGTAGTTTGACATGACCATTGTTCTCAGAGAAATTATGCTACTGATAAGCTACTTTTATTGAGTGCTATTCTTGTGCTAATTGTACATTATGTTAAATTGTGTCACAGCCACTGTGAAGTCAGTGATTGTCAAGGTTTCAAGAGCAAAGTCCTCTTTTTCATGTAGAAAATACCCCACTACCATATGAGGCCAATATGAATGAAATACCATCTTGAAATTAACATTTTATTCCCCAAAAGCATGTGAGGCATGCATGTGAGACATTTAAGGAGCTATGGAAATGGTTTGTGTGCAGAGGATGAATTATGTGGCCCCCTGAAATAACTATAGCTCTCTGGAAGCCCCCATCAGGCTGGGAGCTGCAGTATCACTGCAAACAAAGTATCCAGGTTTGTTTGAATTTACTTTCTTTTAAAAACATTTTAACAATTAACTGGGCCCATAATGTTTTACATTCTATATAAAGCAAAGCATTATGAACCATTAGGAAATAAAAGTAAGTGAAATAAAAAGTTAAGGGTTGTATGTTTTCTCTCTTATACAGAAGCTAGAAAGGAAAAAGGAAAACAAAGGTGGCGGTGGATCTCCTAAAAATCAAAGTAAGATCAGTAGAGGAGAGTGGCAGGAAGGCCGGAGGGAGGGAGGAAATACTGGGAGTGATATTGGCTGAATTATGTGGTTGTATTGTATATATGTACTAATGTGTAACAATAATCCCATCAATATGTACAACTGCAATGCACCAATAAAATTGTGAAGAAAAAAAACAAAAAAAAAAGAGCTAATAAAGGAATACTATGAACTATGAACAACAATAAAATTAGTAAAGCAAAAAATTCAACTTGATTGCTTTGATACAAGCAAAGCAATAGATATTTAATGATCAGTAAACTTAATTGTGGAGATGGCTTTTTTTTGTTCGTTTATTTTGGTTTGTACCAGCAAATTGGATTACACTTTTGTTCTGTGTTTCTGTGGCCAGGTGTGGAAAGCTATTTGTCACCTGTCTGGCTAAATTGCCTGCTTTGCTCTTGCTGTCTGAGGTACTGCTTACCAGCTCAGAACCAAGGACACTGAATTGACCCTTGTGAAGATCCCACAAGTCACTTCTCCATAGTTGCTATTTGGGAAGAGAAGCACATGAAGCTTATTTAAGCTTTGGGTTCTTGGGGTCACTGGTTAGAAAGTAATAACTGGATTTATTTCATTTCAAGTACTACAAAGTATGGCTGTAAGCTTTCTTTCCAGACTGGACTATGGGTGGCCTCAGGGTAGCTGAGATGGCTCAATGTCAGTCCCTACTCCCATGTTCCAAATCCCAGAGCAAGAATTTTCTTTTAGACAGCCTGGTGATTCAGTTCTGTCAGACTGTGACTATTCTTATATTCTGGGTTATATATTCAGGGTAACCATTCACTTCTATTTTAAGTCTGAGTTCTGGGCTCATTGCTAAGAGCTGAGTAAAGCTTAATTGGGGAAGGAGGCTTGAGCACAAGTAAATGTGCAGAGGTGTGGAGAGGGAGAAACAAGGGAGCAGGATTAACAAGGGCATAGACACCATGATGGCAACAGGGCAAGCAGCATGTCCATGGATACCACTTTACAACTCCCAGGACCACTTGGCTGTCATTCTCCCTGTTTTGAGAAAGCAAGTGGAAATGTGACCATCGTGACTAACTTTGCCCACCTCGTACATGCTATGTATGTGTAAGACCCCACATATATAAAGTGATGATAATGCTGTTACACCAGAGTGTGATGTTGATATATGTAAATGGTCATCATATTCTGAGAACTGATTATGTTAAAACTTCCCATATGTGACAAGATAGAGTTTTCTGTTGCTCTAGTCCTCCTCCTTACTCCCTCCTAGAGAGACTCCCTTCTAGCATAACAGCACAAGGAATTATGTTGTTAGTGGCATTTAATTTAAAAAACACAAAAGTTTGATTGCTTTGTGGACTCTCCACTCTGGATGTTTTATAAGACTTGAGCCCACTTGGATAGGAAGTGTGGTAATTAGGGGATTTCATACCCCAGGTTGCTTAGCTGGGTTTGAATCCCAGTTTTATTAATCAATTACCATTGTGACTGGATCAGTTACTTGTTCTCACTGGACCTTAGCATCTATAAAATAGAAATAATCATAGAAGGTTTCTCTCTCAAGTGAGTCTCTTTCTATAATCCAGCCTGTAGCCATATGGAACTACTCTTTGGAAAGAGAACTGACGAGTTCAAAGAGAGAGGGGAAGTGGGAAGATGAAAGACCAAAGACAAAAGGAACTCTGGATGGCCACCTCTTAAGTAATTAGATGGGAATATGAGGAAATGTACCCACATCTTCTGCAATCTGTGTGACCATGATTGGAGGACTGTTTGGTAGTGATTTGGGTAAATGTTATTGCTGCTGGTTGAGTTCTTATAGAGTGACATGCTATCTTACATCGTTTTCACTTACTCACTGTGTCCAGGTGATGCATTCTTATGCTCTTTGAGCATGGGCTACTAAGATGTGACGGCCAGTGTCTTATTGAGGGGTTCTTCCTGCTGAGGAAGGTGTAATCCACCCGCAAAGTTAAAGTCTAGAATAATTAGTGAAGAACAAAAGAAAAGAGTCAGAAATATATTTTTAAAAATGGAGCCCCTGATAGGTTTAGTCCACATAGGAGCTGGAACTAGACAAAAGAAGATGGCTCCAGTGGTTTATTTAAGGGGGTTACATCAAAGGCAGGGATAAAGTTTCAAGGGTGGAGTTTTGCTTCCTGATGTCTTACAGGTTGATTGGCATCTTGGCAGGTCACACCCATCTCAGAGGGGCTGTGTGGCTACAGCAGGTTACCCCATCTCTGCTGCTGTGTAGGCCCTGTGGCAGAGCTTAAATAGGGATCATAATAATCAGGGCAGTCAACCAGAGGAAATGTCCACTGTTCATTCCCAGATTCTCCTATTCAATAGGCTTCAATGCATGGCAACCCAACACACAGCCCTTGGATGGCTTGCTACATCCATATGCAGCTCATGGATAGCTCTTCAGATGTCTGCATGGTTTATTCTCTCCTTCAGGTTCATGTTCAATTCACTCTTCCAAATAACTGTTTTTCTCTCATCATTCCACCTTGTCACAAATGTTAGTCCCTTTAGAGATCCTTCTCAGAATAACAGTGTTAAAGCAAAAACTAAGTTAATTGATGAGATTTCAAAATGTAATATCCTTTCACAGGTAGAAGTTCAGGCCTGTGGAATATCTTCGCTTCCTGGCATCATCCAGGAACCTGACTTCCTTTCTTCTTGTTTTGCTGTCATATCTAATAAACAGTTGTCACCCATAGTCAAAGCTGGGCAGCAATTTGAAGCATTTGAGGCAAGTTGCACACATTATTTCCATTTGTGTCTCTTTAACAAAAACTTTATCACATAGCCATGCCTGGGTAGGATGAGAGCTGGGGAAAAAAAACACCAGTTGGAAAGCAATGTACTTTCATTCACATGTTACCACTTCAGCCCCTGGTGGCTATACTCCATGCTAAAGGAAGTTCTTGTCCTATGAGAGGCACCAAGTTTATCTGAACAGTTATTTCACCATTTCCCCAGCAATTGTGCTTCATTGGACTTCTATATTTTCTAAATTCATTTTCTTTTTTTAAAAAGTGCTTATTTTATTAAAATTAAGCATATTGATGGGGTCCCATGTGATATTTTATTACATGTATACATTATGTAATGTTTAAATTAGGTTAAACATACCTATCTCCTCAAAGATTTGTTATTTCTGGAGAAAACCTTTAACATCATTCATTTTGCTATTTAAAATATGTAGTACATTATTGTTAGCTATAGTCATCCAATAGTGCAATGTGGCATGCCAGACCTGCTTGCTCCTATCTGTAACTTAGCACTCATTGATTAACATTTCCCCATCATTCTTTCCCCTCTCCCCACTAGCCTCTGGTAACCATTGTTCTTCTCTCAACTTCTATGAGGTTGGTTTTATTAGATCCTACATCATGACTGATATCAAGCAATACTAATCTTTCTGTGCCCACTTGCTTCATTTAACATAATGATCTCCAGTTCCATCCATGTTACTGAAAATCATAGAATTTATTCTTCTTTATAAATGAATAGAATTTCATTATGTATATGCATCACATTTTCTTTAACCATTCATCAATCGATAGACATTTGAGGTTTTACTTTTCTTGGCTCTTGTAAACAGTGCGGCAATGAATGTGGGAGTGCAGATGTCTCTTTAAAGTACTGATTTCATCTGCTCTGGATATATGTATCCAGTAAAAGGATTTCTGGATCATATTATAGTTCCACATTAATTTTTTGAGAAACTGTTTTCCTTATGTACTAATTTACTTTCCCACCAAAAATGTGCAAGGGTTCTTTCCTTCACATCCTCCTGAGCACTTGCTATCATTTTTCTTCTTGATAATTGTCACTTTTATTGGGATAATATCTTATTGTGGCTTTGATTTGAATTTTCCTCATAATTAGTGATGTTGAGCATCTTTTTCATGTACCTGTTGGCTATTCATATGTCTTCTTTTGAGAAATGTCTAGTTAGGCCTTTTGCTCATGTCCATGTTAAAATTGAATTGTTGGATTTTTTTTTTTTTTTTTTGCTATTGAGTTCTTTTAATTTTTCGTATATTAACCAGATATTAAATCCTTGTCAGGTGTATAGTTTGCAAATATTTTTCACATTCTGTAATTTGTCTCTTTATTCTATTGATCGTTTCTTCTCTACAGGAATTTTTGATTTTGATAATATCCTGTTTGTCTACTTTTCCTTTTGCTTCCTGTGGGTAATATGTTTGTGGTAATATCTAAAAGAAACACTGCTTGTACCACTGTCTTAAAGTGTTTCCTTTATGTTTCTTTCCAGTAGGTCCATATTTTCAGCTCTTACTTTTAAATCTTTCATCAACTTTGAGTTGATTATTGTAACGGGTGAACTATAGGAGTAAAGTTCCAATCTTCTGCCTATGGATATCTCCACCATTCATTGAAGAGGCTGTCCTTTGTCTGGTATATGTTTTCAGTGCCCTTATAGATAATCAATTGGTTATAGAGGCTTGGGTTTATTTCTGGGATGGCTATTCTGTTCCCTTGGTCTATGTGTCTATTTTTCATGCCAGTACCAAGCTGTTTGGTTACTCTTGCTTTGTAGTGTGTCTCAAAATCAGGAATTTTGATGCTGCCAGCTTTGTTCCTTTTGTTTATGAGATTGCTTTTGCTATTCAGGGTCATTTTATGCTTCTGTATGAATTTTAGGATGCTTTCTGCTTTGTTCTTTTTGCTTGAGGTGTCTTTGGCTCTTTGGAGTGTGTGTGAGAGTGTGTGTGTGTGTGTGTGTGTGTGTGTGTGTGTGTGTGTTGTATGTGTTTCCCTCCATATTTAAGATAGTATTTTTCTATTTTTGTGAAATATGTGCCTTTCATATTTTGACTAGGATTGCATTGAATCTGTAAATCTCTTTGAGTAGTATGGACATTTTAATAATATTGATTCTTCCAATCTATGAATACAGGATGTCTTTCACTTTTGTTTTCTTTGTTGTCTTAAATTTCTTTCATCAGTGTTTTATAATACTCATTGTGGAGATCTTTTACATTTTTGGTGAAATTTACCTCTAGGTATTTTATTTTTTTGCAGCTATTGCAAATGAAATTGTTTCTTTGATTTCTATTTTGGTGATGTTACTGATTTTGGTACACTGATTATTTTATCTTGAATTTTGTTAAATTGTT
Organism: Marmota flaviventris; assembly: GCF_047511675.1. Taxonomy (NCBI): domain Eukaryota; kingdom Metazoa; phylum Chordata; class Mammalia; order Rodentia; family Sciuridae; genus Marmota; species Marmota flaviventris. Next base: position 74,797,636 of record NC_092506.1, read on the forward strand.
TATTAATTCTAATAGCTTTTCTGGTGGAGTTTTTTGGGGGGTTTTCTATATATGAGATAATGTCATCATCAATTTTAATGACCTTTATTTCTTTCTCTGGCCTGATTGCTCTATGACTTCCAGTATTATGTTGAATAAAGTTGTAAAAGTTAGCATTCTTGTGTTGTTCTAGATCTTAGAAAAATTCAGCTTTTCTTCATTCAATGCTGTGTTAGCTATTAGCTTATTATAAACATCCTTTATTATGCTGTGGTATCTTCTATACCTACTTTGTTCAGGGTTTTTATCATGATGGGATGTCAAATTAAAAATAAGAGATGTTGAATATCATTAAAAACCTTTTCTGCATCTATTTAGATGATCATTGGTTTTTGTACATTCTGTTGATGTGGTGTATTATGTTTATTGATTTGCAAATGTTGAACCTTCCTTGTATCCTGGGATGAAAACACTAGATTATACTAAATAATCTTTTGTATGTGCTGTTGGATTTGCTCTTGCATTTTGTTGAGGATTTTTGCATCCATGCTCATCAAAAATGTTGGCCTGCAATATTTTTTTTGTAGTATCCTTGTCTACTTTGATATTATTGTAATGTTACCCTTGTAGAATAAATTTGGAAGAATTTCTTTCACTTCAACTTTCTGAAATAATTTAAGAATAATGTTAGTACCAGTTCTTGGACCTATTTTCTAATTTTGAGTAATACTAACAGCAACTTTTCTATCTCTGCCTTCCTAGAACTTCCATTAACACATAGAATTCCTATTCAAATTACTTGGGTTTAAATTAGAAAACTGGTCATGTCTTGTAAAATCTGGGGCATTTACTTGTTTTTGTCCCCTCTTTAGTTAATCATATCTATAACCCGCAGTTTCAATACTACAGCTTGTGTGTCACTGTTCCACTTCCCTCCTAGACATAAGCACAAAGATGTTACACAGTCCTTACTGCTGTTTCCAGAAACCTTAATAAACTGATGGGAGTATGCTATGTTCCATCTGGCTCTAATAGCCTTAGATTTGGGTAATTTTTCAAAGCATTATGACCCTTTGGGCAAGAAAATGCCTTGTTAATTTGGAAGGATTCCAGTGCCAACGGTTATATTTCTCTTATTTTTACAGAATTTGAAGTCAGTTTCAATTTTTTTAGATACCTCACCCTCAAAAGCACCACAAATATTGACATAAATGCTCCTCAGCACCTCATATATTGCCTGGTATATAATAGGAGCTCAATAAATATTTGTTGAATAAATTAATACATGAACAACTTTCACAGACACATTTCTTCCAACAGTCTTCTCTGTGTTGTCTATATTTTACAATTGTATTAGCCACAATGGGAAGAGATCTATATAGTAATTGGTTGTATGAAAAACGGACTTAAAAAATTACTAAGCTGTGTTCAGGGCCACTTGCGACCATTAAATTTTGGCTCTGCTTCTGTATAGTCTAGTAAATAGTTATCCTTGGAAGAGGATTTAATAATTTATTATCTAATTTATTAAAGTTTAAAAACCTGACTCTCTCCCAGAGATATCCTAATGCTCCTTGGTGTTTTTTTTTTAACTTTTTTTGGAGAGCACAGGTTATTTAATTCTATGAATAGCTTGAAAACTTTAAAAAAATATAGTAAATAGCATTTTATTAGATTTAGAATGGACTTTGACATTTTGTCTGCCTTTGGATGAGAACAGTTGAGTCAGTTTCATCTTGTTTCAAAATAATACTAGAACTGGTATATGCAAAGATGAAGGCTATCTAAATCTATGATTAAGAATTACTGAGCATGTGTAAGGGGTCACACAAAAGTTACATAGTACCAGATTCTTGCACATGTAGTATCTAGATCAGTTCTCTCAATTTTCTATAAATCATCCAACTTTTATACAAAATTTACAGAAGTGACCTTTATTTTGATGTCGTATGAAAATATTTAAGAACATATATGTAATTTCAGGAATTTCTTACTTGTTTATTATAGAAGAACTTGCTTTCTATGAATACTTTGATGAAAATAGGGCTGTTTTACCCATATTATCTATTGCTTAGAACCTGACACAGAGGATTGTTCAAAATGTGTCTGTTGAAAGAATGAATGAGTGAATAATACAAGAAAAGAGTCACATCCTGTACTTCGTAGTTTCTTTTTATTCTACTAAATTTAGGGACCTCTATGTGCTTTTAGATGATGCCATCTGTTAGGATTTTACCCTCCTCTAGTAAGTTTGACAATGAAGATCAGAACTAGAAGTAAGAGAGCAGCATAAGCTAGCAAGTTAGTCTTGAATGGTTGCTTGGGTGCTGACAGAAGACACATAAAACTCCTGGATCAGACATGAAGCTAGAAAATCAGTAGGAGTATCAGCATAGTTGCACCAGCTCTACAAGCTCTGAATTTATAAGGCCACAAAGAGAACCAGGAAGAATCTTCATGAGCAGTGAGGTGTGCCACAGAAAGAAGAACTGGCATTGAGTAATTCACTATTTTTGTAGGAAGGGGCAAACAAGCTTGGTTTTTGACTAGAAGGAAAGCTCATTACAACACAGGTCTGTGTAGAATGTTCCTTACTTTTCAGAATTACCAATTGCAAAACAAAACAAAACTCTGAGAAGTGGTCCTGTGGCACTTTCACAAAAGTGGAAGAATAGCCAATAATTTGACCTATACAGCAAGACATGTAAGGAGACTCCAGTAGCAGATTGACTCTGTCACCAAGGATCTCGAAGACACTTCCATATGACATAGTTACTTTGCAGAGAAGACAGATCCTGAGAGGTGAAATGACTTATCCAAAGTTATACTGATGGGATTTTGATGCTTCCAGGACAGAAAATCCCTTCTTCACACCTTAAATCTAACACTCTTTTCATAACACCACCCTTGCCTCTTTGTGTTTTTTGCTCGTTTCCTTCCAACTATACCACAATTTATAATTATTAAAAAGATTTCCCCACTTGTTTCTGTATTTCATATGAAACATTAGTGTCATGATCTCAAAATGGAACACTTCACAAAGCACTTACTGAATACGGGGTGTAGCAAAAGGGCTCTATAAAAGAGTGTTTAATCCTCAAATATGTCTAGGAACTAGTATGTGCTCTGCCCCATAGGAAAAGAGTCACAACATAGTACAGGGTTTAAGAGTTGAGGCTCTGGAATCAAGGAAGTTTGGGTTCAAGATCTGCTTATTTGGCTTATAATTCTGAGTAAAGTGTCTGAATGTTATGAGACTTAAATTTATCCTGAAATTTTTGAGTTTCATCTTTGGACAAATGTAGCTGATTATACTATTTCACAAATTAGAGGAAAAATTAAATGATTTAACATATTTTCAAGAGCTTGATATTTAAGTTTAATATGACCCCCAAACGTGGCCACAATTAATGCAGAATAAAAGCTCTTATAGATCCAGCATGAAAAAACCACCTAATATTAAACTAGAGTTTCTCAAATGTGTTGACCATGAAATAGCAAATTTATTTATTTTTGCATTACTCACCTGTCATCCCATGCGTTACTATTCTGAAAGATATGCTTAAGAAAAACTTGCTGAAGAGAGAAAAAGGGCAGTTCCTCACTTATGCATTGATAAACCAAGGAATTAAACTCTACAGAAAAGTTGTATATTTCATGAATAACTTCCCTATTATCCTTGAATTACCATATAAAACAGGAGAAGTATGGCTTTTGTGATGTTCTTAAATGTGGGTCAGGTTTCCTGGCAGCTTCTGTGATGATTTAAAATATCACTTCTTATTGATTTAATTGTATTCCACCAAAGAGTCTGATTTTATTCTGCTACCACGTACACAAGGGAAATTCATCTAACAGCATGTCCACTAAATTTTTATTCTGAGGGTGTGCATCTGATAATCTGAGCAGACACACCATTCTAGAATGCTAAATCCTTTTCCAGACACAGGTAAATACTGAAACCCAGAGGTCAGGCATATCTGCCCTCAATGACAAGAGAGAGCACTCTGAACTTAGGTTGGTTCACATTCCCTGCATGAAATTTAGTAAATATTGTTGGTTCTGTGCTCCCTAGCTTTCTGAGAGAAGCTTTCTGTTTAGAAAGTTCTTAGGTGAAGGTCAAACACACATGGAAGCCTTTGTTGGTGCTTCGGAGAAGCTGTCTTTTGGGTACTGGCTTACAGGAGCTAATTATGCAGACTCCCACTTCTGTGTTCAGTGGTCCTTGCTTGGTTAGCAGCTTGAGATCAGCTTGATGGAAGTTTTTATACCATAGATATTGAAAAATATTATGAATCAGAGCCTATTGCACCCAATTTTTCAGCATACCTCCTCCTTATGTTCTCAAACAAGTTTGGGTGCTTTCATAGTTCTTCCTATCCCCTGATCACACCATTAACATCTAGGTTGCTTCTTTTGACCACCAGACTTGAAGGCAAAAACTGTGGTTTCATTTCTGGTATGTTTTGTACCTAGCATATTGGTAGGCATTCAGTAAAGGTGCTTGTATCCTTAAATAAATCAATCATCACTTGCATGTGATGATTTTTCTATGTGAAATGAAAAAAAAAAACATGTATGAATATGCTCTATATAATTGAATACTGTGGTCAATTCAATTGAAGTGTGTATTCTTGGATTGCTTTACAGAATCTGGAACTACTCTAAGAATATTTAATAAGTATCTTTATCATCAGAGTAGGATTCACCTGACTGCTCTGGTATCACCTGTGTAGCCATTTGGTGAGAAAAAAAATCAGAGATTAGTCTAATTACCCTCCTAGATTTCTGATCTACCCTTTTCCCCTGAGGCTCTGCAAAGAAATGCTTCCTGCTTAGAAGAAAACTCAAAATTGCAGCTCTTGATAGAATTCCAAATTGTTCAGTTAGATAGAATATTCTGCCAGTACAATTTCAAGAAGGATTGTTTGTAGAGATTTTGTGATCAAGAATCTCTGTTCTTGGGCTGGGGATGTGGCTCAAGCGGTAGCCTGGCATGCGTGCGGCCCGGGTTCGATCCTCAGCACCACATACAAACAAAGATGTTGTGTCTGCTGAAAACTAAAAAATAAATATTATATAATATTTAATTATAAATATTATATAATATTTAAATAAATATATATCTCTCTCTCTTAAAAAAAAAGAATCTCTGTTCTTAAAGGTTAAAGAAGATGTAGTTGACATTCACTATGACTAGGAACTATCATTGCAATGTCAGAACGGAACCCAGAACCCATTGCTCAATCCATTGTTATATTCTATTACAGACTAAATAACAATAATACAAAGAATGAAATGACTTGTCCAATCATAGCATTTGAAATGGATGGTGATCTGAAGGCCATACACTCATGGTTGTTTAAATGTTGTAGCCCAATGATCATTGCCATTATTTTCGGTGATTAGTACCCTTTAGAGAAGTTTCATCAACTCTGGTGATAATGAAAGAGTTTTTGATGATAACTTACAAACAATGAAAGTGACTCCCCCCTCCCCAGGAGAACAGGTCTTGCTATGTTGCCCAAATTGGCCCTCCAACTCGAGATTCTCCTGCTTCAGACTCCTGAGGAGCAAAAATTACAGGCATATACCACTATGCCTGGCTGATAAAAGTAATTTTTAATTCTGTTTTCACTATGGTCCTAGGTTGGTGCTAAATGGTTACCTATATTATTTTGTCAGCACACAAACATATGAGGAAGAAATGATTGTCCTTATTTTACAGATGATAAATTTGAAGGCCAGAGTGGTTGGATTAGATGTTTGTGATCACACAATTACCAGGAGACAGACTGGTGCTTGTCTTCAAGTGTGCCTTCTTTCGAAGTGAAAGCTGTTAGCTAATGCAGTATATGGCCTGTCATTTCACCACAAGGACAAGGAATGGCAAATCACATATATATGTACTTTATTACCAATATATGTCTCATTATTTTTTAACAAGGTGAGGTACATGTTCTAATATTAGTAACATTCTAGAGAAGTTCTTTTGGAAATTGTTCATTTCGTCCATTCCAAACTTTCCCTTCATTCTCTTGGCTTTGTCCAATGTCCTGATAGTGTACACAATATGCATTTTAGAAGTGATATAGCAGTAAAGGGAGCCAGAAGATCACTAGAATTAAAGTTGAGAGACTGATGTTCTAGCCACTTCTTTGTCTTGTGTGACATTGTTCTTGTCACAGGAGGTACGAACCAATTTGTATGGATTTAACATGCATACTGTGAGCAGGACTTTTTGGAGTGAGACCTATGTTCAAATCATAGCTCTTGTATTTATCTTCTGTGTGGCTTTCAGGAAATTACTTAACTTCTCTGATCCATAGTATTCTTGTCTACAAGGTGGAAATAGTAGTATCTACCTTACAGTTCCATTGAATGGATAAAATAGGATAATTTATATAAAACCCAAAGGTAACAGGTTAGTGTCAATTCAAGTGAACTGAGTACTACAAATGTTGTTTTTAAATAAATTCAAAAATTTTCTATGCTTCTCAAAAATAATATCTAAATGTTAGAATGGAGGTAAGGTATATCCTAGGAATATAGGAAAATAGCTTTAAAGTTCTTATTATCATGGACCCTCTCAAAATCCTATTCCTAAGAAACAGCTGTTCCCCAAACTTTCCTGGTCTCTTACTCTTTTTATACCACAGGATTTTCTTTCCCAAACCAACCCAGATAGTTAGTAAATTCATGTCCTCCCTTGATTATTATTATTCTCCCTGGGAATTCCAATTTTCCTTCTTAGTGCATCTCTCCTCCCTCTCTCTGCCTTGTACATTACTTTTGTCTGCATCCTTCTCATAACACATTATCTCAACCATCATAAACCATTATCTAAACCATCATAATAAACCAACATGGCCAGAAATTTTGAGCATGGACTCTAGAACCATTAATATTTTCTGGGTATAATTACAAACTCTGTAAGTTAATATCTTGTATGTGTTCCTATGTCCCTGGTGTGGTCAATGGTCACTTGGCTACCCCAATCGTGGGGGGTAAAGACTTGAGGTCAAAGCAACACATGGACACTGGGAGCTGGTGAGAAAACTGGCTGATGAGAAACCAGAGTCGATCGATATTCAACAAGCTCAGTTGACGTTCAATAAGCTCAAATTCATTTATTTTTGGAATGCATACAGCTATTATAGGGTTCAGGTAGGGCGTGCCCACCAATCACACATAAGCACCTTAACATCTATAAGCCAATCTTCTTATGCCTAATGTAACCGCACTATGAGGAAGCACTAAATATTGCTGTCGTGATGGAAGGCAGTCTGGAAGGGTCTTTGTCCCTAAGGGAGGGGGGCTGTAATTTGGGAGGGTTACATTCCCTGAAGCATTTGACTCTCCGTTTCCTGACCTGGTAGTCTGGTAGCTTGGCAACGCTGACCACAAATGCTGAGGATGTGATTTCACTGATGGCTTGCTAGAGCAGGGCACTCCCTCCTGCAGGTGTTCCTGCCAGGCCTGTACAAGCGTAGGTTTTCTAGCACTCTGAGCTGCTTGTATCTACTAGCTGTGAACTGAAGGTTATTCAAACAATGCCTGTTAAGTTTTCAGTAGGAGGTGGCCCCCCAAAACTCATGTACAAAATAATGCAGGAATTTCCAAAGGAGAAATGGTTAGATTATGAGAGCTTTAACCTAATCAGTAGGTTAATCCATCAAATGGATTAATTAAATTACAGTTACCAGGAGGTAATTAGATTAATCCATTTGATGGATTGACAATCTAATTAATTTGATTAATCAATTTGATAGATTTATTTGAATTTGAATGGATTAAGGTGGTAACTGTAGGCAGGTAGGGCATGCCTGAGTAAGTAGGTCACTGGGGTGTGACCTGGGGGTTTATATTCTGTTTCTGGTGAGTGGAGTGCTCTCTTTGCTTCCTGGCCATCATGAACTGGGCAGCTTTCCTTTGCCATGCCCTTCCACCAGGATATTCTACCTCATCCTAGCCCTAAGAAATGAAGGTGGTTAACCATGGTCTGAACCTCTGAAACTATAAGCCAAAATAAACTTTTCCTCTTCCAAGTTGTTCTTGCCAGGTCTTTGGGTCACCATGATGAAAAGCAGATTAAAACAGTGACTATGCCTTATTTCCTCCTCTATAAAATGGATAATAAGAGTACCGGCCTCAGATGGCAACGGTAATGATTCAAATATGTAAAGTAATAGAGAACCATGCTTGAAATAGTAGATACCAAGTAGGTGTTAGTTTATTTTTCATAGGCACCTACTGATAATATATGAGAATAAAACATTGCCTACTGTGGCAGAGCAATAGAGAGGCAGATGAATATTGAGGGAACAGTCATGATCATTTTCTTGCACATAAATTGCCAAGGAGTTGGAAGTCAGCTCTTGGTCATAATTTTCTCCCAGAAGGCACCATTTTGCCATAGTCTGTCTAACAAAATTTGGTTAGGTCCATTCTCCCATTCACTTCAGTAAGTTGCTTTACCTTTTGAAGGAATCTTGGAACAGCTACTAGACATGAGTCTGTCTCATGAAAGAAATTCCAGGAAAACCCTCAGTCCAGAGATAAAACTTGAGTCCATACATTGCCAAGATAAGCAATCATAGTATAAGAATAGTAGAAAATTATATGTTAACCTTCTGACAATTTATTCAACTCATTCATTCATTAACTCATTCATTTATTATGTATTCATTAAGTACTTACCTTATTGAACACACAAAGATACATGAAAAAGGAAAATCATCACTCTTTTATTTTCATGGAATTGACAAGATTCAGGACACACTTCCCCCAAATATGGAACCTTGGCATATTATATAAACTGAAGGAGTTTGAGAAAATGCCAGAAGCAAAAGGTCACTTTGACCTTGCTCCTGGCCCTCTTCCCTAAAGCAGGTCATGAAACCTAGGAAGGATTATCTAAACTTCTCCTGGGGCAGTCATAAGATGCTCATGCATAAGTGTTCATCTTAAACCAGGAAGAAAGGAACATCTTCATCCGAAAACACAGGGATACAGAAAAGTATCTGAATGAACACGACTTTTTACATTTTCTTAGCTCATTATTTGTAGATCATTCATTTTGCCCTACAATATTTCTGCACTATCTGCTATTCATTAAATTTACTATAAAAACATCCAGGCTTGGGGCTGGGGATGTGGCTCAAGCAGTAGCGCGCTCGCCTGGCATGCGTGTGGCCCAGGTTCTATCCTCAGCACCACATACAAACAAAGATGTTGTGTCTGCCGAAAACTAAAAAATAAATATTAAAAATTCTCTCTCTCTAAAAAAAAAACACCCAGGCTTAATTGTTTTGTTGGGTCTTCATTTCCTTATTAAGGCTCCTATGTCACATGAAACTTATATTAAATAAATTAGTATACTTTTTATTGTTAGTCTGTATTTTTGTTATATAGGTGTGTGAACTCAGGACAGGCAAAGGGAAAGACACTTTTCCTCCTCTGCAGAATTTATAGTATGGAGGAGTTATGATGCTGATTAAATTATTTTCCAGATGAATGCATGATTACAATTTGGAATAAGAGTTATGAGGAGAAGTGTATGATGGATTGATATTAATATTAGGAGGACCTCAAACCACAGATACAGTAGTAGGATCTAACCTTTAACTTGAGACCAAAACAATTAATATTCCTGGGCTGAAGAAGAAGTTTTAGGGATTCTTTCTATACTACTCTGGTGTTTCCTGCTGATGTAACTATGCTTAAAGGAACAGTAGCAAAAGGAGAATGTGGTATCAATTCTGCTAGTGGCTGGACACATGCCAGTACTCCCCAGGACAGAACTTCTTTGGAACAATGTGCGGGAGCACAAAGCTTATGAACAGAGTGTTATGGTTTTGATGTGAGGTCTCTAAAAGCTCACATTTGAGACAATGCAAGAAGGTTCAGAGGAGAAATGACTGGGTTATAAGAATCTTAAACCAATCAGTAATTAATCCCCTGATAGGGATTAACTGAGTGATAATTGAAGTGGTAGGTGTGGCTGAATGAGGTGGGGTATTGGGAGCATGGCTTTGGGGTATATATTTATATCTGGTGAGTGAAGTTTCTCTCTCTGCTTTCTGATCATCATGGGAACTGTTTCCCTCTGCCATACTCTTTCACCATGATGTTCAGTCTCACATTGAGCCTTGAAGAATGGAGTCTGCTGTCCATGGACTGAGACCTCTGAAATGGTGATCCCCTAAATAAACCTTTTTCTCCTCTATAATTGTGCTGATTGGGTCTTTCCTTCTTCTTTCCCCAATATCATAAGTGAGTTTATGACATAGACTCTCTTAACTGTGAAAATTAAATGTGTTTATCAACTTTTGGAACTGGAAAAATAATTGAGGCAGGGACATTTTCTGGAAAGCAGGACTCATCCACTGTATTTATGACATGGGACTTGATGGCATGGACAGAAGTAGGAAGGGATCTGGTACACTTGGGTGCAGGAAGCAAATGAGGAGAGAGCAACCTGTGTTTGAGTAAGGCACAGGAGGTGGAATGGAATACAGTGTGCTCATGTCATTGATGCTTTGGTCCCCCAAAGAAATGTGGCCATGAGTACTTAGTTCTCACCAATCAGATTAGCCAGTTCCCTGGGAAGGAACTATGAAGGCACTAAGTAAAGGTGGAAACATGGGCAGAAGTTCTCTGTATCCTAAGGTAGATATCTGAGGTAATGGAATTCTTACCTTCCTCCTCAGCATGTGGAAGTTAAAGATAAAGTGGTACCAGAGTGAGGAGAGTAGGCCATTCTAGGCGGCTAATCAGAAGAACACATACAAAAAGCTGACATGGAGAATATGCAGATGTTGAAGGAACAGAGAGAAAACTAGCACATCTAGAGGGCCCAGGATGAGAGTAATTATGATGCTGGTGGACATGAGGCTAGGAGGTGAGGGCCAGGGATAGGAGGTGAGGGGCCATAGAGGCTGTGCTAAGAAGTTGGAGATTCTACAATTCAACAATGGGAAGTTCTGGGTGGGTTTACTAAATTTCCTCATCTTATATAAGCACAATAATTTCTATGATCTGTTTTTGGACTTAAAAACTTTTAAAGGCAGTAAACCTAGGATAACAACATGTTCTGGTTTGCCTGGGATCAGCCAGGGTTTGTAGCTGCTTTCTTTGTTCAAGGGCTTCCTGGTTTGGATAATAAATTATGAGGTCACCTTAGCATAGCTGTGAAAAGTTTAGGCTATGGAACCACACAAACCCAGTTAATATTCTAACTCTAATACTTTCTAGTGGTGTGACCTTGGGCAACCACTGTATCCCTTAGGTACATCATTTCTAAAACATGTTAATACTAAATGTATCTTTAGTGATGGGTGAGGATTAAATTATTGATATACACCAAACACATTAAAGACTGGAGGAGCAGAAATGCTAATAAATGTTAACTATTATTGTTCTTGTTATAAATTTCTCTATTTTTTATTATGTTAATAGTATTTGGAATAAGCATGTGTAAAACTCTTATTGCATTTAGTAGAGCTTACATTTTGCAGTGGGAATGGCAGGGTTGGTCCAGATGTGTCATTGTAATAAAGTGAGAGGATACTAGTTAACACAAATGGTCATCACTTTACTGCACATTACTATAAACCAGGCTTTGTGCTAAGTAGTTAATGGATGGTTTTTCACTTACTCTTTTCCAATAACCATTGAGGAATACATCATTCATCCAGTCATAGAAGACAAACTGGGTCCAAGGAGGTTAAGAATTCTTTTAGCACAATAAAGCAGCAGAGAGGAGATCCACTCTTATCTCTCAGATACATGACATATTTGCTAAACCATTACCTTTAATGTCCATCCAATGCCAACCTCAGAGACAAAGCTGTGTTTGGCTCCTCTTAGGAGCCAGCAAGAACTCCAAGTCTATTGTCCAAATGTCCCTTAGTCCAACGTATTTATATTTTCAGTCTATAGCATTCCCTGAGATAAAAACGAAAAAAATGCATTTTTAAGCCTGCAGTCCACTCTTTTACAGCAGAAAAAGCCTAATTTAATTGGCTATAAACTTCTTCTTCTTACTTATCTCTGGGGTCTTTCTGTCCTTTTCTTTCAGAACTGGGTGAGCCAATTTTGTTTTTCCAGGACAGTCACAATGTTATGGATTTCGAGCAGGATGTTGGCCGACCTTTCTCTCTACTTACTGAAGAGCCATAACCTTTTCCTTCTGTCCTCGTCTATCAATGCCAGCTTCTCAACCCCATCTATGTCCATGTTTAAAATTTACAGTTTATAAAGTGTAAGACTTTGCACTTTATGTACTATACCTGAAAGGTTATGTACATGAGAGTATTTAAAGATTAGGCTTTAGAAACTCAGCCTGAGAATTATAAAACCACATTTCTTTTGTAGTGGTTCTTTTACCTATAGTTGCCATCAAATAAAAGTGTTATTGTCCTTGGAATAGACCTAGGGTAAAATCTTGGTTCTAACATTTATTTGTCATATGTACTTCAATAAGCCCTTCCACCTTCTGAGCTGGTTTCCTCCTTTGGATACCCACAGAGGTACCTCATATCTGGGAAGTTTCATTTAAAGACACTTTATAGCCATTGTCTCATTGGAAGCTTCAAGTAGTCCAGCGAAGCTGGGTAGCTTAGGAGATCTTGGATGTTAACCTAGAGCTTCCATTTTCATGTCTTCAAGCAGCTTGTACAAAGAATATGAATTTTTACAATACTAATCTAAATTTGGAACCCAGCTCTAGAATTTTAAGCTTTCTGTAACCCCTCCAAGTTTCAGCTTCTTAGTGTAAAATCCCCACAGAAATGCATTGCTCTCAGAACAATGGAACCATCTTTATTAACAGAACATGTGCAGACACTACCTTTCATTGGCAGATGTGATTAATTGAATGGTCTTGATATGAGGAAGATCATCCTGAATTTTTCTGTCTTGACTTGATGTAATCACAAGTCTTTATAAGAAGGACATGTGGTGATGGAAGCAGAGATTGAAGTGATGTAATTCATCCAGGTGATCCATAGTAGTTGGAAAAGGAAAGAAAACAAGTGTGCCTGGAGCCCCCTGAGAGAACACAGCTCTGATGACACCATGACCTTAGGACTTGTGACCTCCAGAGCTGCAAGATAATTTTAAGCCACTAGGTTAGAGTAATAATAGAAAATTACTATAGGAAACTTATAGTAATGATGATAATGATGTTAACAGTGACAATTCTAATACTAATATTCATATATGTACAAATGTAGACATTTTTCTAAGTTTTATAGATTTACAAAGTTTCACATATTGTATGGTATATATCGTACATGTTTCTTTATACATTTTGCATTTATTTTTCCCATATTTTTATTGGTGAATTATAAGTATATATAATAGTGTAATTTGTTGTTACATATTCATTAATGAATATGATATAAAAGTACAATTTGCTCAATATCATTTCCCCTTTCCTTTCCCTTCCCTCCCCTTGATCCCTTTTCTATACTCCACTGGTCTTCCTTCCATTTTCTTGAGGTGCTCCTCTGTAGTTTAACATATGTGTGTTTTACATTGATGCACATTTTATGTTGCTATTTATATAGTACTCACAATAATCTTCACAAAAGCAACATTTGGCCGATGGGGAAACTGAGGCCGAGAGTGTTTAGTAACATTCTCAAGACCACACAGGAAAGGGTAAAGCTGGCATTTGAACCTGGACAATTTATAAAGCATCTACGGAGAGACTGGCACATAGAGCTACCCCCAGTACATGGAGCATCATCATTGCTATTCTTCTTGCACTATGCTTCTATGTATCTACATCTATAGGAATATTCACATTGAAGCAATGATGGGCTCCATTAAAGCTTTCCTCTCATGCCACAGACACAGATTCCAGAGCTGTGTGCCCTCCTGATCCCAGCATCAGCTGAAGCCCATTCTGCCCATCCTCCAGTGCAGGCCCACCCAGGACAGAGCCAGCAGGAGGAAGGCTGTCCTCGGCCTGTGCCAACTATTGTGTTGCATGCATTTGTGCCCCAGCATCCTTCCTCCTCTGGAAACCACAAATTACCCAGCAGAGTCCTGGTGACAGAATGATGGAGCTGGGCTGATGTCTGCAGCTGGGCTAAGTCAATAAAGGTGATAATGAACACTAAGCAGAATTTGAAGAATGACTGGAAAAATTGCTGCTATTGATATTTCTGGCAGCCATCTGCTGCAAAACCAGACTGAAGTGGATTATTTCTCATGGCAAATCCCTTTGAGACAAATAATAGCAGCAATGATGAGAGCTCATATTTGTGCAGCTTCTAAAAGTGGTTTAATAGATATTACCTCATTTTATTTCCACCAAACCTCTGTAAAGTAGGTCTCATTTCACAGTTGGGAAAAAATAAACTCATAAGGGTTAATTTCATTGACTCTCACCTCCTGACCTAATTGTGGCTTCAGAAACAGAGAGCAATTTTTGAATTTTTCAGTAAGAACAAACTTTGGGTAAACTTTGTCAGTGGGTTTGGCTCAGGGCTGTGTGGCCAGAGCTATCTCCTTAACCCCCTCACCAGGACAGAGATCAAAGTAGCACTTACTCTACTCTTGACAACTCCAGGTGACAGCATTGGAAATGTACTTGCAGGAAATTGTTCTCTCTCACATAAAATTAGGTACCCACAGCAATTCTACACCTTTAGTCTCCTCTCAGTGCTTATGTGACCCTGTTGGCTCTATCTTTGAGTCCTCTGCTTCATATAGCAGTGAATGCTCTCAAGTTTTTACTGTTCTACCATATATGTGTTTCTTGGTGCTGTCTTTGCCTTAGCTATACCACCTACTTCTAGACCTGTGCTCTGCACGTAACACATATATAATAAGCATTTATTGAATGGCCAAGTTCTCTAGAAGAAAAAAGTCTTAGGAGACACAATTTTCTACTTATGTTCCTGTATAGCATTTTTATGGGGAGATAGTTTCAAGTCAGCTTATCACTTTTTTTTTCATCCTGATTTGTAAGTTTTATTTCATGGTTACATAATAAGCCTGAATTATTTATCATTCTTTCAATAAAGCCACAATATTCATTATTTTAAAATCATAGTATGTTAGAGGAGAAGGAAGTCTTAGCACCCAAGTGATAAAATTGGTGTTTAGAAAGAAGGTATTCAAGGTCACACAAGGAGTTTTTTTATAAAGCCAAAACAAGAAATAATAATACACACTTCTTATACAAAAAAGCATTATGATGGTTTATATATACATACATTATTTTTTAAAATTCTTAACAAACATAAGAGGCATAGAAAGATTAAGCAACTTGCCTGCAATATGAAGTCCATAAGAGAAAGATAAAATGAGAGTCAGATTCAGGCATTTGTGAGCCACAATCCCTGTTTTTTAGAGAACCGCTCTCTTGAGTTTTCCTCATTCCTTGAGATATCTATAATTTTTTCTCCTCCTGTATCCAGGAATCACTTTTTAAGTTATGCATCCTGTTGTCACAGAACCACTGTCTTACTGTTTTTTTTTTTTAAATAAATATAACTTCTAGCTGGCAGAGGGCCTTTTTTTTCACTTGGATATTCAGCAGTTTAAAATCAAATATTTTTCTGAGGTAATAGAGTGAGTTTTATAACCTCTGCTATCAGAGGCCTGCTATACTTGTTATTAGTTGCTGGTCTATTTGTTTTACTTAACATTATACAAAACACTGTTTTATATATGCTATTCTATTGGATCCTATTTTCCAGAGAATAGCACTAAACTCTAATGAGTTACACTGACCAAGGTCACAATGCTCTAGGTCATGATGCTAGGAAACTGCAAGGCTCCACCAGCCACATCAGAGTCCCAGTCTACATCATCCCTATAGGGATTGTGTTTCTATACTGGCTCCTGATGCAGGGGTGTTGCAGAGAGGGAGACAGATGCATATTCTAAGTATGGGGAAATAGGATGTGCAAGCCTAGAATATGAGTCTTGTTGCCTTGATCCACACTGGTGCTAATGAAAGTCATGCTCTATTCTTTCCAAGCCTTTTAGGAAAATCATAGCATAGAATTCTTCAGGTGGATGTATTAGTCTGCTTGGAAATTTATCTTCTCACATTTCAAGGCTGGAAGTCTAATATAAAGGCATTTGTCTCTGAGGCTTCTCATTGGCTTCCAGAAAGCCACCTTCTTGGCACGCCTTCCCATGGCCTTGCTTCTGTGCACATGCGTCCCTGGTGTCTTTTCTTGTCTTATATATAGGGACACAGTTACATTGGATTAGGGTCCCATTCTTAAGATATTTACCTCCTTTAAGACTCTTAACTACAAATAGTTTCTCACTGGGGACTAGGGATCACCATAAGAACACTGGGGACATAATCTAGTCCATAACAGTGCATCACACAATATAAATGCATCATGTTCCGATTAAGTACGTCCTTCTTTCTCAATGTTTGTTTAAACATCTTCTAGAGTTGTCAGATTTGTGGGTATGGATGAGTTGTTTGTGAAGCTACTAAGTCATGTTGCTTTCTTCCCTAAATATTGTGCTTACAAGTACACTGTTTACACATTGAAATGAGGGAGCAGGAAGAAAAACATGCTGCCATAAACCTTCAAGCAAAAGGGGAGAAAAAAAAAGTCTCCAGAGAAATGAATATAAGTAAGCTGAGAATTCTCTCAGAACTGGAAAAATCAATTGTTACCACAACATCCCTGACAGTGATCTAGTTGAGATCAATTCAGTAAAAGTTAATAATGCCTGTGTGAGTTCTACTGTAGCAGATTGTCAATTTTATCACCAGTGCTGTGAGTTATGGGTGCCAGCTTCAAAAATGAATATCAATGGATGATGGGATTTCAACCATTATAAGAGGATTTGTTAAAAAAAAAAATCTTGCGTTCTTTAAATTGAAAGAGACAGTAGTCAGATTCTCAAGTCAAATCACTCCTACGAGGCAGCTTATTAGAGTCCATATGGGATGTGCTGCCTGCCACAGAGGTTTGACACAGCACAGAAGAGAGAGGCCACGCTACCACTGTCTATTATGATAAAGGACTATGGAGTCATTTCACTGTCTTCTCGTTCCTTTATTTTCATAGTCTACCAAGTGGTCAGACTTCTGCTGAGCCTGTTTTAACAGGTTTGTGAATTGTGCTCTTGTACCCCAAATTTGAGTTCAGTGCTATAGGTTGGCCTCCTGCACACATGGGGTGGGAAACTGTACCCCTCTATTTTAAATCGAAGGCTTATGTGGTATGTGGACTGCTTCACTGCACACAGTTGGATAGAGCCTTCAATATTTTCATGATCAAGTGGTTCAATGTGTGTTCCTCCCACCATCTGCAAGAGAGCTCCCTGAGTATGTTTATAAAGGGAGATTCTGAGGCCCAAGATGTAAAAGGATTCACAATTGTTGAGGTTGGAGAAAGGGATTTAACATTGTAACTAGTATTATAAGAGATACTAACCAATGTCAAACTCCAAAGTCACTATTTTCTTTTACTTCTGTAGTATAAAGAAAGGGAAGGATCCTAACATTTGTACATTTCTTTTTTTAAATTTTGTAAAATGCTAATTTGTTATATATGACAGCTTAATGCATTTCAATTCATATTACACATATAGAGCAAAATTTTTCATATCTCTGGTTGTATACAAAGTATATTCACAAACATTCATATCTTCATACATGTACTTTGGATAATGATGTGCATCTCATTCCACCATCATTTCTAACTCCATACTGCTTCCCTTCCCCACCCACCCCTTTGCCCAATCTAGAGTTCGTCTATTCCTCCCATTCTCCCCATCCCTACCCCACTATGAATCAGCCTCCTTATATGAGAGAAAACATTCAGCATTTGTTTTTTAGGGATTGGAGAACTTCACTTAGCATTATCTTCTCCACCTCCATCCTTTCACCTACAAATGCCAATGATTTTATTCTGTTTTATTGCTGAGTAACATTCCAGTGTATACAAATGCCACATTTTTTAATCCATTCATCTACTGAAGGACACCTAGATTGGTTCCACAATTTAGCTATTGTAAATTGTGCTGCTATAAACATTGATGTGACTGTGTCCCTGTTATATGCTGTTTTCAAATCCTTTGGGTATAGACCAAGAAGAGGGATAGCTGGGTCAAATTGTGGTTCCATTCCCAGTTTTCCAAGGAATCTCCATATGCTTTCCATATTGGCTGCACCAATTTGCAGTCCCACCAGCAATGTATGAGTGTGACTTTCTTCCCGCATCCTCACCAACACTTGTTGTTGTTTATATTCTTAATAGCTGCCCTTCTGGCTGGAGTAAGATAAAATCTTAGAGTAGTTTTTATTTGCATTTCTCTAATTGCTAGAGATGATGAACATTTTTTTCATATATCTGTTGATTTATTGTATAGCATCTTCTGAGAAGTGTCTGTTCAGGTCCTTGGCCCATTTATTAATTGGGTTTTTTTTTTTTTTGGTGTTTAGCTTTTTGAGTTCTTTATATACATACCTTAGAGATTAATACTGTATGTTATGTGTGAGGGGTAAAAATTTGCTCCCATTCTGTAGGCTCTCTATTCATCTCACAGATTGTTTGTTTTGCTGAGAAGAAACTTTTTTTGGATCCATCCCATTTATTGATTCTTAATTTTAATTTTTGCTCTACAGGAGTCTTATTAAGGAAGTTGGGGCCTAATCTGACATGATGGAGATTAGGGCCTACTTTTTCTCCTATTAGAGTCTCTGGTTTAATTCCTAGGTCCTTGATCCACTTTGAGTTGAGTTTTGTGCATCATGAGTGATAGGGGTTTAATTTCATTTTGTT
Source organism: Marmota flaviventris (assembly GCF_047511675.1). Lineage (NCBI taxonomy): Eukaryota > Metazoa > Chordata > Mammalia > Rodentia > Sciuridae > Marmota > Marmota flaviventris. The sequence goes on from NC_092506.1 coordinate 74,816,397, forward strand.
GCATATGGATTTCCAGTTTTCCCAGCACCATTTGTTGAAGAGGCTATCTTTTCTTTAAATTATGTTTTTGGCACCTTGTCTAATATAAGATAATTGTAATTTTGTGGGTTAGTCTCTGTGTCATCTATTATGTACCATTGGTCTACCAGTCTGTTTTGGTCCCAATACCATGCTGTTTTTCTTACTATTGCTCTGTAGTATAGTGTAAGGTCTGGTATAATGGTGCCACCTGCTTCAATCTTCCTACTAAGGATTGCTTTAGCTATTCTGGATACATTTATTCATTTCTTACCATAACATAGAATGATACTGCCTTGACAAAATTCATATTCTCCTCTTCTTGGGAAACAGCTGGACTACATTTCCAAACTTCTCTTTAATTATATGTGGGCATTTTAGCCATGGAATATGGCCCTAGGGTTGCTATATAAAAATCTTGGCTTCCCAATTAACTTTGAACATTATATATATTTTTCTTTTTTTATTCGTTCTTTTTAGATATACATGACAGTGAAGTGTATTTTGACATATTATATATATATATATATATACGTGGAGTATAACTTAATCTATTTAAGTTCCCATTCTTATGGTGATACATGCTGTGGAGTTATACCGGTAGTATATTCATATATGAACATAAGAAAGTTATGTCCAAATCATTCTTCTGTCTTTCCTAGTCTCAGAAGGTTAATGTATTAGACAATGAGGGATGAAGGGAAAGGAGGGGGAATGGGAATAAATAAATATACATACATATATACTTCATGGGAGATAATTATTCTAAAAATAAATTATTTTACTTATCTGAAATTCAAATTTAGTTGGATAAAATACAAGATAAGGGTTGTGCATTTATATTTGCTAAATCTAGTAATTCTGAATATGAATGAAAATGTCAGGCTCCTCCCCCAAGCATGACTCATAAAAGCATACTATATATTTTGCCCTATGTCCGTCCACATTTAAGTTGTCAGGCTGGAGTTAATATCCAGGAAGACTTTGGGAACCACACATTTGAAGATGGCAGGACCACTATCTGTTTGGGTTGCTTCAAGAATATGTTCCTTCAATATATTTCTTTATAGTATCTGAGTGATTATAAACCTTGGGTTCTACTTTCTTTAATGATTAGCTTACCCAGCTAGTACATTTAATCCATGGCAGGAAGCATACCTGAAGTGGCAGCTAATCCTCTGCTTAGTTCCCTCAAGCTGATAGTGCCCCCATTTTGCTCATGAGGTCAATAAGGCTCAGAACTGCTAAGCAAATCATCAAATTCTGTATCACCAATTTATATTAACTATGATAATTATATAACTGGTTGTTTTCAAGGCTATTTGTGGCCATTTGTGAGTTTTCATAACAAACAAAAACAAAAACTTATAATCTAGAATTCGTCTTCTTTTACTAAGCCATTATTCTTATATTCAAATTCACCCATTATTCTTGAGAGACATTCAAGAGCTTCAAAAGGACACCCTAAAAAATCACTCACTCTTATCCCTATTCCCAAGGCAACTATATGAGACATAGTATGTTGGGCCATAAAACAAGTCCTAGAAATATAAGATTGAATTTATATTAAGTATGTTTTCTGACCACAATAATATAAAATTAGCAATCAATAATAGGAGGAGTTTTGAAAAATTCACAAATATGTGGAAATTAAATAATATACTATCTTATAAAAAATCAAAAGAGAAATTTGAAAGTATACCTGGAGGTAAATTAAAATGGAGTCATGACATACTTATGGTTTGTAGTAAAAGCAGTTTATAGTTATAAAGTTTATAGTTATAATGCCTGATTGAAGAAAAAAGAAAGATGGCAAGAAAACAACCTAACTTTTACACCAAAGAACTGGAAAAGAACAAACTAAGCCAGAATTAGCAGAAGTAAGGAAATTATATAAAGATTAGAGCAGAAATAAAATCAGTACAGACAAGAGAGCCAATAGAAAAGATCAATAACAGTTGAATTTTTGAAAAGATAAACTAAACTGATCATCCTTTAGCTAGACTAACCAAGAAAACAAAAGAGAGAAGAACCAAAGAAATAAAATTTTAAGTGAGAATGAAGACATTACAAAAATACCATAAAAGTAAAGGATCTTAAGGGATTATTATGATTATATGTCAATACATTGAATAATCTAAAAGAAATAGATAAATTCCAAGGCACATACAACTCCTCAAGACTGAATTATGAAGAAATAGAAATTCTGAACAGAGCAATAACAGGAAAGGAAATTGAATCTGTAAACAAAATACTCCCAAAAAAGAAAGCCCAAGACCTGATGGCTTCACTGGCACATTATACCAAACATTGGAAGAACTAAGTCCAATTATTTCTAAACTCCTTCAAAAAATTGGAAAGGAGGACACACTTCCAAACTCATTTTAAATACCAAAGAAAGATAAGGACACTACAAGAAAATTATAGACCAATATCCCTGATGAACATAGATGTAAAAATCTCAACAAAATACTATCAAACTTAACTTGACATATCATAATCAAGTGTGATTTGTCCCTGGGGTACAAGGAGGTTTCAACATGTGCAAATCAATAGGTGTGAGATACCACATTAACAGGATGAAGACTAAAAATTCACAGGATCATCTCAATATATGTAAAAAAATTGCAAAATTTAACTACATTTCACAATATTTTTTTCAATAAATAAGGTTTAGAAAGATGGCACCCTAACATGATGAAGACTGTATAGTACAAGCCCACAGCTAATATGTTCAACAGTGAAAAGCTGCAAGTTTTATACTTAAAATCAAGAACCAAACAGATGTCCATTTTCATCACTTCTATTCAACATAGTACTGCCAGTCCTAGCTACAGCTAGCACAGGCAGGAAAAAGAAATCTGAGATTGCAACCAAATTGGAAAGGAAAAAGTTAAATTGTCTTTGTTTAAGCTGATATGATTTTATATACAGAATACCTGAAAGATCCAACCAAAAAATTCTTAAACTAATAAATTCAATAAAATAGCAGGATACAGGATCAACACATTATTATTGGTTACAGTTTGATGTGGTGGTGCATGCCCATAATCCCAGCAACACAAAAGGCTGAAGCAGGAAGATCACAAATTTAAGGCCAGCTACAGACCAAACTCAGCACATTAGTAAAACCCTGTCTCAAAATAAAAAAAAAAAAAAAAAAAATAGAAAGGGCTGGGGATGTAGCTTAGTGATAAAGTGCCCCAGGGTTTAATCCCAAGTATGCTCCCCAAAGAAAATCAGCTGTATTTCTCAACACTAACAACAAAAAGTAAAGATCAAAGCCAGCCTCAGCAATTTAGTGAGGCACTTAGCAACTCAATAAGACCCTGTCTCTAAATAAAATATAAAAAAGGGCCAAATATGTGGCTTGATGGTTAAGCACCCCTGGGTTCAATCCTTAGTACCCCCCCAAAATTATTTTGTAATAAAATACTTAGGAATGAACTTCCTCTGGGGGAAAGGTCTGTATATTGAGAAAAATGATATCAATGGAAGAAACTTAAGAAGAAACAAATAAATGGCAAGTTATCCTGTATTAATGGATTGGAAAAATTTTTCCAAAGAAGACATACAAAATGCCAAAAGTCATATGGAAATATGCTTATCTTTAATCATAAGGGAAATGCAAATTAAAATCACAACTAAATATCACCTCACACTTAGAATGGTTAATATCAAAAAGACCAGAGATAAGTGTTATTGTTGAGGATGTGGAGAAAAGGGAACTCTTGCACATTGTTGGTAGTAGTACAATTAAGTACAGTCATTAAAAAAACTGTATTCCTCAAAAATTAAAAATACATCAACTATACAATCCAACAAACCCTCTACTGGACTTTTATTCAAAGGAAATGAAATCAGTATCTGGAAAACGTAGCTACAATTTCATATTTATTGTGGCATTATTTGCAACAGCCAAATAATGGAAAGAAATTTAGTCAATGGATGGATGGACAGGGAAAATATATCTTATATTTATATATAATTAAACATTATTCAGCTTTAGAAAGAAATCCTGACACTTGTGAAAAAATGAATCAACTTAAAGGACATTATATTAGGTGAAGTAAAACAGAAGCAGATAGACAGATGCTACATTGTCATTTTCATATGTAGAATCAAAAACATCAAACTTATAGAAGCAAAGAATAACAAGCTTATTGCCAGGGTTTCTGAGGTGAGGTAAATGGGCAGGTGCCATGTTAAAGTCCACCTTGGTGACTATATTGTCCTTGAAATTTGCTAACAAAGCAGACCTTAAATGTTCTCATCATGAATATAACATGTACACAATGATAACTGCTTGTGTTAAAAGGCTATACTGATGTATTTACTTGTGGTAATCATCACACAACATATATGTATATTAAACTATCACATTGTGTACCTTAATATATGCAATTTTTGTTTGTCAGTTACACTTAATAAAACTGAAAAATACATAAAATTGTAGAGGAAGAAATGGAAATTAGTCAAAGAGGAAAGTGGCATGCATAGAAGGTTATGCAAACATCAGCAAATTTTAAAAAGGTGGAGTGTTCAGTGCAAGGCACGAAGTGAATGAAAACTATTACAAAGTTCTCTAGATGCTGGGTGGATTAGCATTCTTGATGTTTCCCTCCTTGAAGGCCATCATGATTTCAAGTACAAGATTATCACAGTAGCTTCCATTGTGAAGCCATCTCTGACTCACCCAGGCAGAGATAGGATGATCTTTCCTGTGTCTGCACTGAAGGTTCCTCAGAGCTCTTCTCATCAACTATCCTACATTTGTCATTGTAACTGGAAAGTGGAGAAGCATATAGGAATTGTGGTTAGGCAGACAGAAATTCAAATGCCCCCTTTAGCATTTATTGTCTTTTTAAAAAATCCTTGGCACACTACCTAACTTCTCTAATGTCAAGTTCTAATCTGTAGGATTGGTTCATTGACACATCATAAAGTCAGAAGATTGGATGATGTGATTAATGCAGAACAACTGACATCTAGTAAAGTTTAATACATAGCAGTTATTATGGTTGGTAACCTGCTGTCTCCAGTTGACTGAATTCTATTAGACTAGTGTAGTATCTTTGCATGTTTGCATCTCTGCAGCCCATGTCTATCAAGTCTGTTACTAGGGTATATTCAGTAAATATTTGTGAAATGAATGCATAAATCCAATTTATAATTTAGAAAGATTGATTTTGGCTTTGGAAAATATATTGGTGGGATATAAGTTTGAAGGTTTAACACAACAAAAATATCACACTTTATTTAAAGCAAAATAGGCTATTATGTAAGGCTGAGGGAAGCAGTTTTACTTATCACACAAAGCAATTTGCAGGAAATAATAAATTAAATCTCCCTTGCTATTTTAACTTACAGTAGTCATTGATTATACACAGGATTTAGAATTATTACTAAAAACATAACAATAAATAATAATAATAGGTAACATTAATTTGGAATTTATTGTTAGGTACTGTGCTTAGTTTTTAAAATCTGGGTTGCCTCATTTAATTATCACCTTGTCCCTAAGAGGTACCTGCATTTTACAGATAAAGAAACTGAGGCTTAGAGATACAAAATAGACTGCCTAAATTAATGCAATTCATGTACATTAACTAAGGTGATTCAAATAACATCCTTGGGTGTGAGTAAAGAGATGGTTTGATGATTAATTTGTCAACTTGTTTAAGCTATTTCACCCAGATGTTGGCCAAACCCTACTCTGGATGTTGCTGTAAAGGCATTTTAAAGATGTGATTAACATTTAAATCAGTAAGCACTGAATAAAGCAATTTGCTTTTCATAATGTGGGTGGGCTTCATTTGATCAGTTAAATGGCCTTAAGAGAAAAAGACAGGTCACCCAAGACAGACTACTTTCTGCTTTTAGAGCACCCTCAGACTAGAGCTGCCACATAACTCTACCCTGGAGCTCCAGACTATTCTCCTGTGAATTTTAGGCTTGGTGAACCCTGCAATCCTATGACCAATTCCTTAAAATAAATCTATATACTCTTTAAGTATATAAAGTATAATGTTTAAATTGTAATTTATAACCAAGTGAGGAAATCTAAATTTAATTCTTTTTGCGGGGGAATGTACTGGAGATTGAACTCAGGGACACTCGACCACTGAGCCACATCCCCAGCCCTATTTTATATTTTATTTAGAAACAGGGTCTCACTGAGTTGCTTAGCGCCTTGCTGTTGCTGTTGCTGAGGATGGTTTTGAACTCTGGATCCTCTTGCCTCACCCTCCCATGTTGCTGGGATTATAGGCATGTGCCACTGTGCTGGAAAAATTTAGTACTTTTTTTTTATACTTGGCAATTCAAATTTTTTTAAAAAAAACTAAGAACAATAACTGGCACAAAACACACACACACATAAACACACAACACACATGATTTATGTGCATCTTATTGATTCTGTTTCTCTGACAAATACAGATATTATTACCTCATTGTACAGAAGAGGAGACTGAGGCTTCAGGTCCCACTGCTCATAAAGCATCAAGCCTATATCTCAAAACTAATTTTTTTTTCTGATTTCATAGCATTGATTTCTATATGACACAACTTCTATTTATTTTTGGAAGAGAAAGAAAGATGGGAGTAGTTAATAAAGAGATATTGGTAGAAAAGGGAAGAGAGAAGGAAAGTATGAAGGACAGAGAAACTTAGTTTCCTAGAGATGTCAAAGTTGTCTGCCTGGCTTTCTAGAGTGTTATAATTTGTTGTGTCTGTTCCCGTATGATCAAATTACATGGTAATCAATAGCTTCTCTTTAATCCTAGCAGACATATCTTCTCCCAGATCCAATTCTGGTTTCCTCCCATCATATCACCTTGCTTATATCCTTTATAGCATTTATAATGATCTCTCATTGTATTATTTAATTTATATATTATTTTACTTGCTTTATTGTCTTCCTCTCTGACTGTGATGTTCATGCCCTGAGGACAGGGATCTTTTATGTTCTTACTGCTTAACTGTAGCATATACATGTTGGAGAAACTAAATGGTTGAGTGAATACCATGTTTATCTCCATCTTCTTTTATTCACCTCTCTTTTTCCTTCCTTGTCTTCTTCATCTTACCATTCCCTCAAAACCTAGGCTAAGCTTCCATGTCTCAAAGTCTACTTTGGTTATGATTGGCCCTAGCCACACCTACCTTTTTTCAATGCTTACAGTATATATTGTTCTTGCATGCTTTTGAGCCTTATTAACACTTTGCTTTGTCCAAAATCTCTTCCACAACTCTGCCCTCCCTTTGCTAAGCCAAACCAACTTGAATATCCTTTTTTTCTTCAGGAAGCCTCCCTTGCTTTCCTTTAATATTAAGTTAACTGCCCTTATTATACATTGCTATAACTATCTCACCATCTCTTTCTTTTTTTAATGATAAATAAATCACAATCCTTTCTACTTTGTAATAGTCAATGCACTTAATTAAACTTTTTATTGCTCATGATTTTTGAAATAACTTGTTCAAAGCATAAATTTACTCCCTATATTTTAACTTCTATAAGAGAATCCTGCTTATCTACTTTTACTGCTGTATCTATAGCAACTCCTTGCTGTGATTGGAATAGACATGATGTTTAAGAAAAATCCATTGGTTAAATAATTTAAGAATGCTCATTGATCACTATAGAGCTCTAAGAAGCCCTATATGTACTATAATCAAATGTAACAGTATTTATCCATTGTTAAGTGATTATGGTGTGACATAAACTTTTTAACATGCTTTCTATTTTGATTATCATAGCAAAGGATATTGAGGGACAGGGAGGTTGTGAAGCTTGGGTGGGTGTTACTGGTAGAGCAGGATTCCAACCCAGTCATCCCCTTTAGAACGTCACCCTAACCCTGTGCTCAGGTGCTCATGGTCTTGTGGAGTAGCAAGCAAGAGATTAATAAGATAAATGACAGCCAGAAGTTTCATTATCTTGGTTTTTCATTAATAGATATTTGTTGAATGCTAATTCTGTGTTAGGTACCAGAGATAAAATCATAAACCAAACTGACATGGTCATCCCTGCCTTCACCAGAATGCTTCAGTACAGGTTGTGTGCTTCTCAAACTTGGCTCACATTAGAATCAACTGGGGATCTATAATTGGCTTCATTTGTTTAGCTGGTATAGATCCTGAGCTCCTGTTATGGTTTGGATGTGAGGTGTCCCCCAAAAGCTCCCATGTGAGATAAAGCAAGAAGCTTCAGAGAAGTGATTGGGTTTAGAGATTCTTAACCCAATCAGAAAATTAATCCTCTGGTGGAATTAACTGGTAACTGAAAGCAGGTGGAGTGTATCTGGAGAATGTGGGGCATTGGGGGTGTGGCTTTGAGGTATAGATTTGTATCAGGCAAGTGGATATTTCTCTTTGCTTTCTGATCATCATGTGAGCTGTTTCCCTGTGCTACACCCTTCTTCCATGATGTTCTGCCTCACCTTGAGCCCTGAGGAATGGAGCTGGACTTCTACGGAGAAAGACTTCTAAAACTGTGAGCCCTTAAATAAACTTTTTCTTTTCTACAATTGTTCTGATCAAATAATTTAGTCACAGCAGCAAACAAAGCTGACTAAAACAGCTCCTAAAATTTTAACTCTACAATTGATTCTAACATACAACCAGGGCTGAGAAACACCTATTTAATATGTTGTTTCAGACTAATTAAATAAGACAATCAGTTGGTAAACTTTTAAACATTCAGATTCCTACCCTGTCTCTCACTTCCTCCTGTGTTCCTGACCAAATGACCTCGGAGTTTTTGAGAGAAGAACCCAAGAAGAACTTATGTGTTTAGAAGAAAGAGCTTATAGAGGGCTGTGGTAGTCTGAGCTGGATTTATGTACCACATCATGTGAATATCCTTGAAGGAACAGTAGGACTTAGGCGTGTGGGTAGGGATAGAGACTTTCACTCATGCTATGTATCTGCACATAACTTTACAGTCTTATTTTAAACATGCTCATTCTATGACCTTGCCACTGAAAAATTGGTCTGGGATCCAATAGCATTTATTTGGGAAAGCAGTCTCTTGGGTTCCACCTCAGAATCTGCATTTTTAAACAAAATTTCCAGGTAGTATGTATCTATATCAAAGTTTGAGAACAATAGTTCTTGTCAGTCTTAGCTACTTCCACCTGTCCAATAAATTGTAAGGTCCTTGAGGGCATAGTACTTGACTTATTAGAAGATTTATAGGTATAGTTTAGGCACATATTATTTTATTTAATCAACTCAGTGACCCTGTGAAGTATTATTGTAGTACACATTTTTTTTCAGGGATGTAAACTGAGGCTTAAGAAAGTAAAATTTCCTTGTTACTTCAAGTCTACTGTCATATTAGACTGAGTTTTCTTTTACCGCCCACTATTCTCCCTAACACCCAACACTTAGATAAACATAATATTTCCAGTTCAGAAAATTCCTGAAAGTCATAGATTCTTGTTATAAGTTGGATCTAAACTTAGAAGTAATATTGCTAAACTCTTTTACTTAAAGTCGAAGAAACTCTGGAATAAAAGATTAAGGGCCTGCTGGAGGACACAAAGCTAGGATTTTGTGAATGCTTTGATGAGATTAGTGTTCGTGTATCCTCAGTTCTGCACCTTGGTGCCTGCCATCTCACCTTTTTACTCCTGCTCATGCCTCATTTGTCTGATGCAGACAGTTTCTTAGAATAGCCGGATTTCAAGCCCATTCTAGGACAGAGCCAAATAAATACTTTGGGTGGAAAACAGTTTTAAAATGCACATGGGTGGAAAATGACCTTCAATGAACTATACTTAGAGTCACTGTATGGTTTCTAGTTATTCTACAAATACAAGAGGACAGGGCCTCACGAAAGTATGTCCTATTCTGAGCCTGCTGCTCAGCCCAACTGCCTAATGAGCTCAGCCACCCGACCTCTTGCAAGCCTTTTCATTTCCCCTCAGAATGTCTTCCAGTCCTTCCAGTGAGTCTTGGCTTGTTTCTAGCATGTAGAAAATTGTGGTAATAACACTTTTTTGAGGGAACAGACAGTGCTGCCATTTATGTTCACCTTTGAATCTGACCTGTAATTAATATCACATATGCATCAAAGGGGGCAAATGGCCTAACACAGCTGAGTCTCCTCCAGCTGGCTGCACAAGCCACACATTAAACCAAATCTACAATTTTTAAGGAGTTGCCCTCCAAATCAATGCTTGATTCCCAGCTTGTAAGGAATCTTTCATTCCAAATTTTGTTTTCTCTTTCTTTTTTTCTTTGCCTTAATGCATTCAAAGCATGCAATCAACTTGAAAGAGCCAAGTGCTCAAATTCAAGATAGAAATGAGAGCTGTTGCTCCCTGATTTGCTCTGTACTTGCAAAATTTCCTACTCAAGTCTCTTATTTGTGTTGGTGTCCCTCCACAACAGCAGAACCCTTCCTAGGTTTATAATTAGTAGTTTGACTTCCCATTGTTTCCCTTTAACCTAAGGTGGAAGCAATTAATATTATTCTAATAGGATAAAATACAAAGGAGAGATCTGTGTGAGTAAGCAGGGAACAAAGTCACTGTACCCAGGCTTCATCAGTCTGCTAAAATTATCACTGTATTCAAACAACTGCTTAATGTCATTGGCATATGTCTTTTAGAGTAAAACCCCATTTATCCAAGAAAAACTCTTCCAATTCTCCTGTTCTTCTGTATAAAACTGGGAGAGGAATAGTTTTTTCACATGTTAAAGAATGCCTTAATATAGTGAAAAAACCAAAAAGGGTGTCAAAACTCTGAAGATTAGGTTCATCATTTTGGTGAGTTTGCTAGTCAAGGGGGAAAGGAAAATTCCTTTTAGCTAGCAAGTCCACAGAATGCCAATCTTACCAAATAAAAGAGAAAAGGAGAAAAAAAAAGAAGCAGATAGTGTGCAGAAGTAGAACAGGAATAGCTGGTCTGAGGCAAGCAGGGGGTTTGGGAGGTCATTTGCTCTAGCAAATGGGGCTAACTTGGAACATGTCAATCTGACTTCACACTTAATCCAACAAGCTTGACTATCTCGTTTCCCAGTCTGCAGGAGATTCAAAGTAACAAATTAGAAAGCATGAAAGAGGCTGTTAGAGGCAGGAACACTGACAGTAGCCAGGAAGAACATTGTTAGCTCAAAGACAAAGTGGATATCTGTGACATGAAGGCTGAAGAATTTAAAAAGCACAGTAGATGAAAGCCAGCCAACATTAGGAGAAAGTATCATAACTAAGGTTCCCAATAATGGCCCAGTGTCTTCAATATTTATTCAGTTATTTCTAGGATACTTTAGAAGAGAAAAACATAATGTAATATTTTAAGAAGTGTATAAAAATGAATGAAGCATTTTGATACTTAATGGAAGCTGTTTTACTGATCCGGAGGAGTCACTGTACAGTTCTTTCTTCCTGGGGTTTGGCTCCCATTTTTAGCAACTATTTTTTGAGCTCATTTTCCATATCATGGACCTCAGCTTATTTAACAGCAAAATGAGGGTAATAAAAAATATACCATGAAGTTTTCTGAGAGGATTAATAAAGATAATACACATAACACAGACTAATATAGAAACCTTGTTATTTTATACATTTTTCTCCCCAATGCAATCACTTAGTTTCATAAAGGCATGATATTTTATGAGTTTCTCTGTTTTCCCAAGAATCTATAGTAAGACTTTTCTACCACATTATGGTCTTTCATAGGGAAGGTAGCCTTATTTGACACATTCAAAATGCTGGGACTTAAGGGACTGAATTGTTGACTTGTAAGTACCCTAGATATTATGAAAATATCTTGTTGGGTACTTCTAGAACCTTCTGCTCTTCAAACCAACAAGGGAAAGATCATTGAAGTTTGAAATATTCCTATAAATGTGGCCATGTCCATAATCAATGAGTTATATAGCCAGCATGAAGAATTCCCAATACTAACTAGAAAACAGTTAGGAGCATATTTGGGGAGAAAGAAGAGATTTTATGGACATTCTCACGGAGATTAAAAATAACAAGTCATAAACTGCTAAAAAATAGGGAAGTAGAGCCAGAATGTGGACTGAGATGAGTGAAGAATTTACCTTGGCCACAAAATGAAGACACCAAAAAACTCAGTAATCAATATAAATAATATTTTAATACAGAATGTTAAAAAGTAAAACCAATGCACTATAGCCCACTGGCTGATACCTGTTTTTATAAATAAAGTGCTGCAGAAGCTGGGCCAGGATTAGGATGAGGCAAGGGAGAACCCTTTATCTTTTTGGTTGTAAAGTACATGATAATATTCTGGCAAATTTTTTGATATTTTGTTCATTATAGTTATAGTCGCATTGATTTTAATTCTTAAAATGTTGAATTAAATATTATATTAATTAGTGCACTTTCTGGTGCCCCATGAATTTTATGCTGGTGGTGCATGCCTCACTGGCTCTACCCTAATCCTGGCCTGGAGCAGAGCCATTCTTTTATGAGTATCTTTTCATATGCCAGGATTTTAACTTACACTATATTATTTAGTTCTCTCTATATCCCTATGACATAGCTTTTGTTCTCCTCATCTATACATGAGAAAATAAGCTGTGAGAGAATTGGCCCTTGCCAAGTAGCTCAGGGCTGAAATGGCATATCTGACTCCAAAGCTCATCTCTTGCCACTCCTAAGGCCAGATAGCTCCTAAGTGCTTCTGCTCAGTCTAAGCCACCTGTATCCAACCTCAGGTCTCTGCATTGGTGGCATCTGTAATGGGCAATCTTCAGCCTTTCCCTTCATGCCTCTGCTAGCAAACACCACATGGCCACAGAAGAATTTATGTGCCTTGTACTACTTCTCACTTTGCAGCAACTAGAAGGAAAATACCAGATCCTCTTAGCTGTAAAATCCTGGCTGCTAAAGGAGGAAAAGAGAGGCAGCTGTTCCAGAAGGAACATGCTCTCCTGTTATCCAAATGGGCATCAGTAGACTCCAGGCTGAGTGAAGCTCAACAGAAATTTTGTGTTATGATTTGAAACTAGATTTCACTTTGAAGAGGGTTGTCTTATAGCCGGTCCATTTAAGTGTTTCAGAGTTTGATGGTGCAGAGATGCCTTCTTCACTCTTTAGAATATTGCTGAGTGGTGTGCTTTTGTCTAGGGATGTTACAAACTCTCCATAGTGGTGTGGAAAAGCAGTAATGGCTTTCAGTTTGAAATTTATTAAGTTATTTTACACAAAAAATAAAATGAAGAATCAATAAATGGGATGGTTTCAGGAAACAATCAATACTGTGAGGAGAGCCTACAGATTGGGAGAAAATCTTACCATATACACCTCCAATAAAGCATTAATCTCTAGGATATATAAAAAACTCAAAAAAATTAATACCAAAAAAAATCAAATAACCCAATCAATAAATGGGCTAAGGAACTGAACAGACACTTCACAGAAGAAGAAGAAATACAATTGATCAACAAATATATGAAAAAAGTGTTCAACATCTCTAGCAATTAGAGAAATGCAAATCAAAACTACACTAAGATTTCATCTCACTCCTGTCAAAATAGCAATCATCAAGAATACAGGAAACAATAAATGTTGGTAAGGATGTGGGGAAAAAGGTACACTTATACATTGCTGGGGGGACTGAAAATTAGTGCAACCACTATGGAAATCAGTATGAAGAGTCCTCAGAAGACTGGGAATGGAACTACCATTTGACCCAGCTATCCCACGCCTCGGTTTACCCAAAGGGCTTAAAATCAGCTCAATTCACAATAGCTAAACTATGGAACCAACTTAGGTGTCCCTCAATAGATGAATGGATACAGAAAATGTGGCATCTACACTCAATGGAATATTACTCAGCTTTAAAGAAGAGTGAAATTATGGCATTCACCAGTAAATGGATGGAGTTGGAGAATATCTTGCTAAGCGACATAAGCCAATCCTACAAAACCAAAGGCAGAATGTTTTCTCTAATATGTGGATGTTAATTCACAATAAGGCAGGGGGGCACTAGGGAATAATAGTGTTACCTTAGAATAGGTAGAGGGTAGTGATGGGTGGGGAGGGGTGGGGATATGGGGATAGGAAAGACAGTAGAATGAAACAAACATTATAACTGTATATATATATGTGACACAACCACTTTGATTCTGCAACATGTACACTCAGAAAAATGAGAAATTATATCCCATTCATGTATGATAGATCGAGTGCATAAATGCATTCTACTGTCATGTATAACTAATTAAAACAAAAAAATATTAATAAAAAATAATTTACATACAATTTAAAAAAGCAAGAAATAGAATCAGACATTGGCAGAAAAGGTCTGTGTCAAAGATGTCTTATGGTAAGACTAGAGAAGCCATTTAAATTTCTGCTACTTTTAAGGTTAATGAACATGTACTGGTAATAATAATTATTTATACACCCTTGATCACCTCATAAAACAGAACAGTGCCAATGACCTGAAAGAGGTAGTGACCTCTTCGTTTTCTGTTTTATTTTGGATCAAAACCCATGTTCTTACCAACCAGAAAATGTTTTTCTTTTCTATGTTGGTGATATTTTGAGGTAATGCAATACTGTCAATTTCTGGTAGCATCTTTTGTCTCCTTTTCTACCAGCAAGATTCAGAAAACTGCTGTTCATGGAAGAGGTATGGCTCAGTGGGAGAGCACTTGTCTGACATGAGTGAGGCCTTCAGTTCAATCCTCATCTTTGAAAAACAAAAACCCTAATGAGAAAATCGAGAAAAATGCTTGGAGTAGTGCTTTGCATATACTAGGTGGTCAGTAAATGTTGAATGAGTGAAGAAATGATTTCAATAGATGTTGACCTTATAGTAAAGTGCTGCAGATGTCGTTTGAGTCTGGCAGAAGGCCCATGGCAACCCAAATTGAGAAGATGTATGTATATATGTAGGTATATGTATGTGTGTATACACATACACACACATTTATGTTTATTTTTTGAGTTATGAGTATAAATAGTATTAGTCCAGCTGAGGAATTCTAGAATCAAGCATGTAAGAAACAAGAATTGTGATTAGATCAAAAATTGTGTTCATAGGGACAATCTGAAAAGATCCTCTAGTACTTAGATATATGTGAATGAACCAAGCATCACCCATGCATCCTGTCCAAAGGCAAACATAAGCATATCTAAGGAAAGAAGAAAAACAAGCAACAAACAAACGAAATCCTTCAAATTTATAAATTTATTGACCTAAAAGTCAGTCTCTGTAAATGACTTATTGTGGGGAAATTCCCAAAATTTTTGAAAAAGATCTGTGAGATATATTGAGATAAGATCTCCATGAAACAATAGCAGAAAATTAGAAGGAAGATTGTGTTAATATGTCCATAGGATGATTGTTAATGACCACTGAGATGAATGAAACATACTGGATAAGGAAGGTTTAAAAAAGAAAAGCAAAAGTAGGTAAAAAATTAATGCACACTAGAGGAACATATATTTCTTAAAGAAATATGGAAAATATTAATGTAAAATAATCAAGAAATTGAATAAGAAAATAGAATTAAATCTATGCAATATTTCTTTTAAAAACATTTAAACTTTTAGAAGATTGACTAAGAAAAAGAAAAATAACTAAATGGACAGAAGTTGAAATGGGAATTCACAATAATAAAGAAGAGTTTAAATTTTGAAAAAATCACTCCATGACAATAAATTGGCAGGCATTGGTGAAATTGATGAATTCTGCCTGAGAAAAGAGTCCTATCAAATTGGCTCAAAAACAAGGAGAAAACTCCAATGAATCATTAACCCAGGACTAAATTGACAAGTATTATGAAAGAATTACATCTAAAAAGGTTCAGAGAGCTTAAAACTTTAGTAAACAAATTATTCCTTTATAAACTAACTTTATTTCATAAACTGTTTAAAAGCTTAGAAAAGTATGAGAAAATATCTAAATCATTTTATAAAGGTAGCATATGCGTACTCACAAGTCTGACAAACATAGTACATGCAAAAAAAAAAAAACAAAACACTTTTTGAAAGAACTTCAAAAACCATCAGATTGAGTTAGAAATCATGCTTAGCAAATCATCATGTCAGTAGCATTTATCTCAAGAATAAAAGATGATTTAGTTACCAGTCATTTATAAGTAAATTTTTCATATTAGCAGTTGTTAGAACAGAGTGCATGACAATCTCAGTAAAGAGATTGTGGCATTGATAAAAATTAACATCTGAAATTTTTAGAAAACAGAAAACATCAGGAAACTGAGCAATTGAAAAAAAGACACCTACCTTAAACCAACAATAGATATCATTCTTTAATTGATTAATTAAGCAAATAGTTATTGAACAGCTACCATATACAAGATGCTTTTTAGATATGAAATGAGAGAAAAAGACAAATGTTTGTTTTAAACTGCAACATAAATTGGAATGAGGTGACATTTAGTATAAAAGACATATAGCATATTGATATTTACAAGTGTGAAGAAAGAAAACATGAAAGGGGAAGGGCATGGAGTAAGGAACTTAGATTTGGTGGTCAGGAAAAGCCTCCCTGAAAGCTGATATTGGAGTAAAACCAGAAGGAGGGATAGGGTGAACCTCATGGGCATCAAGGGAAATGTGTTCACAGTGGAAGGAATAAAGTACATGCAAATTGGATCTGAGCAAGTGGAGAAAACAGAATGAAATAAAGTTGGAGAGGAGGTGGGACAGCAGGGAGGTTGCAGCGAGATAGATAAGGTCTGGGCTTTCAGACCAATGGTATGAGTATGACTCCCACTTTTACTTGTGGAAAGCAAGGATCCCTCTGGCAGCTGTGCTGAGATTAGGCTAACAGGATCAAGAGCAAAAATAGGAAGCCATGACTGCATACAGAGATCCATGTGATCCATGACATGGCTTGGACAGATGGAAGCCATGATGTTTTGAAGGGAAGGCCAACAAGAGTTTCTGAAGGATAGAGTATGTGGTAGGCAAAGAGGAGGCTGAGTTCAATGCTTCATGTAACTAGAAAGATGGAACTACCATTTTCTGAGATAGGAAAGTCAATGGACAGACCTGATCTGGGGAGACTAACAGGAACTCCAGTTTGGAAACATTAGGTTTGCTACAGTTATTACTCTTCAAGGAGAGACATTATGTAGTTAGTTAGTTGTACAACTCCAGAGTTCAGAAGAGGGATCTGGGCTAGAGATTAAAAAATTGCAAATTATTAGCATACTGCTATCACTTACACTAGACATTTATTAGTTAATAGGATTTAGGCAGTAGTCTTGAAAGACATGAAAGGAATAATTATTGGTAAGTAATTAAAATTCTAAACAATATTATTTGTTTTTGTGACAACCTATTCTCTTGGATTTTCTTGTATCTCTCTCTGACTGTGTCTCCTCTATGTCCTTTGAGCTGTATCTCATTGATGGAGTGAATGTACATTTAATCATTTATCAGGGTAACTTTATGGTTTTCTTTGTTTAAAGACATGTACATAACGGTGGCATCAAGGTAGTGGAGTTGTCACTAGTATTTACATACATTGATGCTTACAGTCTGATGGTTCCAGGTCCAAAGTCCCTGCAGTTTGTGGGTTTTGAACTTAATTTTTCTCTCAAATGTATCTGTAGTGGCAGTAATGCTATCTACCTCCCAGAGCCATTTCAAAGATTAAATGAGTAGTGTTTGTAAATAAGAGGGCTCTTAGTAACTAATGAAAGATCTTTAAGTATTTATCATGTGAGTATATGGATGATAAGCTGTGCTAGAACTTGAAGGGCATGGTCCTACTGATAGATTCTGAGGTATTTTCAGATGACAACAAAGTACATTACTTAAGATGCAATATGGAAAATCCCAGGCTGCATTCACTATGTAAATTAGTCTCCTTTGCTTTTCTCCAGAGCAGCTGTTTCCCTTTCTTGAGGTTTAGAGCTTACATCCTAAGGAAGGGCTTCCTAGACATCCTTTAATGCTGGGACAGGCAGTCAAAGATCTGAACACGAAAGAAGAAACTTGTGCAGAGAAAATGAGTCATGGAGCCTGCTGCCTTAGGAAAAGCTTCTGTTTCTCTTGGCATCTTATGGCTAAGGATACCTGAGAGTCTCTTTTGCCCCACATTTCCCTCAGTCTTTGAAGATTTAAATCAGTGTGGCTTTACCACGTAATTTATAAATGAGTCCATGGCTTATCTCACAAAGACTCAACTGGGAACAGAACAATTTGAATCTTATCATAGGCTATTTTCCCAGGCTCTTCCAGTGCCTAAGATTAGGGAAGGTGGGAAAACTCCTGACAATGAAGGCTACCCACTGATTTATTCATTTCACAAATACCACTTGGCCAAGGGCCATTGATGTTGACACAACAATTTTGGAAGGTGATTTCCTTGGATACATCCAACCTGAGCCTCATGGATGGGGAGGGCAGAAGTGTTTGTTTTTGTTCAGCTTTGCTGCCCCACTCCTTCCTGAGGGCTAACAATTGTACCCCCTCTGACTGTTTCCCACCTTCTCTTTGCCCTCATCTCTACACTCTCAGTAGAAATGCTAGCAAATTTTTCAGTTCATGTTATATCTGTCATTCAGCTTAACTTACAAACTGTGCTGTGGTGTCTCTGTCTTGGTGTTCATGTCATGTGCTAATATTTGTGACTTGGGTGTTGAAGCAGTGATGCTTTTGCTAATGAATGTAGTGCAATGAGCTGCGTGCCTCACACCTAGTAAGTACAGAATTACCCACTGATTAATAGGTCAAAGATTTATTAAATAAGAGAGAAATAAAAGAGAGAGAAAGGAATGAGATGGGTATAATGGATGGGTGGATATGATGGGAGAAAATGAAAGCAGGAGGTCCCAATTAGTGATTGCGAAAAAGATTTTTATAGTGCTTCTATTTTTTGAATGCTGAATTATGAAACTTAATTCTATTGAAAAAAGTATATTCTCAAGGGGCTGGAATTCTATATACAAGTCATTACAATTACAAGCCTAAAATTCTAGGATTAGTAGATCTTTAGAGGCTATGTTATATAATTTTAAGATGCAACTTTCAGTAGACTATTTTCTGTACCTGTTAATGCATCAAAGTAAGTTCTGGGCATCTGGAAAATGATTGTTGTCCAGACATTCCTTTACAAACCAGGGTTTGTGAAGAGGAATGGATGGATATGGAAGTAATCTAAAAGCAAATTTCAGCGTAACCTTTAATCAGTGAACTTGAGCAGTTTCCAGTACTTTACAATAGTTTACTGCTATTTTTTGAGCACCTACCACTATGTGCCCAAAACTTTTGTTCACACTGTTCCATTTAAATGGAACAACAACCCGATAAGCTAGATAATTTTCAGGTGAGAAAATGAAGGCTAGGAGGCAAGGTCATACATGGTTAATGGTAGAGTTAAGAATACTCTTTTTTTTTTTTTTTCTCTATGGTGTTGTCTCTTATATTTATTTAACCTGGGTATCACTCTGAGCTGCCCCATGTCTTTTAATCAGCTGGAATCAACTATGGGTTAGGGGAAGATTGGAAGACATTGCCTTGCACACTTCCACCATCACTTTGTTGCACTAAAGTATCATTGTTGTACTAGACAGCATGTGTTCAACATGTAATACTGACCGTTGTCTTTTGCACTTGCACTATTACCTATAGTGTATGGGAAAGCCCCACAATTCTGTGTTTACAGGGAAGTAAAATTTGAAACTTAATCATATTTAGTAGAGTGACAGAACATGCTCTGAAAATTCTCCATGGGTTTTATGTTCCTGTTCATCTTGTGAGCAGAGGCATTGCCTTTGTTCTTGACTACCTTTTCAAGGAGGTTTGTATAATGAACAGCTTTGGAAGACAGGAATAGTGTTTCTCCTGGAGAAAAAGAAATGCTTTATGTCTACAGTAAAGATAACATTAGATCTCCCTTCAGAGCATAGGATAGACATGCTTGCTACCTATTATAAAATACTTGGATTCCCCAATTTTAAGTTCTTCTCTTATAATACAACCCACTAAGTATATAGGTGCCACTGACATAAAACCATGGAACTGGACACTTAGAAATGACAAAAATGCTGACACTTTGTACACTGCTGTAAGTAATGAACCATCCTTTGTCTCTGATCCAGGAGTCCTAGATCTGACACCAGCACCTATGAAACTGTAGCGGGTTAATTTATTAGCTTGAAAGTGAGATGAAAATATCAGACCTTCATAGCTCTTGATAGAACCTAAATTCAAATTCAAGACAATGTGAATTCAAAATCTATATTCTTTATCATTGTAATTTTGTGCTAGATCTTGTGGGTTTGGAAGTAAAATTACCTAAATAGAATAAAATTATGTTGTTTTCTCTCTCTTCAGGGGGCTATCTTTTCATTCCAAGTATTTCTGTGGTAGGAAGGATAAAAGTTGGTTTTTAATCTTGAATTCATCTCTGCTTCTCTTTTCCTGTCCTTATGCCATTTTAAGAAAGTGTTTGGGATGCTAACAGTGACCTTACACTCCTTGAATAAACTGGAAGAGTGTGGAGGAAGGAATCTTTGGTTTTCTGGTTCTGTGGGAATAAAATAGGGATTTCGTCTGGGGCCGGGCAGATAGAAGAACAGGTAACTTCTCACTTTCTAATCTATTTCCTTTGTCATCACAACAGAGGGAGGGATGTGTCTAAATTGGCCTCTCCTGCCCAATAGTCTTGTAAATCAGTCATCAACAAATCTAAGCTTGTCCTATTAGCTGAATTTGTTGGTGGTACCTGGCATATGTATATTTCTTTGCAATTTGCAAATTAGAAAAAGGACAGCAGTAGTTGTCAATTTGATCATAGTAACCATTTAAAAGAAAATTAAGGACACAAGATCAATTTTCTCAGAGTTATACAGTTCCTGAATTAGAACTTGTTTCCAGATCTACTGATTTTTCTTCCCCCAAACATCCCTGTATCAATTTTTCATTATTATTTTTTTCCTTTGGAACTAGATCTCATGCCCTTTGTAAGAATTTCTGTGTTTGAATAAGAAATCAGTTATAAGCTCTCCTAAAGTGAATAGTAATCAAGATAATTTCATTCTAGAGGAAAGCAATTGAAACCTTGCCTCTCCAATGACTCACACTAAAGAAGCATGGGGGGCAACTTGGAGATTTTTTTTTATGTTGAGTAACAGCTGGGCTGTGTCTCTGGATAGTGAAGGAAAATTGAAATTGAATATGCAGAAGCAGCTAACAGTGTCTGACCCACTCAAGGGGCACAAGCAGGTTGTCTAGCTCTATTCTTATTAATGATCATTCTCTTCTTCAATTGACCACACAGTCAATATTGGATATTTACTGACAGAATCACAAATCAATTGAACTTTCTCTATAGAATGACGTTTATTATCTTTGCCATCCACCTTCGCATCAATAGATGGGTACATATTACATTGGTGATTTTATTCCTACTTTATAGGAGTATTGTCAGAATAAAATTATCTTGGGGCTGGGAATGCAACTCAGTGATAGTTCTCTTGTATAACATTCTCGAGACCCTGGGTTTGATCCTCAGAACCACACAAAAATTTAAAAAAACAAATTAAAAACAAAAACATTTTCAAGTGTATAAATGTCTTGAAAAGTTTTCTTTTCCTTTTTTCCTTCTACTTTACTCAAACTTTTATTGTATATTAAGTGAAAAGCACTATACTGGTGGTTGAGGGAACTATAATGATGAATAACATATAATCTCTTTCTTCAAGTGTTTTGTACCTGAAAGGTAAAACTCAGAAAAATTAAAATAGTATTACAGTAGAGAGAGGGAAATATCACTCTATCTGAATAGAAATGCTAACTAATATCCAATTAGTACCATTGGTAAGAGTTTCATGAAGCAGATGTTCTTGAACTGAATCTTCCCTGGATGAGTTAGGATTTGGGTAGAAAAAGAGAGGAACCCATTCCTGGCAGAAGGAACAGCATGGATGTGGGGATGAAAAACTTAGGTGCATTTTATGTTTGAGGGAAACAGAAGCATAGGTCCAAGGGAAAAAAAAGGACAATGAAGCTGGAGGAGTGAGTGGGACAGTACTGCAGTGAAGAACTTTGATTTCATATAGACACTTGAAATTAACTTGCAGGCTATAAAGAGCCATTGATATTTCTTGGGAAGAGGTATAGCATGATTCATTCTTCCTATTTTATGTCTCTTTCTCAATACTGTTACTCTATAATTACATGCACTGGCCTCATTTTGCAGAAGCAGAAATTGAAATTTAAGAAACATAAGTAATTTTCCCCATGCCAGAATACTGGTGACAAAATGAAACTTCCAGACTGTATCTTCTTACTCCTCTACTGCAGTTACCCAACATGGGAAATGACCACCTTAATAGGATTTTCTATTACTATTAAGGAATAGAAACAGAGTGTTAAAGTTAAATGGTCTAGTATAATTGCAGTGCGGGTAATTGGCAGTTTCTTCTCATTTTCTAATTCAGGGACTCTCAAACTTTAGGGTGCATAGAAATGAGTTGGGATTCTGTTTCAGTAGGTCTGGGAAAGCATCTGAGAGTTTGAATTTCTAATAAGTTTCCTGGTGATTTTTGATGCATTTGATTCTTGAACCAAATTTTTGGCACAGCAAAGTTTTGTAACATTCCTTTTATCTTCTCAGCCTTACTTTGAAGATATACATGGACTTAGCATACTTTTTCAATAACATTTTCCTTTTTTATGTTGAGTAACAGCTGGGCTGTGTCTCTGGATAGTGAAGGAAAATTGAAATTGAATATGCAGAAGCAGCTAACAGTGTCTGACCCACTCAAGGGGCACAAGCAGGTTGTTTAGCTCTATTCTTATTGATGATCACTCTTTTCTTCTACAGCCTCTGTAACCCACCCTCTTCTCTCATGGATTTCTTCCCAATGACCAGAACACTTGAATATTTTATAAAGAAAATCAGTAAAAAATTAGGATTTTTTTTCTTTAAAGGAACTTAAAATGTAAAGAACTTTATGAATTACCATTTTGAAGCTAAGCTCAGTTAGTGATTTGCAAGTTTGGAAATTATAATGTTATAAGTTATAATGCTTTAGGCAGTTTCTGCTTTGTAAGATCTAAGCCCTGTCCAAAGCAGTCCCCAGCTACTGCAGGTTTCTCCTCCTCATCTCCATGGATTCTAGAGAGCAGGGCTCTTACTGACTGTGCCAGCAGCATTCTAGCTGTCAGTCTGGTGTGCTCATTACCATTAGCTTCCAATTTTGCATTCCCCTGTTTTTCTCATCCTTCTACTCTCTGTGCTTTGAAGACAGTATCATAGTTTTTCTTTGATCTCCTGTTTTCCTAAATTCTTCTTGCTACCTTTTTGGTAGCTATCATGGGAATAGTGTTAGCTGGGAGGCTGCTGGCATCTTGAATGGTCTTCTGACCAGCTCCTCATGAGACAAAGAACAAAAATCTCTGAGAGTCCAGAGAGGCAGCGACTTTTCCAGAGAATCCAAGTTTCCTGACCCTATTAGACAAAAATATTTCCCTACATGTTCCCCATTTTACTCACTGATATGGGGAAGGGAAGAACCAATGACCATAGAGCCCTTACTGTCCTGTGTTCCAGGTCCTAGGTGATTTACACTTGGAGCTCATTTAAGCCTCAGAAAAACACTATAAGACCCTATAAAGGGGAATTAAGGCCTCCTTTCTATAAATGAAGAAACTAAGTTTCAGAAAGGATAAATAAATTTCTTAAGTGCACTCAGCTAATCAGTGACAGAGCCAAAATTAAAACCGAAGCCTATCTAACAGAAAATCCATACCCTTTCCAATTCAATTGGCTGTAAACTAGGTTTCATGATTAGTAATCTATTTGGCTTGCTATAATAAAGTAAGTCACTCTTCCTATTATGTATCCTTTATGCAAACTGGGCCTAGAATTTTAGTGTGTTCCATTCTTGGTAGCTGTTAGTATGTACTGATACTCATATCCACAGAAATTCTTATTCTTACCCCTCTGTCACATTACTCCCAGATTAACACACTTTGGCAAGGCAGGTATGATGAGCCCAGTTGAATGTGATGTGTTGAAAAGGGCTTGTCTTTGGATGGGAAGGCTTCTGCTCATAAACATCAAGTACTCTACTTGAATCAAAAAAATTAAAACATGGGTAATATATGTTTGTGTGGACTCTTCTGAAACTCTGACAGAGTTTGATTGGAAAACTCTCTGCCAGGGACACAATGGGAACCTGTGTGTTTGGCCTACAATGGAGAACAGGGCTTTCTCCTGGTCAGCATTAGAATGTAAGGCCTCACAGGGAACAGTGCTAAGCAGGCCTGGATTCTATAGGTCACACAATGCTGGTAGAGTTGCTGCCATATACTCAGATATCCAGATGAGACCATATAGAAACCACACTTTAAAAACAGAATTATTACAAACCTGTCTTTACAAAGCCTAAAACCAATCTTGCCAGGGCAAAACTGAACCAATAGTGAAATAACTACTTTCCAAAACAAAGCACAACACTCTAAAGGAAGACAATAAATTGTGGACTTTCAGTGTAGCAACAACTCTAAGTACAGCAAACAACAGACAATTACCTGGTATGTGAAAAGTAAAGAAAAATGTGTCTCAAAACTAAGGGAAAAAGTCAACTGAAAGAGACTCAAATGTGACACAAATGTTCAAAACAGTGACAAGGACTTTAAAACAGCCATTTAAGTATACTAAAGGACTTAAAAATATAAATAGGACTGAGGATGTAGCTCAGAGGTAGAGCTCTCATCAAGCACGTGCAAGGCTCTGGGTTTGATCCTTAGCATTGCAAAAATAAGTAAATAAATTTATTAAAGTATATAAATGGAATGAATTATGGAAATCTCTGCAGAGAAATGGAAGCTGTGTATAAGAAACCAAATTAAAATTCTAAATATGAAAATATGGAGTATCTGAAATTTTAAAAAATATCACAAAATGCTTCCATTTGTCAGTGGAAGTATTTGGATACGAAGAACAAATTAGACTCCAAGCATGTGAAGGAAGGAAATGAGAAAGATAAGAGTGGAGATTAATGAAAAAAAAATTTGGAAAACATTTGCAGAAAACACAAACAGATACAAAAATTGGTCTATTAAAAAGATCAATAAAATTAATAAGCTTTTACTTGGCTCAATTATGAAAAATTAGAGAAAACACAAATTATCAATATATGGAATGAAAGTATAAGCATCACTATAAATGTTGCACAGGCATCAAATGGATAGTAAAGGCTAGCATAAAGAGATTAGGGCTAGCAACTCTGTCAGTAACTGGCTAAATTGGGTGAAATTAATATACCTGTTGAGACACAAGTGACCAAAGTGACACAAAGAAATAAATTAAGTGCCCTGTATTCATTAAATAAGCTGATTGAACAGTTGATAAATTTTTAGCTAAGAAAACTTTAGGGTGACTTCTATCAAATATATAAGGAAGAAATGATACCAATCTTATATAAACTCTTTTAAAAATAGATGAGGTTAACAGTAACCTAATATCAAACCAGAAATATATGAGAACAGAGAAGTACAATCCAATATCCCATATGAATAGAAATGCAAAAATACATTAGAAAGTAGCAAAATAGTGGTTAATTTATTAGGAACAAATGGAGTTTATCTGGAATTCAGGCTTTGTTTAACCATTGTAGTTCCATATACATATGGAATTAAAGAGAAAAAAAATATTTGTAATCATTTCAGTAGATAAAAATATAAAAAAAATATTCAGTACTCAGTCATGATTAAAACTCTCAGCCAACTACAGACTGAGAGACGCTCCTTGAACAACCAGATAAGAACCATATCAGTAAAACCTACAGCTAACATAATAATTAATGAATAAATTAATGATGAAGATTGTGAAAATGTAAGAATACTCACTTTTAGAATGACAATTCAGCATTTTACTCACTTTTAGAATGACAATTCAGCATTTTACTGAAGGTCAGAAGGAAAAAGAAAAAGTATAAATAAAACTGAACAACATGCTTGTGAATGTTAAAAAGTCTGAAGACATAAAAAATAAGCACTAGCTGAGCATGGTGGTGCACATCTGTAATCCCAGCTACTCAGGAAGCTGAGGTAGGAGAATCACAAGTTTGAGGCTTGCCTGGGAAACTTCATTTCTCAAAATGAAATAAAAAGGATTGGAGGGCCTCTGGTTTAAACTCCCAGTATGGGGGGTGGAGGAGGGGAAGGAATAGAACAAAACGTGAATTTAGTAGGAACAATACACAAAATCAGTAAAGAAAAATCAATTTTATTGTATAAGCTAAAAATAATTGAAAATAAACAAAAATAATACAACTTGTTATAGCATCAAATATATGAAATATTTTGTAAAAGACATGTCAAACTCTACAATTAAAACTAAAAACTGCTGCTTTAAAAATTAAGATTTTTTTTTTAAAAAAACAGAAAGATGTACCTTGTACAAGGATTGGAAAATTTAGTATTGTCATGGTGACAAGCCTTCCTAAACCAATCTATAGATCTAGTATAGACACATTCAAAAGCCATTGTGATTTTTATGGATAGAAACTGTCAACCTAATTCTAAGATTTATATAAAAATACAAAGAATCCAGAGTAGGCAAAAACAATTTTGAAAAAGAACAATGTTGGAGAACCTGAAAGACTTGCTATAGGTCTGGGGATAGATCTCAGTCGAAGAGTGCTTGCCCCAAATACATGAGGCCTTAGGTTCTATTCTCAGCACTGAAGAAAAGACTTACTGTAAAATTATGGTAATTGGAGGTCACAAATATATGAACTACACTTTTATGATTAATCTTTAGCAAAGGGGTGGTCTTTTCAACAAATGGTACTAGAACAATTGGATATATCTATATCTATATTTATATCTATATCTATATACATTTTTTTTGCAGGGGATGGGTATGGGAATTGAACTCAGGGGAACTCTATCATTGAGCCACATTCCCAGCCCTATTTTGTATTTTATTTAGAGACAGGGTCTCACTGAGTTACTTAGTGCCTCACTTTTGCTAAGGCTGGTTTTGAACTTGCTATTTGCCTCAACCTCCTGAGCTGCTGGGATTACAGGCATGTGACACCTCACATGGCACAACTGGATATTTACATGGAAAAAATTCATAATAGCTGAAACCTGGAAAGAACCAAAATGTCTATCAGTAGGGGGATGTATAAGCAAATTGTGGTGTACTTTTACAATGGAATACTGTTCAGCAATCAAATGGATCAAGTTCTGATAAGCATGATCACATAGGTGAATTTTAAAACTATGCTAATCAAGAGAATCCAAAAAGAAAAGTAGACATGTAATTCCACTTAGGTAAAATTTCTGAGTTGGCAAAACCAACTTATGTTGATAGAAGTTAGAGCAAAAGCTGTTCCTGGGGAGGTAAGTGATTTTCTCAGAAGGGACACCAGGGATCATTCTGAGGTAATGAAATGCTCTGCATCTGGATAGATGTGTACATCACACACAGGTGTATTTCCACCAAATCCATTCTATCCACATCCCTAGCATCAGTGTATTTCACTGCATGTAGTTTATGACTCAATAAAAAGTTGGATTGTGTTATCGTCTGCTAAAATATCTTATTGGTTAGAAAGTGGCAAACATGATGAAGAGGGTTCTTCACTTTTTAAAAGGAAAAAAACACAAAATAGACTTACGGTTAAGCAGATCCATGGAATGATTTTTTTTTTTTTTTTTTTCTGGTGCAGGGAACAAACCCAGTGACTCACACATGCTAGGAAAATGCTCTACCCCTGAGTGACATCCCTAGCCTAGACATATCTGGTGAGAATTACTTCCAGAATTATGAAAAGTGTGGATGGAAAGGAAGAATCAAGGGAGTGGGGAATAATTTGATATGTACAGAGGGAGATGAGGAGATGGTAAATGTGACTTAAAACAAGTAAGCATAATTTGGGAGTGATTTAATACTCTTGGATGTGTGTTTAATTTCCTTTGCTCAGGGTTCTGAGACCTTTCTGGAAAAAGAGTGCTAGACCTGGCGAACCTTGTGTCCTCCCCATCTATCTCACAATGAGGAAGGGGTGGTATTATTCCTGGAATACCTCTTGCTCTTTAGACTTGAGGGATCCTTTCCCTAGTTAATTAGTCAAAAATATTCTATATTATTATTGCTATTCTTTTAATTAGAGCATTACCATTATATATGTAAGTAGGATACACTGTGTTATATTTATACATGATCATTTAATGGAAGGGAGGTCAGTAGAGTAGAACAAATGGATGAGGGAAAGGGTGTGGAGTGAAAGGTAAGGTACTGGGGAAGGAGACTGAGAAAATTATGTTAATGTATGAGTATGACATAATGAATCCCACCATACTTACAATGCACTAATACAAAATACATTTTTTTCAGTCCCCAGCCCTTCTCCCTCCCCATCCTTCTACTCCACTGATCTTTCTGCAACTTATTTATAGATTTTTTAAATTAATTAATTAATTAATTAATTTTTTATTGGTTGTTCAAAACATTACAAAGCTCTTGACATATCATATTTTATACATTAGATTCAAGTGGGTTATGAACTCCCATTTTTACCCCAAATACAGATTGCAGAATCACATCGGTTACACATCCACGTAAAAGAACATTTCTTACATTGACTGATATCTATTGTGTTGATACTGTATATGTAGGGCTTAGGAAGGTACAAAGGGTACAACAAATCCAAATAGAGCAAAGTCCCTGTTCTCATGGAGTTTGTATTGCAGTGCTGAAAATAACAGTGAGTAAGCATGTTGATATAGACTTTGTGCGTAGTGTTGATGTGGTGCAGAAAATAAATCAGTGTGAGGGGGCTAAGAAATGCTAGGACATGTGCAAGTGACTTTATTCAAGGTGATCAGGATGCCTTTGCTATATATATATTTGTTTTCAGCAGATGAGATTTGACTTAAATTTTAATGGGATAATTGGCCATTGTGTGGGTAGTAGACTGCATAGAACAAGAATAAAATTACAGTTCAGTAAGAAGACTCCTCTTTCTCCAAACAGAAGGTAATGGTCCCATGATCCAGGCTGGGGATTGTGCCGGGGAGGGGTGCCGGAAGTGTATCTCTCCATGTGGTGGGTTATGATACAATGAGTACCTTGTTGAGAGTCACTTGGCTCCATTAGTTTCCCTTCCCCAAACAATCCTTCTTTCTCATGGCATAAAGTCTTTTGATAAAAATGTTTATTGCACTTGGACTCCTGAGAACCTCACTTCAAAGATTTTTTACTTGACAGTGAACCACACAGCATAAGAATGGTCAGGGCACATGACTTCTCTAGTCCATTCCTCCTTGAAACCCAGAAAGCCTGGGGTTTTCTGCTTTGTAGCTTGATAGCACTGTCCAAAGTTTGTTCTTTTCTCAAAAATATATTTGATAAACTCTTATTACAATAGTTCAGTTGCATTTTCCTAAAGAAGAATGGTTAAGGTGAGAGAAAGATTAAAGGATCCACAGAAGATTCACTGCTCCTTGGGAATGCAGAAGATTAACATCTGAAGGTGCCTTTCAGGTTGAAACACAACATGAATGTTAAGCAGTCTGAACTTGGTGAGATGCAGACAGAGAATGGCTTACTCTTGTTGCTGTCTTAAGTGTACTCTGACCTTTCTTCTCAATCTCTTGATACAATATTGAGAGGTTTTGAAGCTTCTTGATCACATTAAACTCCAAGAATTGGCCCATTTTGCTTATTAAGCCTCAGTTTCAGTTATAAATATGTCCTGTCAAGTCTAAATTTAAATTTCTATCTCAAACCCAATGCAAATCTCCCTTCTACTTCTGTTCCTTTACCTGCCTCCCTTCCAGCTCAGGCCTGATCTGTAGCTTAGCTATAGCAATGCACTGGATATGAATTAAAGACTTAGTAAGCCTCAGTAGTTTTTTAAAAAATTCCTTTCACCTTTGCTTTTCTGGTTCTGTTTTGCTCTGAGCAGGGAAGGGATTGAGATTTAGAGGTGAAGGGAGAAGCTATCATTTGAATGGTGTTATTTTAATCTGTTATTATGGTGTTATTGTAAGCTGTTGGTGCTCTCTGAGTGGCAGACATTCCTTGCTGGCTTACATTTGCAAAACTATTGTGGGCTCTTAGAAAGGCCTTGCAGGATCTCCACATTGTCTCTGGCACAAGTGATAAGTTCCTTGGTTGATCTTTTGGGACTCTCCCCAGCTTTTGACTCCCTGCAGTCAAAAGAACCATAGCTTCTTTCTAATGTATCCTCTACCTCATATACCTTCTTCTTGGGTGGATAGAGAACATGCAGGCTAACTCAAGCCTCACTTTACTTTCTTTTATAGTACCAATCTATCTATGGGAAACCTGTGCAATCTGTCCACAACCAACATGGAAGTCCAGGCTGTCATACTGCTGCCCTTTCTGTTGTCTTCCTGTCATGTGAAACTGCTCCAGCTATCTCTCTATGTTACAATTCTTCAGAACATGAGCAGGCACCATCTCTATGTTGCAATATACCTTATATTATGATGCTCTACCAGGCTCTTATGGTCTTCCTCACTATGATCCTGTCTGCTCTAGTGACAGGCCCAGGAGAATCTACAGATCCTGTGCTATAGCAGCCATCTAAGTGGGGATTGGGAGACCAGTTCTCTCTTTTGCAAGCACCTAATGTCTCTATAGGTCACCTTAGAGTTCAGTCTGGGATATATGGACTATCGCAGCTTTCAACCTTCTATTCTAAGAAATATACAAATTCCTTTACCATTTTATTTTATTTTATTTTATTGCTTATATACTGGATCCAGGACTAGATTAGTGGACTGGCTTTGCACATAAAAATTATATTTTAAGTTTAAAAAACAAAATTACTCCTAAAGTCAAATTAAGTGTTATCTACCTTGCATAGAAAGCTAAGTCTGGCTAACCCCAAGTGACTTTTGATGGCTGACCTGAATCTCAGGCTTGCCTTTTAGCAGCCAAGTCTGAGGTGAGTAGAATAGCCATAACAATAAGAAATGGCGAGCAGAATCTGGAGCTCAAGACATCTTGGGACTTCAGTGGTCTAGGCTGTGGGGTGGAGAAAAAAAATGAACAATGGGTAAATGGAACAGAATCCTTCTGGAGGGCACCTGGGGAACATCTGTCCCAAAGGGCAATGGTTAGTGGACAATTTGCCATCCAAATTGATTAATTCAAGGGTGAGGAAGGGTAGGAAGAATGTCCAGGGATAGCAATCCTGAACATTCCTCCTACCTAATGTTGGAACCTAATGAGATTGCAACAACAGTATATTTATCTGTTCTGGACAGATCAGGAGCAGGCAGTAGATTAAGCTTCTTTCTGCATTTTGTCACTTGCCCTGATAATAATCTCTAGAATCTAGATACTATTATATTCTCTGTTTCACAGATGAGGAAACTGAGGTACATGAGATTCTAGAGCTATGAAATGGCACTACTTGGGTTCAGCCCAAGTGGCCTGGCTCCACTGTTTATGCTCTTACCCATTCACCTCTCCTGCTCCTCTGGATTAGTGCATAGTAGCATGAGTCTGGAGTTCAAGAAGATCTGAGTTCCCACATGACCACAGGCAAGTTGTTTATGGTATAATTATCAATAATTTATTATTTATTCTACAGGAAAGAGAATCATAGCTAACTATGCTATACTGTCTATTATTCATGTATCTTTTTATCTCAGTATTAATTTACATGTCAAATTATACACTTATTCATTAATATACATTGAGTGTTTATTATGACCCAGGCCCTGCACTGAACATTTCCCATATCAACTCATTATGAATTGCAATTCTACAAGGTAGCAACTATGATTCACTCAATTTTATAGCTACAAAAATTATAGTGGTTATATTTTAATCGATGTCCAATTCTAAGGCCAAAATGATTTTCTATAATAATATGATGTTCAAATATAAGACTTGGATATGTTTATTAATTATTGTAGCTGTTATTATGCTAGGATTATGTTGGAGGAGGTAAGAAATTGGAAGGGATCACTAACAGGCAAGGGCTGAATTAACACTGAGAGGATAGGAAAATATCCAGGGAGCATGTCCAGAATGGGAAAGGTGAGTATGGACTTCACCAAATACCATTGAGAGGTTGCTGCAGAAGTCAAGGGAGGCTGAATTCCCTAAGATATCCATGTCTCTGCTAAATCAATATCTGTCAAGGCTCAGCCATAGGGAGAGAAATGCTTTAAGAGGGATGGATTTCTCAAAGTTCCTTGAAGCCTGCAGGCATAGCTCTCAACTGGCAGAGGTGCCTTTTACAAGGATCTATGAATGATGAAAAATGGCAGTAGGCAGAATTATGACTGCCTTTCTGCTTTTACAGTGGGATTTAAGTGGAGAGAGAAGGGGAGAGTACCCAGGACAATCACAACTCCCAGCATCTAGTTCTAGAATGGACACTGGATCAGACATTAGAGATTCATGTCTGCATAAGGATGTTTCTCAGAGTCACAGGGATTCTCAGGCAAGGTGATGAGACTTTATTATAGCTCAGGGATATATGTCAGGTTAGCCCTTCACCTTTTGGAGAGCTGAGTGCCACCAGGAAAAGGATTTCTTTGCTGCCTTCCCACCTCCTTTCACTCTCTCTCCTCTCCCAGTACATGTCCCAGTCAAGGCTTCCTTAACACAATCTTTCAAATATACCCTGCATAGCCCTGGCCATTGCCCAGCAATGTGTTCATGGCTATGAACAGGAAGGACTTAAGGAACAGACAAGAGGACAGAACTGTTACCACCCACTACTCAACAGAGAAATCCCCATCCCCTCTTTGTGGACTTTGGGCTAAGGTGGTTGTATAATTTGTTCTCTTTAATTATGCATGACAGCAAAGTCTTTTTGACATATTTACACAAACATGGAGTATATTGCTCTCTGGTTGGGTTCCCAGTCTTTTGGATGTACACGATGTTCACAGTGGTGTATTCATATATGTACATAGGACATTTATTTCTGACTCATTCCACTGTCTTTCCTATTTCAGTCCCCACTCCCTTCTTTTCATTCCATTTTGTCCAATCTAATAAACTTTTACTCCCTGCCCTGGTTGTGTGTTAACATCCAGATACCAGAAAGAATATTTGAATTTTTGGAACTGGCTTATTTCAGCTAGCATGATAGTCTCCAGATACTTTAATTTACCAGCAAATGTCATAAAGCCATTCTTATTTATGGCTGAGTAATATTCCATTGTGTATATAAACCACATTTTCTTTATCCACTCATCTGTTGAAGGGCAATTAGGTTGGTTCCATAGCTTAGCTATTGTGAATAGGGCTGCTATAAACATTGATGTGGCTATGTCATCATAGTACGCTGATTTTAAGTCCTTCCGGTATGGTATATAATGAGCAGTGGGATTACCCGGTCAAGGGGTGGTTTCATTTCCAGTTTTTTGAGGAATCTCCATACTGCTTCCCAGAGTGGTTGCACCAATTTGCAGTCCCACCAACAATTTATGAGTATACCCTTTCCCCACATCCTCACCAATATTATAAGGTGGTTTTGTTTGAATAAAGTCTTCTACCCTCCAATGCTTTTCTCCTGGAAAATCTGGATCAGTTGTGTGTCTACTCAGGGCAGGAATTTGACAAATAGTAGCTACATTTATTAGCAATACTATACAACAACTTCCTCAGAAGCTTCCAGGTTTTAGAGAACCCAGATAGGTCCCACTTACAGGGTCATGAGTAGCTGGTGCTCGGATGTGTGTACTGCTCACACTTTGTACTCTCTTTGCACAAGGTGCACACATTGCTGCTTGCCTTGGCAATCTGGACTCCATATGTACCTCTCTTATTCAAGAAGTGCACAGCTAATAGTAAAGGTGAGACTCTGAATTTACAACATGCTTTGTAAACTGTAAAATGCTATAACATATTTGATGTTGTTATACCACTTACAGTATTTTTAGAAGGAAATTGAGTCACAATAGATATTATTAGTGGGAATTTGAAAGAATTCCCTGGGGCAGACCCACTCTTGTTCTCAAAAGCAGCACTTGGTCTGAGACACTGAGAGAGAATGCTGAGAAGTCTGTATGAGAGGTTCTTTGCCTAAGAGAGCTTACCATAAAACCTCAATTAGCCAAATCCTATGTTCCCATGACTTCCATTAAACAAAATGATATATTTTTCTTTCCTATTATATTTTATGAGAAAGATAAATGACAAGAAGACAAGATTACACCAAATAACTATATTTTCATTTTTGCCAGTATGTATGTATCTGTGTATGCATTGTGCTTGGGACTGAACCCAGGTGGGTTTTACATCCCCAGCCCTTATAATTCTTTAGTTTTAGAGAGGGTCTCATTTTATTGCCCAAGCTGGCCTCAAATTTGTGACCATTCTGACTCAGCCTCTTCCATAGTTGGGATTACAGGCATGTACCACTATGCCCAGCTATAAGCATTTATTTTGCAATAGTAGTTTTAGGATCTGCTCATGGTAGTTCATTCAGTGCACAGCTGTACCAGCTATTGTTCAGGACATAG
This sequence comes from Marmota flaviventris, assembly GCF_047511675.1. Lineage (NCBI taxonomy): Eukaryota > Metazoa > Chordata > Mammalia > Rodentia > Sciuridae > Marmota > Marmota flaviventris. The sequence goes on from NC_092506.1 coordinate 74,850,877, forward strand.
AAAGGGGTCTAGGGAGAATGGAAAGGTAAGGAGTTAATTCAGACTTATGCACAGTTGTAGGAAGATGGCTCCAATGCAAAGTGATGGCAGGTGACATTGCGAGGTATAGATGCCCCAGGGGAGATAAAAGAAAGAAGTTTTCCCCTGGAAGGAGTATGTCAGAGTATGGTAGTCTTGCATTTATAGACAGCTGATTATAATGTCCACTAGGTCCAATTGTATCTCAGGGCAAAATGGTGAGATGAGAAAACTTTTAAAAATATTTTTCAAATCTTTTCCTTTTCCCTGTTTTTTATTGTTCACAAATACCAGTGTCTTTGTATGTTCTCTCCACTCTAACTCAAAGATATTCTTAGGTCCTTTAAGCACATGTCATCAATTAATCAATTAAAGAAATAGCCACCAAGTACTTTCTCTGTTCAGAGTATTGTTCTCAGTTATCACCACTGAGAAATGATGGTGAATCAATGAACAAGTTTCTCCTAGCATAACTGTTATTCAAACTCCTGGGTGAAAATTTCTTCCTGAAGAGGAGAGCTAAACGACCTGGATACATAGAGGATTTGAATCAATGTTGTAAAAGTTTGTTAACCAAGCAATTAACTTTTTATTCCAGAACATTTTATTTAATCAAAGTGTTTTTACAGTTTGTAAAGGGAGAAAGAAGAGCACAGAGAGTTTGGCTAAGTTCTTTCCTCAGATATCAAGGTCTCCCTGGGATGAGATTGTTACAAAACACCTTGGCAGTAGGAAGGAAGTTGCGGTAAGGTGATTCTGACACCTGCCATGGCCCAAGAGACCTACATTTCCATCATGAGATTTATTCTGTTGGCAACAGTGTTACTTATCAGTCTGATATTGCAAAATCTGTTTGCTCGTTTCTTTCAGAGCTTCAGGTAAGTAAGTGCATACTTACTTTAGACTTTAGTAGGAATATGAATTCTGGTAAGGCCGTTGATGGTCCCACAGGATGTTTAAGGCTTCAGAGAAACAGATGAACATTTGCATAACCTTCTATGTGGAAGACAGCAGCCAGTGTTAATTTTTAATTTATTTCCCCCAGGAGTAAATACCTCTTAGTAACTCTTGGTCAGGCAGACACCGAGGATTTAGTAGAATCATTTACAAGTCTGGAAAATAAAACCCAAATGTTCTGAGGGTGAAATCAAAATAAACATTAGAGAAAGGAATTTTCTATCCCTCCACAGGTGGAAGAATGGCACAGAAATAGGAGGTTTGCATCATAGAGCACACTGATTGCATTAGAAAATGTGAATGAGCTGAACTGTCCCTCTTCCTTTGGAGTAGCACCATTGCAGGGCCCAATTAATTAAAAACCATAACAAAAGATTTTTAATTACTTGAAGACACATTGTTGGTGACCTTTCCTATCTCTACTTATGGAAATTATTTCAGATTTTAAAAATAGAATAATTAATCATTAGACAATTCCAAAATTTTATCTTCTAAGGTCTCTGAAAATGAGTTTTTCTGGAGGAGACGGAAATATTCTATCCTAGATTCACTTTTGAAACAAATTTTGTTGTGCATTTGAGGTTTGTAACATGATGATGTGGGATAAATAGTAAAACAAATTAACATATTCATCTTCTTGCTATGTTATTTTTGTGACAGAAGGAACTAAAATATATTTATTTAATAAAAATCTCTAACACAGTAAATTTTTATTAACTGTTAATTTTATTAACACATAACTGTATGTTATGTGTGAGATCTCTAGACTTATTCACCCATACAGAAATGGAGAATAAAAGAGTGGTTACTAGAGGAAGGAGGGTGGGTTGGGGGAGATGCATTTCAAAGGCTATCCCAGTCTTTATTTACTTTAGGAAATTTCAATCTCCTATCATCTACTACCAATAGAGAAATAAGACCTGTCAACAGGGTCATACACAATTATTATAAGCATTACTTAGTAATAGAAAAAATTTAGAACACCTATTTATATTTTTATTGTATCTAACCTTTTCAACAACACTGTAAGAAAAACATTATTACATAATGAGACAAAAGTAAGCTGTTGCTGACACAGTGAGAAGTTAGGACTTGCCTACAGTCACACACCTAAGAGCAGAGCTGAGATTTAAGCCCATTTATAATGTTCTTTTAAAAAAAAAAATAAACCAAAAACATATTTTTTAGTTGTAGTTGGACACAATACCTTTATTTCATTTATCTATTTTTATGTGGTGCTGAGGATGAATCTAGGGTCTCCCACGTGCGAGGCGAGCACTCTACTGCTGAGCCATAACCCCAGCCCTATAATGTTCTTTTAATTGTGCTTGATATTAAAGAGTTGAGGAGAAATGAGTGAGGCTGTTTACAATGGGGAGACTTTCTAAGTCTTTAAGTACAGAGTTAAAAAGAAACTTAAGGGTCACCTATCCAAAACTCCCTGAGAGTGATAAAGATGATAAAAATTGCTACCAGTCTTCAAGCAAAGCTTCCTAATATCTGGGCCCCTGTTCTTCCTTGGCATTGTTTCTTGAGCTCCAATTCATGGGTCTGGCAATATAAAGTGTGTATATTTGTACTTATTATTTATTTTATTCTTACATGTTTTACTTCTCATTCAGTTATCTTTAGGGAATAAACAGGACATTTCCAAGATAAGAAGAGGCACCTTGCCTATTTTTTTTTTTTGGTGGTGCTAGGGATTGAACCCAGGGCCTTGTGCATGCTAGGCAAGCACTGTACCAACTGAGCTATATCCCCAGCCCCTACACCTTGCCTATTTAAGAATCTACAAACTTAAGTTTTATGTTGAGACAGGCATCATTTTCCCAGTTTATTTAAAGAAATGAGGTTTCAGGTTTCTCAGTAAATTATATATTTTTTCCTGTCCTTGTGTTCCTCCAATCTCAACTTTTTAATTTTTATTCTGCTGGGTTTCTAGTATTTTAGTATTAATTGTGCTGAATGTCAATGTGGTCAGTGGATATTGTGAGAAAAATTATATATTTGTGTGTACGTGTATGCATATGTATTATATCCATATGTATATGTGGTTTTTGGTAGGTAGGTCAGCTTGAATTCACTGCAGTGCTGTCCTAGACCTTCTTTTCCAGCTAAGTGAGTCAATAAATTAGTCAAGGTGACAACATTGATTTATTGGTATCAACACCAGTTTGCATTTTAGACAGTGATGCTGCCCTGAACTGTTACAAAATACACTGGGTCATACAGAGATTTCAAGGAGGTATAATATGGGGCAGTGGTTTCTACCTTAGGTTGTGGATGCTTAGGGTGCTCAGTTACTGTAAATCCTTAACATTTCAACAGACTAGAAAAATACAAGCCACAAATCTGTATGATGGGCTCACAATACATGCCTGAAGCTTTGCCCAACCCCAGCTTTTGGAGGTAAGTGTTCTTGTATTTCAGGCAGTGGCCAACCCTGGGACTTTGGAAAGTGAGTTGAACTACTGTCTGGAAAGGCATCATTTAGAGGATGGGTCAGAAGAAGGAAGAAAGAAAATGAGATCCAGGAAAAAGAAGAGAGACCAAAACAGCAGCTTAGGCTGAGTTTGTAGCAAGTGCAGGGAGTTTAGACAATAAGACTAGAGATTTAGAATTGTAGAAGGATATGAAAAGTGTGAGGAAAAGAACTGAGAAAGTGAGGACTTCAAGGTATGTCATGTTTTATCAATGACTGTCCTTGACCTCTTTTCATGGAAACTCTAGACAGGATTTAAATAATTTTAATAGATTTTTATTATTTGCTAGATATAATATTTGTGTTTTGAATCTGGCATTGATCTTGAATGGTTCACTAAATCTACAGGTCATGAAACACCCCACTGTCCTTCAAAAGTATGCTACTTTTGTGATTAATAAAATAAAGTCAATTTATTGGACTGGGGCTGTAGCTCAGTAGCAGAGCATTTGCCTAGCATGTGTGAGGTACTGGTTTGATCCTCAGTACCACATAAAAAATAAATTAATAAACTAAGGTATTGTGTGTCCCTTTATAACTAAATTTTTTTAAAGTCAATTTAAAGATAATATTAAAATCATAATAGTTTTATATTATTATGTATTTTCTAAATTGATATATATAATGTATTTCTATAGTGAGAGATGCTCAATTATTTTTCTTTATATTTAGAAGAGCGCTTATATTCAAAAAAGTTAAGCCACTATGTTAATGATAACAAAAAATCTAGATCTGCAAAGTCTTATGCAAATGATTATTAATCTTGATATTGTGAGATTTGCTTAGAGCAAATTCAAGTAACAGGACTCACACTTAAGCAATTGCCTCTTTCATTTTAGGCAGAAAATCAGCTATGAAATGGACATAGAGCCTTGAGAAAGGGTAGTCTTTTATCAGAGATGGTCAGGGCAGACCTTCAAAGAGATGAGAGTGGAGTTTGCTCTTTACTGATGTGGTGGATGAAGTGGGGCAGTCTAGGAAGAAAGGCATGAGCAAAGGCAAAAAAAGTAATACAGAAGGAACATCATGTTTTGCATTCGAACTACTTCCACCTGAACAGAGATACAACATCCTCAGAAGAAATGATGGCTACGATGAGACCAATCAGTTATCCACTCCTGAAAAGTTGCAGATATCATGTAGAAGGCCCTGGGTTTGATCCCCAGCACTGAAAACAAGCAAATAAGCAAAACAAACAAACAAACAAACAACAACAACATAAAACAAAGCATAGAGTATTGGGGAGAATTGGAGAAATAGAAACTCTCTCACTTTGTGGGTGAGAGTGTCAATGTGAAATTATTATTTGGCTATATCTAGTAAAGTTTAACATGTTTAATTCTACCTTACTCTTCCATGTAAGAATATTTGTTGTTGTATTGATGGCAATACTGAGAAAATTGAAAACAATTCAAATATCTGTCACGGAAGATAAATATGTGAATTGTGTGATCCTTTCTTCTATGAAATATATACAACAATTAAAATTAATTAGAACTATATATTAGCATAGCTAATTAAATCTCAGAACATGATATTCAATGAGAAAAGCAAATGCAAACTGATTATTGTACAATAAGATGGTATTTTTGTAAGGTTTGAAAGTGAGAGACCAGTGTACCATATTGTTTGTAGAGGTAACCTATATGGTAATGTCTAAAAACATGTTTGAATGTGGCAACTTTTCCAGGGAGAGAGTGAGAACAGACCAGGAAGAAGTGTCATAAAGTCTAAATTTAATTCTTTAAAATAATCTACTAAGAGAGACCATTAACTTACAGAAAGTGGGTCGGGGGAGGGAGGAGGGAAACGTGAGGGAGGTATTGAGAAAAAAATTGATCAAATTATGTTTTGTGTACAAATAAGCCACAATAAAACCCATCATTTGGTATAAATAATATAAACCAATGAAAAAATCTTGTGCAGGTATGTAGGTTAATATATGGATTCTTTATATTTTATTTATGTTGGAATAATTTACAAAATAAATTTGGGAAGAAATTTAGTAATTGATTTTTTAAAAATATGAGGTCCTGGGGCTGGGATTGTGTCTCAGCGGTAGAGCGCTCACCTAGCACGGGTGGGGACCCAGGTTCAATTCTCAGCACCACATAAAAAAATAAAGGCATTGTGTTGTGTCCATCTACAAAAAACTTTCTCTCTCTCTCTCTCTCTCTAAAAAAAAAAAAAAATGAGGTCCTTTGTTCTTTGCTTCACATTTCTTAGTTCTGTTCCCCAGAGGCAAATTAATTGACATCTTTTTGTATTTATGGCCATATTTTTAAATACTGTGGTTTCATTATTTTTTATATAAATTCAGACTTTATCTATTTTCCTCCTGTGTTTAAAGTTTAGCTTTCCCCACCCCATATCTATTCTTCCCATCCTTTTAAAATAGATTTTATAGTTTAAAATTAATTCATATTCAGTGTTTATTATAATCATATAAATATTTTAATGGATGAGCCCAGTAATACTCCTTTATGAAATACTATCTTTGCATGTCTTTTATTCGACCTGTAGTAACTTAATGAATTATGTGTTTATTTAATGATTTTCTATATAACTATTGGTAATTTTATAGATTTATAGAGTGCCCATTTATAAAATTTCCAAATGCTTTGACAGACAAAATAATCACATTCTCTATTTCCCTAAAGACCCTCCTATTGTCAATCTGTATTTTTCTTCTCCAATACAAATAAATGCCTCTGTAAGCCTGGTTTGTGCCTCTTACAGGGAAATTCCTCTGCCCCAATCTTTCATAGAACTCTTATTCTTGAAATCTTCAACCTTCCTTCCTCTAGATTGAAACTACTTGTGTGGTGGAACAAACAGAAGACATAGAGACAATCCACATAGTTCAAGTCCTTTTTAGCAGATAAAATTTGCATATATATATATATATATATATATATATATATATGATATTACTTTTACCAAATGGTACTGGGAAAACTGGATATCAATATATAGAAAAATAAAAAATAGAACCCTATCTCTCACCCTGCAAAAAAATCAAATAAGTCTGGATAAAAGAGTTAGGAATTAAACCACAAACTTTGCAAATGCTAGAAGAAAACATAGGGTCAAGAACACTCCATCATATTGGGTGAAGGCATTGACTTCCTTAGTAAGACCCTTAGAGCTCAAGAAATGAAACCAGGAGTCAAAGTTGGATGCTATCAATTTAAAAAGTTTCTGAACAGCAAAGGAAAAGATGAAGAGAGTGAAGAGAGAGCCTACAGAACAGGAAAAATTCTGCTAGCTATTCCTCTGACAGGAGATTAATATCCAGAATTTACAAAGAATGTATTCATCATAAAACTAGAAATGGAATCAAGATATGGTCCAGCTATTCCACTCATTTGTATTTATTCCAAAGAACTAAAATCAGCATACTCTAGTGATACAGCCACATCAATGTTTATAGCAGTGCAACTCACAATAGCCAAGTTGCAAAACCAGTCCAGGTGCCCGCAAACAGATAAATGTGTTAAGAAAATGTGGCAAGTATACATAAAAGAACTTTATTCAACCATAAAGAAGAATGAAATTATGCCATTTGCTATAAATGGGTGGAAATGTTGAACACTATGCTAAGTGAAATAAAAGTCAGATTCAGAAAATCAAGGCCTGAATGTTTTCTCTCATATATAGAAACTAGAGCAAAGTAGAGGACAAAATGAGGGTAGGAGTAGATATGAAAAGATAGAAGGAAGACCAGTGGAGCAGAAGAAGGAGATTGAGGGGGAAGAAGGAGCCATGGGAAAGGGAGGAAATAATGAATTTTACAAAATTATACTGTGTCCATGTATAAACATACATCCTAGTGAATTCTATATTTATGTATTTATATAAAGAACCAATTAAAAATAGATTAAACAAACAAAACAAAAACCAGTAGAGTAGAAGAAGGAAATAGGAGAAGGGAGGAACTGAGGGATAGAGGAGGCACCAAGGACTGAAATGCGGGAAATTTTATTCCATGTATACATGATTAAGTCAGAAAGACACACTATTATATATAACTATAATGTGTTAATAAAAGCTTTTAAAAAGTAAAAAAAAAAAATAGGGCTGGGGTTGTGGCTCAGTGGTAGGGTACTCACCTGGTACATGAGAAACCCTGGGTTCCCTCCTCAGCACCACATATAAATAAATAAAATAAAGGGATTGTGTCCACTTACAACTAAAAAATCATTTTAAAAAAGTAAAAAATATTTTTTTTTTATAATTTCTTCTCCTGTATCTTGTCTTTTCTTTAACTTCTGTTAATTGAACAATAGGCATCTTGGATCAGTGCTCAGATTTTCTAAACATTTTTTTTCTTCAGTTGTATATTTTACTCCTATTTATGAACATTTTCTAAATTTTTATCTTTTTACACTTGATGAACTTTTATTTTTAATATTAAAATTTTATTTGTTCTTCTTTGGTATACAGTAGATACATAGTAGACTATATTTTTACGTATTATACATACATGAAGTATAGCTTATTGTAAGTAGGATCCCATTCTGGAGGATGCACATGATGTTGAAATTCACTGTGGTGTTTTTACTAGCAGAATCACAGCCATCTTCCTTTTCCCCACTCCCACTTTATGAATAGTCTTCTTATTCCCAAGAAATAGAAACTAGCCTGAGATAAAACCTACTGGTCTCTCCCTGTTCTCTCATTGAGAGATAGGAGACAGCTTACCAGACCCTGAGATGGGGGGTACTGGTTTCCCTGTTCTCTCCTTGAGAAGATAAAGGGACATGCTGGTTTTCTTGTTCCCCCTCTGAGAGACAGGAAAACTGCTTGTCTTTGTTCCCAAGAAACAAATTGTTTCCACAAGATCAGGGATACTTGCAATGTCATTCAGGATTAATCCTGCCTCAAACACGTGGCCATGATTCTAGCCTAAAAAAGTACCATGCAAAGGGGAGTGGCTTCTCTTTCTTTCTCTGCACAGAGCAGCCCATCAGACTTCTGACAAATAAATCCACTTCTTATCCCAGGTATGTGTGGGATTAGTCCTGTGCCACTTTTCTTTCAGTATTCATATATGAACATAGGAAAGTTATGTCTGATTCATTCCATTGTCTTTCCTATTCCTATCTTCCTTCCCTTTATTCTTCGTCTAATCCACTGCACTTCTATTGTCCCACTGTCCCCATTGTATGTTTGCATCCACATATCAAAGAGAACATTCAACCTTTGTTTTTCCTTTCTTATTTCACTTAGCATGATAGCCTTCAGAGCCATCCATTTACTACCAAGTGTCATAAAGTCATTCTTTTTTATGGCTGAGTAGTATTCCATTGTGTACATAAACCACATTTTCTTTATCCATGCATCTGTAGAAGGGAACCTAGGTTGGCTCCATAGCTTATCTATTGTGAATTGAGCTACTATAAACATTGATATGGCTGTGTCACTGAAGTATGCTGATTTAAAGTCCTTTGAGTATATAATGAGGAGTGGGATTACTGGGTAAAGTGATCCTTCCATCCACGTTTTCTGAGGAATCTGCACACTGGTTTCCAGAGTGATTGCATAATTTGCAATTATACCAGCAATGTTTGAGTTTACTTTTTCTCCCACATTCTCTCCAACATTTATTGGTATGAATTCTTGATAATTGCCATTCTTACTGGATGTAATTAATGTTTGGTTACTTATTTGGTGACTTTATAGTCTTTTAATAAATAAGCACAATGCAATAAACTTTCCTCTTAGAACTACCTTTATAGTGTCCCAGAGGTTTTGATCCGCTGTGTCACTGTTCTCATTTACCTCTAAGTATTTTTTTATTTCATCCTAGATTTCTTCTTCTATCCTTTAGTCATCAATAGGGTATTATTTACTCTTCAGGTGTTTGAGTAGCTTATATATTTTTTTATTTTATTGTTTATTTATAATTTTATTCCATTATGATCAGATAGAATGCAAGGTATTAGCTCTTTTTTTTCTGTTTGCTAAGAGTTGCTCTGTGGTCTAAAATGTGCTGTATTTTAGAAAATGATCGATGTGCTCCTGAGAAGAAAGTGAATTCAGTCATTTATGGATGGAATATTCTATGTATGTCTGTAAAGTCTAAATTATTAATTTTGTTTTTTAGTTATCTTTTTTCATTTTATTTTTAAAATTTTTTCTTTTTAGATATTCGTGACAGTAGAGTCCTTGAAACTCTAAAGCTTTTTTATTTAGTTTTTGTTTGAAAGATCTATCCAGTGATGAGAGAGGTATGTTAAAGTCACCCAGTATTATGGTTGTTGTCTATTTGATTCCCATTTTTTTTATTTTTTCAAGATTATTTTATTAAATATCCTCAGTAAAAGATTTCATTGTAACAAAGACTACCAACATTCAGAACATACACTATCTTTAAATTATTTCGATGTCATCATGCAAAAATCTGCATGAAATGTCTTCCCTTTCCTTTTTAAAAGATGATTTTAATAATCTGTTTTATATAGATGCTGACACCAGCCCTAGAAGAGTAAGAATGCTAAGAAGTGGGCTGGAGCAGCCATATTAAGCTATAGGTCTCAATGAATTCTAAGATCATTTGTCTTCAAGCCAGCACAACAAACCCTTTGGGGTCTGCACTGGCACTGTAGGCTGCAGTGCAGGAGAGGGTGGGGCCCAGGGGCTGGGGCTGCATGAGACAGTTGAGGAGCCTAGCTAAATCCAAGCATCAGCACCTTTGAGTTTGCTCTCTTCTCAGCTGGCTCCAAAGTAAACCTGTAGCGTTGCATCCTCTCCTAGCTCCTGCAGCTCCTGAAGTTAGTCCAGGGAGCTGGAGTCTACCCACCCTTCTCCCCAAAGTGCCGATATTTCTGCAAATAAGTATGCACAATTATTTTGGGGGAAACCCAAGGGTATGACCAATTGCTCCTCCATTATCTTCTTTTATTGGCTTATTTTTCTCCTGGAATGGAACTCCTTGAGCAGAGAGATAGACAATGAACATAGGAACCTTGGCTCTGGACACCTTTTTTGTGTACATGCAGATAAGGTGGATGATGCCCATACAGATTGCCCAGCAATAAGTCTATACTTCAGTTGGTCAGTAGAGGCCTCTTTCAAGAGGACACTTCTTGCCAGAGCACTGAGATAAATATCAAAGATAGGGAAAGAGATGGACATGCAGCAAGGGAAGAGTAAGAAGGGAGGCAACCCTGAGGCCAGCCTGAATGTGCAGAAACAACCACCACCTCTTATCCTGCTCCTCACTCCTCCCATCCTATAGGGGCACTTGGCAGAGGGCCCAGGACCAGATGAGGGTCAGCATGGGGGCACCACCCCCATGAAAATGCAAGACAAAGATGGTCCAGATCAGCACAGAAACAGAACTTCCAAAGGTGACAAGGAGAATCCTGACCAGGGCCTGGCTCCCTCCTTGTTAAGTTTTTAAGCATGCCAACAGGAAGCAAAGCAGTAAAGCCACCCCTTCCCACCTGTGGGGATCAGGGCCATTGGGCATCATACATTCTATAGAAATGGATGGTCAAGTAAGTGCATGTCAGACTAACACAGGGTTTCTTATCAGCTTCATAGTGGACACACTTCTGCAGCACCCATTCTTTTCCCTTCTATGCTAAATGGAACAGTACAGCAAAGTCTGGGACCTCATTCCTGAGGTCACTGCTTCTCAGCTGTATCCACAGCTGGGTTGAGAACTCTACATCTCTCCCAACTGGGTCTGAGAGCCATGGTGTCTTCATCAGCCTCATTCTAGGTGCTTATACTGGTTCTAAAGAACTCCACTACTAGACCTGGGGTAAGCAGGCCACCTCGGGGGCTACAATTAACATCATGGCCCCCAAAGTTCCGTCAGAGTCCTTGCCTGTTTCTCCTGGGTCCATGGGGATCGGAGGCTGAGCTCACCTCTTCAGGGCTGGTGTGTAAGTCCAACATTGTTCATGCCAGGATGGGTGTCACACAAACTCCTGCCTTCTTGCAAACCCAAGGGCTGTAAGTTGTTTTAAAACACCTCATGGTATGGATTTTTATTTTATTTTTTAACTATCTACTTTCTTTCTTAGAGTAAAAAAAACACCTCCGTTCAGCAGAGACAGACACGAAGGGTGGGTGGGAGGGCTTCAGGCAGGGGCATAGATTGGCTTCAGCTTCTGCCACTTTATAATTTAATTGTTTTAAACCTCAAACAAACAGGACTGCTGCTGTCACTCAGACCTTCTAGAGCCACTGGCTGCAAAGGTTCAACCTACACCTAGAATCTCCTAATGTCCCTGATGCAGTGGCTGAAGCTCACTGCATCAGTGTAGCAGGGACCCCTGAGCAGTGATATTGGACACTGAGCCACTTGCCATCCTGGCAGTGCCATACCTAGGGTCTCCTCTGACTGGCTGGTGCAAGGCTGATCCTGCCCATCAATGTACTGGGTGAGATAGTTGTAAGCGATGTGTCCTCCCTAATGGCATGGACATGTGGGTTTAGGATGGTGGTATGGATGGGCTTGCTGTTCTTAGACAGGAGATTTTGAAAGTGAAACTTATGGAAATCCATCCCCTCTAAAGGCCTTGGCTCAAATGAAGTGAGACCCGTGTCACAAATTTTCATGTAGACCTCAAAGTCCCCATTATTGATGGCTTCAATCAGCTGTTCTATGATCTTCATGCTCTTCATTTTTGTACTTTGAGATCCTCATCTTCTCTAGTGGTGTTGCAACTCTCTGTGGAGCCCTTGATCCCATCTGTAGCATTGTGCACCACAGTAGTTTGTGGCTCCATGGCTGTCTGCAAGGGCATGGTCTCTTGGGTTGGGCTTATGAGACTGTTTTTATTGTTGCTCTGTGGCTTGACACATCCGTCCAACTTCTTGTTAAATAGGCTTTTGGCAGCTGGTTATTTCCTGGAGACAATCATAGTCATGAGGATGGAACTCTTCCATTTTCTCCAGGGGTTGGATTTGCACAAACACTCCACAGTCTCTTGGAAGTGCATCATAGAGGCTGTTGTGGATTGTTGGCAGACCCATGGATGCTTCAGGGCCTGGTCAACTGTGATGTGTTTTGCTGGGTTTATGGTTGGCATCAAGTTATTCACTTCAGGGGTCACTGTGTCCCACTGATGGGAAAGCAGGCACTTGTGGGACCAGAAGGAATAGTGTTCCTTCTTTCTCACCATTACTGGAAGCCAAGGGCCCTTAACACAGAAAAGCTGAAGGCGTGGGGTGGGCTTACTGCAGGCCCAGATATCCACAGGTTTTCTATAGGGATATTTCCTAAAGACCTTGGGGGACAAATAACCTGGGGTTCCAGGAAAACCAAACCAAGCTTGCTGCTCTGGACTTTGATGGTGAGGCTAAAATTAGCCATCTTGATGGGCCACACCCCTGCATTTACTTGTCGGCAGCAAGTTCTCAGGCTTCAGGTCCCTGTGGAAAATACCATGCTAGTGGATATGGTTAACACTCTCCAGAATCAGATGTGGGTGGCATCTGCTTCACTGTAGTACTCTCTAGGTCCTATGTATTCAAACAGCTCCCTACCAGTAACCTGGTCAAACACAAGGTGGTGAAACCCTTCTTAAGAAATACTGTCATGGAGTCCCACAATATTTGGATGTTTAAGAAGTCATATCTCAGCATCATGTTCTACTTTCTGATGATCTCAGGCAGACAACTTCTTGACATTGATGGGTTTTGCTGCATACTCCTGTGTGGAGGTTTTCTTCAAACACCTGCAGACCACAGAGAAAGCACCTTCACCAACCTCCTCAAAGAGCTAGTAGTTGGTACAGTGGGTGCAGGTGGTGTGTTGGCCATGCTAGCTGCTGGCAGAGTGGTGGGTGCAGATCCGCACCTATGTCAGTGAACAGTCACTGCTGCGTAGCCAGGGATGAATCCAGCAGCACCTAGGAGATTTGACTGGGGATCTATTTGAGTCTTGAAATTGAGAAGGGTTTATTTCATGTACTTACATGCTCCATTGTTTGAGGCATAAATATTTATCATTGTTATGTCTTATTGATGTAAAAATTCTTTAAGCAGTTTGAAATGTCCTGCTTCGTCTCTTCTAATTAACTTTAGCTTGAAGTCCACTGTATCAAAATAGAAACCCCTATTTGTTTATGAGATCCATGTGAATAATTTGTTTTTCCCCATCCTTTTACCTTCAGTCTATGGATGTCTTTGCCTATGAGTTGAGTCTTTTAGAGACAACATATTGTGGGGCCTTGTTTTTTAATTCAATATGCCAGTCTGTGCCTTTTGATTGATGAGTTTAGGTCATTTACATTCAATGTTATTATTGAGATATGATTTTATTCTCTGCCATTTTGATTTATTTCTGGGTTTTTAATTTGAATTGTTTTTACTTTGATTATTCTAGTGTAGTTTTTCCTTTTGCTTGTTTTCAATTTTATTTTTCCTTTCTTCTTCATGAAATATTTTATTAGGTATGTTTTGAGATACAGTCTTTCTAGTTGTGAATTCTTTTAACATTGCTTTATCAAGGAAGGTTATATTTCACTGTCAATTCTGAAGCTTAATTTTACTGGGTATAGTGTTCTTGTTTGGCACCCATTTTCTTTCAGAGTCTGGTATATATTATTCCAAGACCTCCTAGTTTTGAGGGGCTGGATTGAGAAATCAGCTGAGATCCACATTGGTTTACCTCTAAATGTCACCTGTTTTTCATCCTCTGGCAGGCTTTAAAATTCTATCCTTATTTTGTATGTCAGGCATTTTCATAATAATGTGCCTTATTGTGGGTCTATTGTAATTAGGTAGATTTGGGGTCCTATAAGCATCCTGTATTTGATTTTCCGTATCATTCTTAAAAGTTTTGGGAAATTTCCTGATATTATTTTAATGAAAATATTGTGCATTCTTTTGGTTTGTATCTCTAAGCCTTCATCTAGCCTCATAAATCTTACATTTGATCTTTCCATGTTATTCCATATTTCTTAGAAGTTCTGTTCATGGTCTCTTAACATATTTTCTCCATGGTCAAGTTTATTTTCAGGATTATATATTTTGTCTTTGTTGCCTGAAACTCTATCCTCCAGATGGTCTAATTTACTGGTGATACTTTCCATTGAACTTTTAATTTGGTTTATTGATTCCTTCATTTAGAGGATTTATACTTGATTTCTTTTTCAGGATCTCCATCTCTTTAATGAAGCCATCTTTCATTTCATGTATTTTCTTACATGTTGTTTGTATATTTACCCATCTAGCAGTAAGGATCTCAGGCAGTAGTTTCTACCCTGTGGACTTATAGTGTCCATGGATGTTTTCCCCTTACCTCACAATGTAGGTATAAAATAACATTATTTTTATTTCCAAGCGCTACCTTTTGTTCATTGACAATTTGGAGGGTATCTTTTACTTGTTTTATGTATATTGTGTCTTATTTTCTATTATGAAAGCAGCTTTTTAAAACTCTACACAAATTATCTACATTTACACTGACTTCAGTGTATTTTTTCTTTCTCATTTATTTTCCATTTAAATATCTGGTGATATTAGTGTTAATGTTCCTACTTAAGAATGAAACACTTGAAGGGTGATTAGAAAATTTCTCTATGTAGGTAGGTTTTGTGAGTAAGCTTCACAAATTCAGGACCTAAACTGGAAGTCAACCTTCTCAGTCAGAGGTCTCCAAATTTTCCTTGGGGTGACTTAGGTTCTCCAAGCTCCTAACTAGAGGATATAATCTGGCTGCAGATGCTCGGTATGAAGACACTGGAGAAAGTCTGTGTACTGACTCCTGGTTAGTCTGTTTTAGTCTAGTACCTCAGCTCTGCTTGTTACTAATGTTTTCATATTGAGTGAATGTCACTGTGGCGGTTTCTCCAGACCATGAAACACGTTCTCCTTCTTTAGGTACTTTTTTGCCAGCTTAGGCGATTAGAAAGGAGTCCTTGATGTCTTATTCTTAGGTTCTTTGCCTTACCATGGGCCCCTACCAATACCTGGTGTCTCCTGAAACAGAAACTTCACATCTTCCATCAGTTGTTTTCTCTTCCCTTCTTTGTATTCAGGGGTTTATACTTTGTTTTTCCTTTAATTTTCATTCCAGTGGGGCTTCTGGAGAGAGTGGAGAGAAATTCACTGTTTAATGAGAGATGCAAGGGCAGGGCAACCTTTTATTTCTTCTCAGGTTCTTCAAGTTTTGGGCAGGAATTATAATGTTATCTGCCATATGGAAGTGTGAGAATTAAATGGAAGTGCTTAGAACAATACTGACACATGGAAAGTTCTCAGTATCTACCACTATTATTTATTGGAATGATTATTCAACATGCCAAAAATTTCCTACTTGGCTCCATATGCCTATTTATTCAAATAATCAAAACCCCAAAACCCAAAATAAGATAGCATACCTTGAGTTGGAGCATTGCCCAAGGAGCTACAACAATATAGGACACAGAGTAGGTTCTCAATAAATATTTGCTGATTTTGAATCTGTGGTCCTATTTTCCTTCTCAATTAGTTCCCAAGCCCCTTTGTATACCCCATAGGTCTGCTCAGGAGGTCATACATGCTAGCTGTTTCCAAAAGTATTTAGAATTGAACCAAAATGAATTTGTTTTGGGAAATTTCTGAGAAACAGACTACAAATCTTGCCTTAGATATCAATCAATAAAAATAAAAAATAGAATTTTTTGACCAAAATATTAGTGATGCTCCTCCAAAATTAAAGTATTTTAGGGAACACTTTATTTCCACTCTATGAATATCAAAATAATTCAGTCAATAAAATGTTACATTGTATAAGCTGTAGTTCTTTACATTTCATCATTTCTTTGGATAGATTTGTTTCAGTGCTGGTTTCTCATCATAATGTTGAATTTCCTGACTTATATTTAATCTCCTTAGCAAGTTCAAGCCTGTGACAATGGTAAAATATTTACTTTTAAGCTTTCCTGATTTGAAGAATTATCATGATTCCTTCATTTATTTAAAACCCAGATCAGTGCCCAAGAGAAATATTACTTTGTTATGATTGTTCTGCAGAGTGAATCTTGGAGATATGTACCTAGAAATGAGGACAGGTCAGTTGATGCATCTCAGGGTCAAGACAGATCTTACTTTGAAGATTCCCACTAGAAACTCTGTGATATAAGATCAGACAACCTGTGAATATGGGCTTTGCAATCTCAAGTTGCCATAATGGAAAGGAACCAAAGACTGTGTGCTGATGCACGTGGGGGTCTCCAGAATGAAATCCGGAGAAGATCCTCAACTAATCTCTATCAGCATGCATTATATGCCTTCTGCTTCCTCTTCCTAACATATGCAAAATGTAACCCAAGAAATAAATTATAGTGAATTTCAAAACATTTGGACAAGTTTGCAAACCTCTGCTCCCCATCTCATTTTCTGTGGAACTCTATTTGAAAGCTACTTTAAAATGCTTTCAGAGGTAATCCTCTTGTCTTGACTACTTTTCATGACAAGTTAAGTTTAGGGCAGTTCAGCTGATGCTGCAGAGGCTTATGTTTGGGAGAGAATTAAATAAGATTCATAAGGCTAAATTCTGCAATTTATTAAAACAACCCAACCTAACCCTTTCCTCATGAGCATTTGCAAGTCTCACTAAACTATGTGTGCCCTTTTGCACAGGGGAACTCTGTTTCTGAGATTAAATTTGCCTGAGCAAACAGTATGCAGGTAATGGAAGGCTATGATGTCCTAGAAACCTTTAGAATAGATATAACCTCCTGTCTTCTACTTATGGAGTACTTTTTTGGGGATGAAGGAAATAAGCCTTGAAGTTATATATTTGGAGCCTTTGTTGTGAGAGTCTTTGATGGAACCAAGTCCATTTTGGTCTAATAAAACAACTTAGGTTTTTCTGAGAGAGGAGCTGGATCCTCCCCATGAGTTCCTTGCTTACACTCATCCTGAACAGTAGGACACTGAAAACTCCTTTTGAGTTTCAGGAACCAATCTGACTTTAATACATGGTGATGACATTGTAGAATGCTGGCAAAGAGTGAGTGTGCTTGTAGTTTTCTGGATCTCTCCCTGTACTTGGTTGGCAATGTGAAGAAGTGAACTAAAAACTTGAGCAACAAGGCTAAAAGGATGTACTCACTAAGCTATAAATGTTTGTTTAGAGGCATGACAGTTATGCAAAAAAACTGGAACCCATATTTTCCTTACAACAGACATCAGATATGTGATCTAGCACTTCTCGAGATAGCATTTCCATTAGACTCTACCTACAGGGTCAAGATGGTGTATGATAAGAAACCTTTGACTATCATAAAGTCAGGTGGCCACAAGTAGCAGAGCTACTTTGTTCAGCAAGAAGCCTGGCCTGCTTTTATTACTGAGGTTAAAAAAATGATATGTTTAAAAATAAATGTTTAAAGAAACCTAAAGGATGTGATAGTCCTAGTCATAGAGATAGAATGAATAACATCCTATAATTCAAATGAAATGTGAAACCAATATACCTCATTTATTTTCTGACTTTTCTCTTTTCAGAGATTAGTTGTCTTCAAAATTATAGTTTTCATTAATATTATTGGATAATCTTATAGTTCCTTATGATCTAAAGGAGTTGAACACTCTGTTTAGTACAAACTTAAAAGTAATCGAGAAACATCCAAAAATATCTCTAAATAAGATTATCTATTTATTTTCAGATTAAAATTGATGCCTGCACAGTCAACTTATAGGAATATTTTAGAATGTCTTTAAATGTTAAGCAGTTTCTCAGTCTCTAGAATATTTGGAGTTTCTTTTTATTTTACCATATTTACAATAAGAAATACTCCATTCTTCATGTTTCAAATTATCACTTATGGTTATGAAAAAAAAGGCTTTCTCTTTAGATTCCTATTGATGAGTTTATTCTGTAACTCAGGAAAAGCAAACAACATCTTCCTTCCTTTGAAGAAGATTTTATGCTAATAATCAAAAGTTATTCAGTGATTCCAGTGGGTTCTCCAAGCACTAAGATCATATGTGCATATGCTCAATATCCCTAATCAATGTGACACTTGAATTAATCTAATTTATTCAGTGCGAACATGACCTTGAATTATAGAGTAATATTTTAATGTTGTACTAAAGAACTTTACCTACTAGGAAGAATTGTAATTAAAGTATTATGAGAAAAGGCACTTAATTTGGGTCATTGACTTGTCATTGTTCTGAAAATAATTGGCGCTCTTTGGAAGTCACATAGACGGTTTCACATTAAAGAATCGTTTGGACAAATGGATAACCAGGTACACTTTAGAATAGGAATAAGTGAGGGCTGAAGTCCCTAGTTGTCTTGCTTAACCATGGATGAAATTAAGCAATGCTGAAGATTTAGAAACACCATCTTCTTAAAAATACAAGTTTTGTAGAGATTTAAGATCTTTCTGATTTTTTTTAACCTCTATTATATACCAGACATTCTTATGCAACAAGCAACTATTTAAAATGCAATCTGACAGTCTGAGTTATTTTTAGTGTTTTTAATTAATGAAAAAAAATATTTATATAGTACCACCAGAAGTTTAGTTCAGTTTCAGTATTTGTGACACAGTGGTTAACCTGGTATGTGCCTATCTCCCCGAAGTTTTTATTTTACTTGGAGAGATGGACATAGAAACAGGCAAATAAGACAGTGTCATCCCTGGGGTAACAGGTAAAACAGAGAGCTGTGGTCATCTCAGTACATTCTAAATGGTGAAAAATTATGTATCCAGGGTAATTACAAATATCTCGTTAATTGTACCTTCTATAATTATAAAAATTATGTTTATTATGAAATACAATGTAAATGTGAGAAACACCTTTGAGCTATACCATAAATTTAAATAACATATAAATTCAACTATCCATTTTATCAATCCTCTTTTTAGTCCTCAGATATTTTGTTTGATTTCCGGTCTAGGAGGAGGGGAAAGAAACCAAACTTTTTCAAAGGGCCTCACCCAAAAAATTATGGAAACTCTCTTTTAGAGCTATTGTTACTGAGAAAATTTTACATTGGTCTTTAAGATGCTGTGATTAGTGTCAGTCCCCTACACTGTGTCAAAAATGCTTAAGACAGGTACCAAGTCTCTTTTTAATTCACTTTTGGATCAAGAGTGGCTTATACAGTGCTTGTTGCACAGTAGATAATAACTATTTGTTGAATGGATGAACAAAAGAAATTGAAATTTGAGGTAGAAATTTCTCAGTTGCATAAATGGTGGTGGCTTGGACTAACAGGATTAAAACTGGGTCTCTACAAAAGTGGAAAGATTTAAAAGATAGGAAAATATACAGGACTTAAATCTTGCTTAAATATGTGGAATGCGGGAGTAAAAGGCAACAAGGACAACACTCAGATATATGATCTGAATAGCTTGAAGGATGAGAGTTTCCTTGTTTGAGGCACTCTCACTCTGATAATTTACATCCCAAGACACCAAATGGACTTTCAAATGTAATCCAAGAACAATTGTCAGTAACTAGTGATAAATGAAAGAAGAGAGGTTATAAAACTTAAAGAATCAGATATCTTCTGAAAAGTTCTGGAGAATTACTAGGAAACTTGATTTAGTGAGACATTTAGAAAATCCATTTGTATTTGTTTCCTAGGGCTGTTTCCAAAAATTATCATAAACTTAGTGGCTTAAAATAACAAATGTAATCTCCCACAGTTTTGGAGATAAGTAATGAGAAACCAAGTTGTTAGCAGGACCATACTCACTCTGAAGGCTCTAGAAAAGAATCCTCCCCCTCTTTCTTCCAGCTCTTGGTATACCTTGGCTATGGCAGAATAATGCCAGTCTCTGCCTTCTTCTTCTTCACATACATTCTCCTTTCTCTGACTATATCTCCATCAAACTAGGACCTCAACCATGATTAGTTCTTTTAAAGGAATAATAAAGTAGTTAAATTTTGTCAAGATTGCTAAAAATAAAAAAAAAATTCAGAGATTTTCAAAATTCACTAGAAGTGTTATGAAAAGTTTATAAAAATGACTTGGAAATTTAGATGTGATGGATAATGTTGTAGAAAACATTAATATTTGAATATAAATAAAAATTTAAATAGACAGCTGATAATTAAAGAAAATAAATAAATTATTCAAACTCTCAACCTTCTTCTTTTCAAACTCTAAGATCTGGATGGGATTTGGTTGATTTTCTCCAAATCTCGAAAGAATAAATAACTAAAACAATTTAATACAAATATAAATTATATAAATATAAAATATAAATTATATATATATATATCCTCTCAGAAGATAGAAAAAGAAGCAATTCTAACTTATTTTAAAAGTAATGCAGCCACTAATAGTTTGATTGTCCTTCTGGGAATGTGGTAGGATTGTACTTTCCCATTTTCTTGAAAGTAGGCTTGAGCATGAGATTTATTTTGATCAGTGAAAAGAGACTGAAATAACAGGGCCTTCATTTGGACAGCAGTTTTTAGGAGAAAATATTCATGAACAGTGAGAGAATTTTAAAATCAAGTAATTATTCCTAAAATTAAATTGGAATGTTAAAATGTAATTTTAATAAAATACACAAAGAAATTAATTAACCTGAAACTGAATCAGTAAATATAGAAGAACAAACATTAGTCTGAGAAAATGTGACAAGTCTTGCTGAAATGATTTAGACAGCAATTTGGGCATGGTGGAACATGCCTGTAATCCCAGAGAACCGGGAAGCAGAGGCTGAAGGATGGCAAGTTCAAGGCCAGTCCAGGCAATTTAGTGAGACTATGTCTCAAAATGAAAATAAAAAAAAAACAGCTGGGGATATAGATCAGTGGTAGAGTACTCCTGGGTGAAATGCCCAGTACCACAAAATAAAATAAAATAAAATAATTTAGATAGTAAGATAGTGAGATTTGATGCAAGAAAAATAGATGACTTTACTGAGATAAAGAACACAGAAAAAGATTCACCATAAATAAAAATATCTTTTATGACTGACCTCAACATTATAAAGTCTATGCATGACAAACCTAAATCCAGCATCATACTGAACAGAGAAAAACTGAAAGCATCCTTTAAAGTCAGGAATAGGATGATGATATCCACTCTCACCTCTCCTATGTAATATAGTTCTTGAAATTCTAGCTAGAGCAATCAAGAAAGAGAAGAAAATTAAAGGGATTACAAAAGGAAAAGAAGAAATCAAATAATCTCTTTTTGCTGATGACATAATCCTGTAGCTAGAAGACCCAAAAAACTCTACCAGAAGAATTCTAGAGTAGATAAATTCAACAAAGTAGCAGGATAAAATGTCAACTTATAAAAACCAATAGCCACACTCCAATAATGATTCTGGTAAGAAAGAAATCAGGAAAACCATTCTATTCCCTTCAAAAAGAAAATGAAATAAAAAGCAGGCAAAAAACACTTGGAAATAAATTTAACAAAGGAGGTGAAAGACCTACAATGAAAAAATGGGCAAAGGAACTAAATAGACATTTCTCAAAAGAAGAAATAAAAATATATAAATTTATATATAAATATAAATGCTCAACATTTCTAGCAATCAGAGAAATGCAAATCAGAACTACACTGTGATTTCATCTCATTGTAGTTAGAATGGCAATGATCAAGAATACAAATTGTAATAAATGCTGGCAAGAATGTGGCAGAAAATGTGTACTCATACATTATTGGTGGGACTGTAAATTAGCATAACCACTCTGGAAATCAGTTTGAAGATTCCTCAAAAAATTAGGAATGGAACAACCATACAACCCAGCTATCCCACTCCTTTTCATTTATCCAAAGAAAACTGAAGTCATTATACTGTTGTGATACAAGCATCTAAATGTTTATAGCAGCACCATTCACAATAGCCAAATTATGGAACCTATCCAGGTGTCTGACAAGAGATGTATGAATGAAGAAAATGTGATTGATATATATATATATATATATATAACATTATGGGTGTTTTACTTAGCCATAAGTAAGAATTAAATAATGACTTTCATTGGTAAGTGGATGGTACCAGAGATCATCATGCTAAGTGGAATAAGCCAGACTCAGAAAGTCAAAAGTTGAATTTCTCTTACATGTGGAAACTAGAGAAAAATAAGAAGATAAATAGGGAGGATTTCATGAAAATTTAAAGTCAATCCCTCCAGTAGAGGAAGAGGATTGAGAGGGAGGGAATGAGGATTAGAAAAAGGGAGGAACTGTGAAATAAAATTGATCAAGTTATGCTATGTACATAAATAGATTTATCACAGTGAACTTCATCTTTATGTGTATGTATAAAGCAGCAATTAAAAATAAATAAATAGAAGGAAGACCAATACAGTAGAGAAGGGGGAGCTGGAGAATGGAGCATGCAGAGAGGAGGATAAGTGCAAGTACTAGGGAATGTAATGGAGTAAATTGCATTCCATGCATGTATGATTATGTCAAAATGAATCCTACTATCATATATAATTACAGTACACTAATTAAAACATTTAAAAATTTGGTGTGTAACATGGTTTGTATTAAAAACACAGTGGAAAGAAAGTAGATGGCTCAATAAATGTCCCTGGAAATATGGAAAGAAATTAACAAACTGGAGAGAAATAAAATTGGATTTCTATGTCTTTCCTTGTATGCAAATGAATTCCAAGCGAACTCAAAAGACATAACTGTTGAAGGACAAACTTGAGTACTATTATTTATATAGGGAACTATGAATACAAGGAATAGTTTTTTAATAAGCAAGTAGAGCTATAAGTGTGTGTATTTGTTATTTGAAAATAACTGAAATAAAACATTAAAATATTGATAAACGTGATTACTCTGGAGTTTAAATCATCTGTGTGCTCAAGACCCATAAATAAAGTAGAAGATTAATCACAGATTTCAGAAGTTATTTATTTATTTATTTTTAATTGTAGATGGACACAATACCTTTATGTTATTTATTTATTTTTATGTGGTGCTGAGGATTGAATCTGCTGCCTCACATGTGCTAGGCAAGCTTTCTGCCACTGAGCTACAGCCCCAGTCCCAGAAGATGTTTTTAATATATGTAATTGAGACTTAATATTTAGAATGTATGCACAATCCTTATAAGTGAAAGAATGCAACATTAACAACAACCAAAAAGTGAATTGGGAAGAGGAAACACTGTTGTCTGATAAGTACATGATAAACAATTAGCCTTATCAGTAAGTATGAAAAGAAAAACAATGGGCTGGGGCTGTAGCTCAGAGCCAGAGTGCTTGCCTAGCGTATGTGAGGCACTGGGTTCGATCCTTAGCACCACATAAAAGTAAATAAAATAAAGGCATTCTGTCCATCTACAACTACAAAAAAAAAAAAAAGAAAGAAAAGAAAACAATGAAGATTTCACATGTTATTAAGCATATAGGCCAATATTAAAAGGCAGAAATACCAAGATTTACAAGTACATGGAGAATTGGAAGTCTTCATACTTGTCTGTTGGGAGTGAAAATATTTATAACCACTTTTGAGAGTAATTTGGCAATAACTAGAAGTTAACAGAAATGCATACGCTTCAACAAAGTAGTTCCTCTAAGACTACCTTTAGATTAGACCCATCTGTGTATGTGCCCATGGGCACTTGTATAAGGATAAGGATATTAATTGCAGAATAATCTGTAAAAACAGAATATTAGAAGCAGTCTAAGTGACTATTAACAGAAAAATGGAAAAACAAATTAAGGTATCACTTATAAAAACTTGAGGAGGCCACTGTGGAGCCATTGGTATGGGGCTTTAAGGGTACAGGTGAGAGATCTTCCTAAAGGGACCATCAGGTGTTTTATCACAAACTATGTAAAGGGAGGGAGGGGAGGACCCAATGATACTGGGGTTTCAATGAATGAGTTAAAGGAGAAGATTCTCTTAACACATATAGAAAAGGGAGCATTCAAAGTTATTTGGGAGATAAAGATTGTTTAAGGATTTTTTTTTTTAATTTTTTATTGTGGGTTGTTCAAAACATTACAAATTTCTTGACATATCATATTCCACACTTTGATTCAAGTGGGTTATGAACTCCCACCTTCACCCCATACACAGATTGCAGAATCACATCAGTTACACATCCATTGATTTACATATTGCCATACTAGTGTCTGTTGTGCTCCTCTGCCTTTCCCATCCTCCACCCTCCCCCCTCCCCACATCTCCCCTCCCCTCCCCTCCCCTCCTCTCTCTCTACCCCCTCCACTGTATAACCCTGAGGGTCTCCTTCCATTACCATGCAATTTCCGTTCTCTCTCCCTTTCCCTCCCACCTCTCATCCCTGTTAAATGTTAATCTTCTTCTCCTGCTCTTCGTCCCTACTCTGATCTTAGTTACTCTCCTTATATCAAAGAAGACATTTGGCATTTGTTTTTTAGGGATTGGCTAGCTTCACTTAGCATAATCTGCTCTAATGCCATCCATTTCCCTGTAAATTCTATGATTTTGTCACTTTTTAATGCAGAGTAATGCTCCATTGTGTATAAATGCCACATTTTTTTTATCCGTTCGTCTATTGAAGGGCATCTAGGTTGGTTCCACAGTCTTGCTATTCTGAACTGTGCTGCTATGAACATCGATGTAGCAGTGTCCCTGTAGCATGCTCTTTTTAGGTCTTTAGGGAATAGACCAAGAAGGGGAATAGCTGGGTCAAATGGTGGCTCCATTCCCAGCTTTCCAAGAAATCTCCATACTGCTTTCCAAATTGGCTGCACCAATCTGCAGTCCCACCAGCAATGTACAAGTGTACCCTTTTCCCCACATCCTCGCCAGCACTTGTTGTTGTTTGACTTCCTAATGGCTGCCAATCTTACTGGAGTGAGATGGTATCTTAGGGTGGTTTTGATTTGCATTTCTCTGACAGCTAGAGATGGTGAGCATTTTTTCATGTACTTGTTGATCGACTGTATGTCCTCCTCTGAGAAGTATCTGTTCAGGTCCTTGGCCCATTTGTTGATTGGGTTGTTTGTTCTCTTATTGTCTAATTTTTTGAGTTCTTTGTATACTCTGGATATTAGGGCTCTATCTGAAGTGTGAGGAGTAAAGATTTGTTCCCAGGGTGTAGGCTCCCTATTTACCTCTCTTATTGTTTCTTTTGCTGAGAAAAAACTTTTTAGTTTGAGTAAGTCCCATTTGTTGATTCTAGTTATTAACTTTTGTGCTATGGGTGTCCTATTGAGGAATTTGGAGCCCGACCCCACCGACTGTAGATCGTAGCCAACTTTTTCTTCTATCAGATGGCGCGTCTCTGATTTGATATCAAGCTCCTTGATCCATTTTGAATTCACTTTTGTGCATGGTGAGAGAAAGGGATTCAGTTTCATTTTGTTGCATATGGGTTTCCAGTTTTCCCAGCACCATTTGTTGAAGATGCTATCCTTCCTCCATTGCATGCTTTTAGCCCCTTTATCAAATATAAGATAGTTGTAGTTTTGTGGATTGGTTTCTGTGTCCTCTATTCTGTACCATTGGTCCACCCGCCTGTTTTGGTACCAGTACCATGCTGTTTTTGTTACTATTGCTCTGTAGTATAGTTTGAAGTCTGGTATCGCTATACCGCCTGATTCACACTTCCTGCTTAGCATTGTTTTTGCTATTGTGGCTCTTTTATTTTTCCATATGAATTTCATGATTGCTTTCTCTATTTCTACAAGAAATGCCGTTGGGATTTTGATTGGCATTGCATTAAACCTATAGAGAACTTTGGGTAATATCGCCATTTTGATGATGTTAGTTCTGCCTATCCATGAACAGGGTATATTTTTCCATCTTCTAAGATCTTCTTCTATTTCTCTCTTTAGGGTTCTGTAGTTTTCATTGTATAAGTCTTTCACCTCTTTTGTTAGGTTGATTCCCAAGTATTTTATTTTTTTTGAAGATATTTTGAATGGAGTGGTTGTCCTCATTTCCATTTCAGAGGATTTGTCGCTGATATACAGGAATACCTTTGATTTATGCGTGTTGATTTTATATCCTGCCACTTTGCTGAATTCATTTATTAGCTCTAATAGTTTCTTTGTAGAGCCTTTTGGGTCTGCTAGGTATAGAATCATATCATCTGCAAATAGTGATAATTTAAGTTCTTTTTTTCCTATTTTTATGCCTTTAATTTCTTTCGTCTGTCTAATTGCTCTGGCCAATGTTTCGAGAACTACGTTGAACAGAAGTAGAGAGAGAGGGCATCCCTGTCTTGTTCCAGATTTTAGAGGGAATGCCTTCAGTTTTTCTCCATTCAGAATGATGCCAGCCTGAGGCTTAGCATAGATTGCTTTTACAATATTGAGGTATGTTCCTGTTATCCCTAGTTTTTCTAGAGTTTTGAACATAAAGGGATGCTGTACTTTGTCGAATGCTTTTTCCGCATCTATCGAGATGATCATATGGTTCTTATTTTTAAGTCTATTGATGTGGTGAATAACATTTATTGATTTCCGTATATTGAAGCAGCCTTGCATCCCAGGGATGAATCCTACTTGATCATGGTGTACAATTTTTTTGATATGTTTTTGTATCCGATTCGCCAGAATTTTATTGAGGATTTTTGCATCTAGGTTCATTAGAGATATTGGTCTGTAGTTTTCTTTCTTTGAAGTGTCTTTGTCTGGTTTAGGTATCAGGGTGATGTTGGCCTCATAGAATGAATTTGGAAGTTCTCCCTCCTTTTCTATTTCCTGAAGTAGCTTGAAAAGTATTGGTATTAGTTCTTCTTTAAAGGTTTTGTAAAATTCTGCTGTATACCCATCCGGTCCTGGGCTTTTCTTAGTTGGTAGTCTTTTTATGGTTTCTTCTATTTCCTCAATTGATATTGGTCTGTTTAGGTTTTCTATATCCTCCTGACTCAATCTGGGCAGATCATATGACTTAAGAAATTTATCGATGCCTTCACTATCTTCTAATTTATTGGAGTATAAGGATTCAAAATAGTTTTTGATTATCTTCTGTATTTCTGAAGTGTCTGTTGTGATATTGCCTTTTTCATCCCGTATGCTAGTAATTTGAGTTCTCTCTCTTCTTCTCTTCGCTAGCATGGCTAAGGGTCTGTCGATTTTGTTTATTTTTTCAAAGAACCAACTTTTAGTTTTGTCAATTTTTTCAATTGTTTCTTTTGTTTCGATTTCATTAATTTCAGCTCTGATTTTAATTATTTCTTGCCTTCTACTTCTTTTGCTGTTGTTTTGCTCTTCTTTTTCAAGGATTTTGAGATGAAGTATGAGATCATTTATTTGTTGGTTTTTTCTTTTTTTAAGGAATGAACTCCAAGCAATGAATTTTCGTCTTAGAACTGCTTTCAATGTGTCCCATAGATTCCGATATGTTGTGTCTGTGTTTTCATTAATCTCTAAGAATTTTTAAATTTCCTCCTTGATGTCTTCTATAACCCATTGATCATTCAGTAACATATTGTTCATTCTCCAAGTGATGTATGCTTTTTCCTTCCTTCTTTTATCGTTGATTTTCAGTTTCATTCCATTATGATCAGATAAGATGCATGGTATTATCTCTACTCCTTTATATTGTCTAAGAGTTGCCTTGTGACATAATATATGATCTATTTTTGAGAAGGATCCATGTGCTGCTGAGAAAAAAGTGTAACTGCTTGATGTTGGGTGGTATACTCTACATATGTCAATTAGGTCTAGGTTATTAATAGTGTTATTGAGTTCTATAGTTTCCTTATTCAACTTTTGTTTGGAAGATCTGTCCAGTGGTGAGAGAGGTGTGTTGAAGTCTCCCATGATTATGGTATGGTGGTCTATTAGACTCTTGAACTTGAGAAGAGTTTGTTTGACGAACATAGCTGCACCATTGTTTGGGGCATAAATATTTATGATTGTTATGTCTTGTTGGTGTATGGTTCCCTTAAGCAGTATGTAGTGTCCCTCTTTATCCCTTTTGATTAACTTCTGCTTGAAATCTATTTTATTTGATATGAGTATGGACACTCCTGCTTGTTTCCGAAGTCCATATGAGTGATATGATTTTTCCCAACCTTTCACCTTCAGCCTATGTATGTCTTTTCCTATCAAATGCGTCTCCTGTAGGCAGCATATTGTTGGGTCTTGTTTTGTGATCCATTCTACTAGCCTGTGTCTCTTAATTGGTGAGTTTAAGCCATTAACATTTAGGGTTATTATTGAGATATGGGTTGTTCTTCCAGCCATATTTGTTTATTTATGTTACTAAACATGGTTTGTTTTCCTCTTTGATTATTTTTCCCCCCTTTACTGTCCTACCTCCCACTGTTGGTTTTCATTGTTATTTTCCATTTCCTCTTCCTGTAATGCTTTGGCGAGGATGTTTTGAAGAGATGGTTTTCTAGCTGCGAATTCTTTAAACTTTTGTTTATCGTGGAAGGTTTTATTTTCATCTTCCATCCTGAAGCTTAATTTCGCTGGATACACAATTCTTGGTTGGAACCCATTTTCTTTCAGTGTTTGAAATATGTTATTCCAGGATCTTCTAGCTTTCAGAATCTGTGTTGAAAGATCAGCTGTTATCCTGATTGGCTTACCCCTAAATGTAATCTGCTTCCTTTCTCTTGTAGCTTTTAAAATTCTCTCCTTATTCTGTATGTTGGGCATCTTCATTATAATGTGTCTAGGTGTGGATCTCTTATGATTTTGCACATCCGGCGTCCTGTAGGCTTCTAGGATTTGGGATTCTGTCTCATTCTTCAAGTCTGGGAAGTTTTCTCGTATTATTTCATTGAATAGACTGCTCATTCCTTTGGTTTGGAGCTCTGTACCTTCCTGTATCCCAATGACTCTTAAGTTTGGTCTCTTAATGTTATCCCATATTTCTTGGATGTTCTGCTCATGGTTTCTTAACAGTCTTTCTGAGCTGTCTATGTTCTTTTCAAGTTGAATTACTTTGTCTTCATTGTCTGATGTTCTATCTTCTAAGTGTTCTACTCTGCTGGTAGTATTCTCCATTGAGTTTTTAAGTTGGTTTATTGCTTCCTGCATTTCTAGGATTTCTGTTTGTTTGTTTTTTATAACCTCTATCTCCCTGTATAGTTGATCCTTTGCTTCCTGGATTTGTTTGCGTAATTCATTGTCGAAGTGATCTTTCATGGTCTGATTTTGCTGTTTAATGTCTTCCTTGATACTCCAGATCATCTGAAGCATGTATATCCTGAATTCTTTATCTGACTTTCCATCTGCTGCAGCTGTTACCTCTTCTAAAGTTGCGTTGACCTGCATTGCTTGTGGTCCTTTCTTTCCTTGTCTTTTCATACTGCTTGCGTATCTTTCCTGCAGGCGCGGGTGGCGGCTCTGCTCTCTCCTTATTCCAATTGGGGTGTCGTGGCTACCACGCCGGCAGGTCACTGGGCCTGTTCTGGACGCTGGCGGCGGCTCTGTTCTGCCCCTACTCCAATTGGGGTGATGAGTGTACCACGCCGGCAGGCCACCGGGCCTGATCCGCCGGTCGGTTGCAGGTTTGCCTACCCTGCAGGCGCGGGCGGCGGCTCTACTCTGCCCCTACTCCAAATGGGGTGACGTGTCTGTCGTACCGGCAGGCCACTGGGCCTGTCCCGCTGGTCGGTCGCAGATCTGCCCACCTTTCGGGCACGGATGGAGGCTCTGCTCTGCCCCTACTCCAATTGGGGTGTCGTGACTACCCCGCCTGCAGGACACTGGGCCTGTTCCTGGCACGGGCGGCGACTCTGCTCTGCCCCTACTCCAATTAGGGTGGTGTGTGTACCACGCTGGCAGGCTCCTGGGCCTGATCCGCCGGTCTGTTGCAGGTCTGCCTACCTTGGAGGCGCGGGTGGCGGATCTGCCCTGCCCCTCCTACCACGCCTGCGGACCCCTGGGCCTGATCTGCAGGTTGGTCACAGGTCTGCTCACCCTGCGGGCACGGGTGGCGGTTCCGCTCCGCCCCCACTCCAATTGGGGTCACGTGACCACCACACCGGCAGGGCCTGATCCGGGCATGGGAGAAGGATCTGCTCTGCCCCTACTCCAGTTGGGGTGACGTGTGTACCACACTGGCAGGCCACTGGGCCTGACCCGCCAGGCTGTCACAGGTCTGTTTACCTTGCAAGCGCAAACGGCGGCTCTGCCCTGCCCCTCCTACCACGCCCATGTACCACTGGGTCGCGGGTCTGCCCACCTTGCGGGTGCGGGTGGCGGCTCCGCTCCGCCCCCTCTCCAATTGGGGTCACGCGGTCACCACGCTGGCGAGCCACTGGGCCTGCTCCAGGCGCTGGCGACGGCCCGGCTCCTCCCCTCTGGCTCGACGACAAATTGAGGAGACTCGGGTGTCTGTGCCTCACCCCCCCCACCAGGAGACCAACTGTTTATGTCACCGCTGGTATTGATGAAGTTCTCTCCTCCGCCGCTTTCTGATGACATCAGATCTCTGCCATGTTGGTATCCTATGCGAATGGCAGCATTTCGTTCCCCTTGCCGGGCAACCAAAGCAAAGGGTGAGTCATGACCGGCCCTCAGCAGGACCCGGACCGAGAAGCAGTTTCCGTGGGCTCCTAGCCCCGGGCCAGGGAAGTTCCGGGAGCCGGAACTCGGCCGCTCCGTGCTCGGTGTAAGCTCCTATAAGTGTAGGCTCCAAGAAGCAGTCCCCGCGGGCTCAGTTCCGGGAGCCGGAATTCGGCCGCTTGGTGTTTGGTGTATGCTCTGATAGGAGCAGGGTCCAAGAAGCAGCCTCCGCAGGCTCCATGTCCCTGGGCCAGGGCGGTTCCGGGACAGTTCCGGGAGCCGGAACTCGGTCGCCCCGCGCTCGGTGTTCGCTCCGATAAGATCAGGTTCTAAGAAGCACCCAGGCACTGAACCCTAGCAATCTGTCTGCAAGCCGCACGCGAATTGCAGCCTGAAATTACCTGTTCTATGGCTGAATGAGCTGCGGTCAGTTGAAAACAGGTATGGTGACGTCAGCTTTCCAACATGGTGGCTGCTGGCCTCCTCTGTGGTCTGACCGGTGTGGAGAACCGAGATGGACCGCTTCCTTCCCCCGTCTCGAACCCAGAATTCAGCCCTGAGTACGGTGGCACGGCTGGCAGAAACTGCAGCGCTGTATCCCTGCATCGCTATCTCCTCGTTTCCCAGCGCGCGCTGCAGACTCTAGCCGCGGGGCGATTTGCTGAATAAGCAGTGTTACCCTCCGTGCGACAAACCTCTCGCGTTTGAGTCCCCGTAGCCGATCCTCGTGCGATGGAAATCCTTCCTCCAGGTTCCGGAGCACCCCACTATTGCTGGAAATTCCTAACAAGATAGCCTTTAGCCGTCCTGACTTGTCATACTCCCACACAGTGAAGCAGCACACGGGGGCAATGCACTCCCCTCGCCGCCATCTTCCTTCTCCTCAAGGATATTTAAATATAATGGAAATACTCCACATTTTCTTCCCTCTCCATTCCAATCCAGGATCACTATAGAGTCCTCAGTAAAGCTTTGTGAGTGCTCTTCATCTTCAAGCAGTACACATGATGTGTATCCAAAACACCTGGGTTTTAATCCCAGTCCTGCTAACATAGTACCAATCTCAGTTTACTCATCTGTCAAATGGGGATAAATACTTAATCCCCAGGGTTCTTGTGAAGATGAAGTGTGCCTTGTTCCAGGTTCATTATTCTGCTTAGAAATATGCACCAAGTTTTAATCAGAGAGGAGGATGAATTGTTGCCAAGAACTCGAAAGTGAATGGGTTCCTAGTTGATTGCAGGTTTACAGAAAAATGATGAAAATTTCTGGCTTAGACAGTAATGAAGAGGTTCAAAACAGCAATTCCTTTTTCCCACAGAGAAGTAATTTAGTTTGAGCAAGTTTAAGCAATGGTGAATAATTTATTACAAAATATGCAATATGATGTGCATAATTTAGTCAAATTAAAGCTCATAAAAGTCAACTTCAGGAAGAGACATATTAACTCAGGCTATAGACAATATTTTTTTGCCTTAAAACATACCAAACAAAAGCAAATTCAGGAAACTTACCAGTCACTGATTTGAGGAAAAGAGCAAGTTTTGTGTGCTTTAAAAGATAATGCTAAGTGAAGTTAGCCAATCCCCCCAAAAAACAAGTGCTGAATGTTTTCTCTGATATAAGGAGGCTGATTCATAGTGGGATAGAGAGAGGGAGCATGAGAGGAATAGACGAATTCTAGATAGGGCAGAGGGGTTGGAGGGAAAGGGAAGGGGCATGGGATTATTAATGATGGTCATTATTATCCAAAGTACAGGTATGAATTCACAAATTAGTGTGAATATATTGTGTATACAGGCAGAGACATGAAAAACTATTCTCTATATGTGTAATAAGAATTGTAATGCATTCTGCTGTCATATATAAATAAAAAATAAAAGAAAGTCTTTATCCTGTAAAATTTAATACTATAATATATTTTGTAAGTAAGGTCACAATATGTTCAAAATATTATGTATAGTAAGTACTTTATAGTCAATATGCCACATTTTGAAGTGTGCATGTATGTGTGTGTGTGCCTATGTAGCTAAAATGTAGAATTTAGTGGAAAAGTATATAAGTAAAAGCCTTTTGTATGACTTAAGACACTAGATCCCTCTTAACATTCATATCCTATGCACATATAGCATACCTGCAAGAAAACAATCCAAAGAAAAAAAAAGTAAAGAAGGTTTATATAGTAGAATTTTTTAAAAATGTCTCATATAAAAAAGTGATGTACTTCTCTCCTTACAAATATTAGATTAAAAATATTAGATTAAAAATCTCCAGGAAAACCTACCTATGGACCATAAATATTGCATTTACACAACTACATCAATATTTATAGCAGCTCAATTTATAGTAGCTAAGCTATGGAAACGACCTAGATGCCCTTCAGCAGATGAATAAAGAAAATGTAGTATATATACACAATGGAATATTACTCAGCCAAAAAAATGAAATTATTGAATTTTGCTGGTAAATATATAAAATAGAGAATATCATGCTAAGTAAAATAAGCCAGTCCTCCTAAACTGAAGGCTGGAAGTTCTCTCTTATATGTGGATGCTAATCCATAACAAGGGAGGGTAAGGAAGGGCAGTATAGAAGTTCCCTGCATTAGACAAAGGGAAATGAAGGAAAGGGGGTATGGGAATAGGACAGACAGTAGAATGAATTGGACATAACTTTCCTATGTTCATATATGAATATATGACCAGTTTAACTTGACATCATGCTCAACCACAAGAATGGGATCAAAATTGTAATGGGTTGCACCTCGTGTATATATACTATCTCAAAACACACCCTATTGTCATATATATATAACAACAAATAAAAAACAAATGAGACTCTTTTAGATGTGAATCAATTCATATTAAATTCATTCTTTATGGTTTATAAAATATCTAAGCCCAAAACATAGATCTTCTCAGATTATTCAAAGGCATGAGTTATGAATGTTATAAAAATTAAATCCCTTGGTTGTGCCAAGGTCTTTTAGGGATGACTTCATTTCTCCTTCACCTAAGCTCTGCTGTCTGGGCTCTAGATCCAGGGAAAACACAGAGCCTGGCTTTCCCATTGGTAGAGAGTTAATTGCACAGAGGGTTTTGGTGTTCCAAATTTAATCCCAGAAACTGTGAATAAGAAATCATTTGAAACCCTGCCTTATGGATGAATGTCCAGGCAGGGCAACATAGCTCTGGGTGGCTAGGACTCTTCTGCCTGGGGTTTATACTGGCACATACATGTGATAACATCTAGTTTCTTATCTAGACTTTAGATTTGCATGGAGATTAAAATGATTTTGATCCTCTTGAGCTCAAAGGCAGCAATGTTCTGTGATGGTCAGCAGTTACTTTCCTATTTTATTTTTTATTAACTTTGGCTGAATGTCACTAACATTATTTATTTCAAACTCCTCCGGACACATGGCTATTTGAATTTTCAGCACTCCAAAATGTGAATAAAAATTAAACATTTGTGTGTTTCATAATTAGTAAGCACTTATTTTGCAAAGGCATAGAGTTAGACATTGGGAATATGAAGATTAACACCATGTAGAAAGTATCTTCAAAAGCAAATAACTTCTGGGTCTCTTTATTTTTCCAGATGAATTTCATGACTGCTTTTTCTATTTCTATGAGAAATGTCATTGGTATTTTGATTGGAATTGCATTAAATCTGTATAGTGCTTTTGGTAGTATGGTCATTTTGACAATATTAATTCTGCCTATCTAAGAATAAGGTAGATTTTTCCATCTTCTAAGGTCTTCTTTATTTTCTTTCTTTAGGGTTCTGTAGTTTTCATTGTAGAGTGAAGCAGGTGGCATAACTATACCAGACCTTAAACTACACTAAAGAGCAGCAGTAACAAAAGAGCATGGTACTGGCACCAAAACAGACTTTTACAGCAATGGTACAAAATAGAGGCCACAGAGACTAACCCACCTAAATACAGTTATATTATACAAAGGTGCCAAAAATGTACAATGGAGAAAAGATAGCCTCTTTAAGAAATGGTGTTGGGAAAACTGGAAATCCATATGCAACAAAATTAAATTAAACCCCTACCTCTCACCACCCACAAAACTCAACTCAAACTGGATCAAGGACCTAGGAATTAAACCAAAGACACTGCGTCTATTAGAAGAAAAAGTAGGCCCAAATCTCCATCATGTGGGATTAGGACCCAACTGCCTAAATAAGACTCCTATAGCACAAGAATTAACATCAGGAATCAATAAATGGGATGGATTCAGACTCAAAGGTTTCTTTTCAGTAAAAGAATAATCAGTGAGGTGAATAGAGAGCCTACACTTGGGGAGCAAATTTTTACCACACACACACACATCAGATCTCTAATCACTAATCTCCAGGATATATAAAGAGCTCAAAAATCCTAACACCAAAAATCAAATAACCCAATCAATAAACAGGCTAAAACACTTCTCAGAAGAAGATATACAATTGATCAACAAATATATGAAAAAATATTCAACATCTCTACAATTAGAGAAATGCAAATCAAAACTACTTTAAGATTTCATCTCACTCCAGTCAGAATGGCAGCTATTAAGAATATAAACAAAAATAAGTGTTGGAGAGGATGTGGGTAAAAATACTCATATATTGCTGGTGAGGCTGCAAATTGGTGCAGGCAATATGGAAAGCAGTATGGAGATTCCTTGGAAAACTTGGAATGGAACTACCATTTGACTTAGCTATCCCTCTCCTCGGTCTATAACCAAAGAACTGAAAAACAGCATACTACAGAAACAACACAACCACATCAATGTTTATAGCAGCATAATTCACAATAACTAAACTGTAGAACAAACCTAGATGGCCTTCAGTAGATGAATGGATAAAGAAAATGTGGTATATATACACAATGGAATATTATTCAGCATTAAAAGACAATAAAATCATGGCATTTGCTGGTAAATGGATGGAGTTGGAGAATATAATGCTAAGTGAAGTTAGCCAGTCTCCAAAAAACCAAATGCCAAATGTTTTCTCTGATTTAAGAATGCTGGGGCTGGGATTGTGGCTCAGTGGGAGAGTGCTTGCCTAGCATGCACAGGGTCCCGTGTTCGATCCTCAGTACCACATAAAAATAAATTAATGGCATAAAGGTATATAAAAAAGAAGTTTACATTAAAAAAAGAATGCTGATTCATAGTGTGGTTGGGGTGGGGGCAGCATGGAAGGATTAGTTGAACTCTAGATAGGGCAAAGGGGAGGAACGGGAAGGGAGGGGGCATGAGGGTAGGAAAGACAGTGGAATGAGATGGACATCATTACCTTAAGTACATGTATGAAGACACAAATGGTGTGACTCTACTTTGTGTACAACCAGAGATATGAAAAATTGTGCTTCATATGTATAATATGAATTGTAATGCATTCTTCTGTCATAAGAAATTAAAATTTTAAAAAATTCACTCATGGGGAGGAAAGTAAATGTGGAACCAAGCAGAATATTAATATGATGATGATATACATAATATTTATGTTGTAAGTAAAGGAACACCAAGGACAGTGAAGACCTGCCTGATGAACCCAAAGTATGGGTAGTATGAGTGAAGAAGAAGGAGATTGGATATTCAAGGCAATCTGAATACCACATCCAGCAGGTTTGGGGGTTGTATGAAAATAGGCAAGGAGAAATGGCAGAAGATAAGCCAGAAAGGGATATAGTAGATGGAAAACTCTAGTGAATTTTTCCTGTACATAGTGGGGAGACATGGATGGCTTTGTGAAGGAGGATGACAGAAACAGGACTCCAGAGTCCTTGGTGCTGAGAGCATGCTGCCTCTCCACGGCTGTATTTCTAAGACAGACACCAAACATTCAGGTAGACTTGCACAATTTCACAATTTGCATTAGTAGTTTCAAATAAACAAAGCTACAGAAGGTGGCTGCCTACAACCCTGACATCTTCTATAAAAGTGTGGACACCCTTGGAGGCTTGCAAAGTAATCATTTTGAAGTTAATTGATGCCAACTGGAGAACATTTACAGTGATTTGAAAGATCAAAAGAAAGCACTTTAAAAGTAATTTTCAAGATCAGATCACATGACCCTTGTAAGTTGGGGAAAGAAGCCTGTGCCAGTGGACTCAGTACCAATCACTCTCCACTATTACTGTAGAGGTTTTCTGGAAACTTAGGTAATCTCTGATTGGGAACGCTCAATCAGCAGGCCAATTCCTCTCAGCAATCTGAGGGCACAGAGAATTCCAATGTCTGAAGTCTTTTATAGAAAGTCAGAGGATCATAGAAGGCTACTGCTAAAGAGCTCTCAGAACCCTCTTGCCCCATCTGTCTCTGCTTCTGGCAGACAGGGGATCACTGCCACAGACTGCAAAGCAGAGAAGCCTTAGTCATGGAGCCCAGGTGCCAGTGATGACAGCTGCCAGCTGCAAGGGACAGGGAATTGCAGCCAAGGGCTCTCTGCTCTGTCACCATATTTTCTAAATAAAAAAGCCAGGGTATGCACTCTGACAAAAGATGTATTCCAACTTGTGACTCATTTTCATGAACAAAGGAGAAAACATTTGCAGTATGAACTGTCCTGGAAAATTCACAAGGAAAAAGATGCAGGGATTTAGGGACAAACTGTAGGAGGACAGGAAATAGGCTACAGCAGTTTGAGAGAAAGTTGTTCCAAGTTGCAATTCCATGTTGAATGATCTAAACTGCCAGCCACAGCAGAATGGGGTTGGGGGGATGGAGAGAGAGAGAGAGAGAGAGAGGGAGGGAGGGAGGGGAGGACTGCATAAAGAATGCCTGTCATAGACTATGCACCCAATAAATATTTATTACTGAATAACTGAATAAATAATAGCAACAAACTGCACAAGTAAAATTGACAATATGAGGGGCAGATAAACAATGTTTCCAGATAATAGAAAGAATTGCAGACATGTTCCCAGGCCTTTGCAGGCTTGCCTGAGCATCACTGAGTAGCAGCAATGGCAACACCTGGAAGCTTGTTAAATCTCAAAAATGTGGGCCCTTAACCCTGACCTACTGAGTTAGAGTCAGCATTTTAATCAGCTCGCCAGAGGATCACATGATCTTTAAAGTCTGAGAAGCATTGCTCTGAGGGCATACCCAGTTACAGACAGTAAAAAAATGATAGATAGATTCGAACCCAGGGTGTTTGGCAAATGTCAAGAGTATTGGTTTATATGAGCTCAACAGTCATCATCTACAGGCTATGAGGATAAATGGTTAAAAATCACAGGTTTCCTAAGAGACAAACATACAGCATGAACAAGCAGAAACAACTGCAGGTTGAAAGTGATGATCATAATCACAGGTTGTGTGAGGGACAAAACACACACATGAAAAGAATAAATGAGAGCTTCCTAATGTAAGGGCAAATATATACATGAATATGTGAAAATTTTAAAATTTTTTTCTGCTGCCAAAAAGAAATGAGAACTTTCTTTCCTTTCATTTTCAGTGTTCCTTTGGAGAACTTGACATTGTTGATGTTTTCCCTGTCTTTTTGAGATATGTGTGGGTATATATATATATATATATATATATATATATATATTTTTTTTTTTTTTAACTGAATTAAGCCCAATAACGGTTTTGCCTACCAGGAAAGTATGTCATGGGGGATTCAGGGATCCCTGTCTTTGAAATGTTAACATCAAGAAGGACAGTTCCCTACCATTGACTCTGTTGGAGATTAGCTAAGGAGCCTGGCTCCAAGTTGTAATTATCTGTTCATTGCAAAATTAAAGACTTGTTTTTCCTTTGGATACAGACAATCAGCATGCGTGTAACAGATCTGCCTAGATAATCTCTTTGGTGGATTGCCTGTGACTCTTATTGCAGTTAGATTTGATGCATGAAACACTGTTCTGTTCTTTTTCACATTTTGTTCAGATTATTCTTTTGGGTTGGCAGGAATTTTTATTTGTAATTATTTTCCCCACACCAATAACAAGGTTGTGAGGATCAATTGGGCAGTCTTTGCCACTGACTCTGTGCATAAAACGATACCCATTATGAATGAGGGAAAGCAGCAGAAGCAAAGGTGGGTTGTCATTTAATTTCATGTAAGAATTCATGATGCACAATTATGTGTTTTTCTATGTACCTTAAAATGGAATTAAAACTATGTGAAAGTGGAGAAACAGGCTATTTTATAGGCAGAACAGACAAAATTCTGAGTCTAAATCTCTCCAGATAATTTTCTTCAAGCTGGTAAGAATAGTCTGTCTAGTTCTAAAAGTCACAAATGATGACAATGTGGGATGTCCTTTCCATGACAGAGATTTTGCCTCAGAGGGCCTGGATGGGGAAGCTTTGAGTTACTGATTTTGCGCAGGGGATTAGAGCCCAGGGTAGTGTGATTGTCTATGCATTTGGAACATCTGTAGAAGATCTCCACAGTGTTGGAACTTCATGCTTCCTTCGCATGTTTACTCATTCACCACTTCAAACAGTAATTAAACATCCTAGAGTTTAATTACAGCACAGTTTTAGCAGGTGCTGGAAGTCTAAGTTGAATAAAGCTCAGGTTTTACTCTCAAGGAGTTTATAGTTTTTGAGAAAGAAAAAACCTGTATATGATTACAGCAGAGGGTGGTGAGTGCTATTGTGGGATCTGCATAAGCACTGGTGAATATTCATAGGGGAACTGACAGCCTGGGACAGGTGCAGGGAGTCTACTGGAAGCTGAGCACTGACTTGAAGCTGGGAGGCAAATTTTACCAGCTGTGTTTCCCTTTTTCCTTCCCTTTGGCCTGACTAATTTATAAGACCTAGATTCTCTTTCAAAACTAACCTCCATGAGAAAGGCTCCAATGACCTTGTAAAGCTGGAGTAGGTGAAGCTCACTCATTCCCTCAAGGCCCTGCCTACACCCCATACATGTAAGTTCCTTTACAGCAGGGATTTTGTCATATTGTCCTCTGTATGTCTAGTAATTAAACATCCTACAGGCTTAGAACCAGGTGCTGTAAGTTTAAGTTGAATAAAGCTGGAACACAACTAGTCCTTAATAAATACTTAGGAAATGACCGAATGTTAGGTGAAAAGCAGTTATTAATGTGTGTGAGAGATGGGTTGGGGCGGGAGGGAAGTTACTGGCACTCTCAATAGAGAAAAGAGCATGAATATAGGAAGGCAAAAAACAGGTATTATGTGAAAGAAATGACAATATTTTAGAGTTGCTGGAATATACATTGCAAGGGAGAGAGGAGCATGAGATAAAATTGGGGAACTATACAAAGACCCTGCTTCAGTTTCACAGTAAATGATGCATTGATTTGTCTCTCTTTGGCAGATTTTTGAGGACTGCCAATAGCAGTCGACATCTGCTTAACTGTTTAACAATGTGAACATGGTACAAACAATTCTGCCTACCATATGATTCACAGAGAAGCAATATTTCCAGGAATGGAATTAGAAAACAAATGTGGTCTTTACTGCAGCCCATTATAAACCTCTAAGGAAGCTTATCAGAAAGACAGTTACCCACCTCGGAGGGATTCCTCATACAAATTGGATTTGGGAATTGGGCACATCATGTAACCAAAAACATATTATTAACACCTAATATGTTGCAGAGTGTTGGATAAGACCCTGCTTGACTTATAGGATTTTGCAATACAGGTTTGTTGTTGGGCTAAGTGTATGGTGGTGGTGAATACATAAGGGAGGTTTATACTAAGCTATAAATCTGTAATAATTTGATCTACTTTGAAACATAGTAAAATCTAATCCTTACTGAGGCAAGTGCTGACTTCAGGTATGATCTTGGAAGGAACTATGGAAGTCAGGCAGGTTGGTGCACTGAAACAGGTCTGGATAAAGGGTCAGAGAGCCCGAGTTCTGTTTCCTTTTCTGTCTCAAAGGAGTTTTGCCTTCACAGCAGGTCATATACCTCTCTGACTCTGATCTACTTTTTCACAAAACAAGTTTTCACTGAGTTTTTTTTTTTTTTTTTTTTTGAGAAAAATATGAGATCTTGAAAGTAGAACTCTAAAATAATAAACATTAAGAGCAATTGATTACTAATATTTTATTAATATTTTATTAGTAATCACTATGCACACATCCCAATACCTCTGGGGAAAAAGGAAAGCAAAACTTTCTATTTCCATCCTCAAGGTTCTTTTTACTTTGACATTACAGACAAAATCAACATATGTGCATAATAGAGAACACTTAAGCACTGACTTTTAATGCAATCTGAATTCAGATAAGAGAGGAATCTTTGAGAGATGGTTGCTGAGGAAAGTTGCAAGCTGAATCGCATAGAATGAGTTCACATTTTCTTTTTTCCTCTCTTTTTTTAAACAATTTTCCTATTTCCATTTTTAGAAAAAAAAAAGTAAGTCTATACCTATCACAAAAACTCACAGTAAACTAGGACAAAAAGAGTACTGTTACTTTGCCAAAATTCTCTTATGAAAAACCTAGCCAGTATTATGCTTAATGGTTAAATTCAAGGTTGTCTACCCTCACATGTTAATTTGACACTCTACTGGAGGTTCTGATAATGCAATGAGGCATGAAATTTAATAAACATTTTAAGTTTGGGGAAAAAAATTACATCAATTTCACTGTAGGAAACACAATTGTCTGTATAGAAATTGGTAAGAAGACTATAAAGCAACTAACTAATATAACTATTAAGTGAATTCATCAAAGTTTCAGAAAACAAGGTTAATATGCAAAATTAAGTAGTTTTATAAACTAGCAGCAAACTTTGAAAATTAAATAAAAATATTTATACTGTCCTCAAAAGAGGAACATGGAACACTTCTGTATACATTTAACCAAATATGCTCAATAAACTAAAAACTGCTAAAAATTGCCAAGAAAATTTAAGAAGATCTAACTAAAAGCAAGAAATATGTTCAAAGACTGAAAGAATTAATAGACAATTATATTTAAATTATAAAGCTTTTGAAACAATAGCATTCTAGGAGTGGCAAACTGAGTAGGAAGCAGTATAAGAAAATATCCTGAAATTATGGAAATATTCCATATATTACTAGGAAAGTTAATCATATAGATGTGTGTATTCATCAAAACTAATGAAATTTTACATCTAAAAGTTTTATGTTGCATTGAATGTAAATCTTATCTAAGGAATATAAACCATACTGAACTCTAGTTAGTAGTTTTGATTTTTACTCTGGCATGGCACAGCAATTCTGAAACTACTTTTTTGTGTGCATAATACTAAGCTAGAGCAAATGAGTGAATGTGGAAGGATGTGAGGAACATGTTTCTCACTGTTCTGAGCTATCTTTCTATCTACCTATCTGAGTGCATTTCAAATACATATTCTAGATATAATCATTGAGAGGATCTAAAAGCCATCACACATAAGTATCGTTGAGCATACCTTGAACTCATACCTTGATTTATAAGTATCATTTTCTATTAAAAAGAACCAAGCTCCTTGAGGAAATAGATGCCTTCAGAATGAGGCAGAGAAACTATGAGTTGATCCCCAAATATCTTACTGTGTGTCAAATTAAGGAATTATTAAAAGAATCATGAGAATATTATTGAGGGACACCAGGTAGGTCCAAACACCTTCTACTGGTCAGATCTGGACTAATTTAAGTGTATTAAATAAATAAGCATTTTATGCCCCCAAATAATAAAACTGTACAAGTTTATTTCAATAAAAATGATTAATAAAAACACAGGAGAAGAGGTAAAATTTTCAGTGGGTAATGTCTAGATAGAGGATGTTAGTGATAGAAAACAACAGGTCTAAAACAACAGGTCTAAATGTTGGATGTATAATAAGATATTCACATAGTCTCAAATTATCTCCCCACACATTATCTCTTAGCCTATTAGTTACCAAGAGAAAATAGCACATTTATGTTGGAAAATTTTGATATATATTGTGGTGGGGGACATAGCTCAATTTGTAGAGTGCTTGCCTCACATTCATAAGGCCCTGGGTTCAATCCCCAGAACTACAAAAATAAAAATAAAAAATAAAAAAATTGATATATAGTACCTAAATCCAGTGATAAAGTTAATATCACAAGTATTAGTATAAACTGATATTCTGTGCCTCCTGTCATGAACATAACATCACTTTTCTGGTACACCTTATAAAGCAGCATAACAGTCCATCAGCAAACAGGAGGTAAAATCAAATTTAGGAATAATTGATCAAATAATTTTTCTGTTCTCTTTAGAGCTCTCAAGATTAAGAGATCCATGCACACAGGCCTTTGTAGGGCCCAGACACACAGCAGGCCTGGTCCACCCTTTTCCAGTGGGGCAGACACTCACCAGGGCCTAGCCTCTGGTGCAGGACCGCCCCTTTGGACCAGCAAACTACCACAAGATGTCAAGCCCAGCGGCCCAGATCCACCCACTCCAACTTACGCAGGACCCAGATCCAGCATGCAGTAGCACTCATTGAGGGACACCAGCAGGGTCTGGAAGCCCACAACAAGGTGAGATACAGACAATCTCCATAGGTACTACAAGAACACAGGGAAGAAACCATAATATCTCAGATCCCCACTGCAAGAAAGGAAGACACATAGACAACATGAAACAACAAAGGAGCAAAGTGCCCCAAACAAACCAGGACACCATAATAACAGAACCCATGGACAGCAAA
Source organism: Marmota flaviventris (assembly GCF_047511675.1). Taxonomy (NCBI): domain Eukaryota; kingdom Metazoa; phylum Chordata; class Mammalia; order Rodentia; family Sciuridae; genus Marmota; species Marmota flaviventris. The sequence continues at coordinate 74,894,330 of NC_092506.1, forward strand.
GCTGATGAAATGTCAGAGAAGGAGTTCAGAAAGTTCATAATTAAAATGATCTGTGAATTAAAGAAAGACCTAAGTGAGCAAATACAAGCAAAAATTGATCACTCCAACAATGAAAGCAAGTACAGGTAGCAAAAGATATTACTTCAAGAGAGAAATAGAGACTCTGGGGGGGAAAAGTCAGAAATCCTTGAAATGAAGGATAAAAACTCAAAAAATGAAAGATAAAAACTCAAAACTCAATACAAATCATAACCAGCAGACTAGGTCATGTGGAAGAAAGAATGTCAGATAATGAAGACAAAGTATACAATCTGGAAAGTAAAGTTGATCACACAGTGAAGATAGTAAGAAACCATGAACAGAATATCCAAGAATTATAGGACAGCATCGAAAGACTAAATCTAAGAGTTATTGGGATAGAGGAAGGCACAGAGTTTCATACCAAAGGAATGCACAATCTCTTTAATGAGATAGTATCACAAAATTTCCCAAGCATGAAGAAGGAATTGGAAAACCAAATATAAGAGGCTTACAGGACACCAAATGTACAAAATTACAACAAATCTACACCAAGGCTTATTATAATGAAAATGCCTAGCATACAGAATAAGGATACAATCTTAAAAGCCACAAGAGAGAAGAATCAGATCACACATATACTGGGAAACCAATTCATATCTCAGCAGATTTTTCAACCCAGACCCTCAAAGCCAGGAGATCCTGGAACAACATATACCAAGCTCTGAAAGAAAATGGATGCCAACCAAGAATCTTTTTTTAAATATTTTTTTTAGTTATACATGGATACAATATCTTTATTTATTTATTTAGTTAGTTATTTTTATGTGGTGCTGAGGATCGAACCCAGGGCCTCATGCATTCAAGGCAAGCAATCTACCACTGAGCTACAACCCCAGGGCAAAGAATCTCATATACAGCAAAGCTAAGCTTAGATTTGATGATGAAATAAAAACCTTCCATGATAAATAAAAGTTAAAAGAATTTACAACTAGAAAGCCTGCACTACAGAACATCCTCAGCAAAGTATTTCAAGAAGAGGAAATGAAAAACAATAATGAAAATCAGCAGAGGGAGGGATTACAAAAAAGGAAAATCTAATCAGAGGAGAAATCAAGTCATGTTAAATACCAAAAAATAAAAAAAAATGGCTAGGAATACAATTAATGTCTCAATAATAACTCTGAATGTTAATGGCCTGAACTCACAAATCAAAAGACATAGACTAGCAGATTGGATTAAAAAAAAGACCCAACAATAATTATGCTGCCTCCAAGTGACTCATCTCAGAAAAAGACATTCACAAATTGAAGGTGAAGGGTTGAAAAAAATCATATCACTCTCATGGACTGTGGAAGCAATCAGGGGTTTTCATCATCATATTAAATAAAGTAGACTTCAAACTAGAGTCAATCAAAAAGGATAAAAAAATTATATACTGCTCAAGCAAACCATACACCAACAAGACTTAACAATTATATATATATGCCCCAAACAATGAAGCAGTTATGTTCATCAAATAAACTCTTTTCAAGTTCAAGAGTCAAATAGACCACAACACAATAATTTGGGGTGACTTTAACATACCTCTTTCATCACTAGATAGATCTTCCAAACAAAAGCTGAACAAAGAAACTGTAGAACTCAATAATACAATTAAAAACTTAGAGTTAACTGACATATATAGAATATTCCATTCTTCAGTGTGAGAATATACTTTCTTCTCAGCAGCATATGGATCCTTCTCTAAAATAGACCATATACTATGCCACAAAGTAACTGTTAGCAAATATTAAAAAGTAGAGATACTACCCTGCATTCATTATATCAGATCATAATGGAATGAAATTAGAAATCAATGATAAAATAAGAAATAAAATCCACTCCAACACCTGGAGACTAAATAATATGCTACTGAATGAACAATGGGTTACAGAAGACATCAAGGAGAAATTTTAAAAAAATTAGAGGTGAATAAGAACACAGATACAACATACTGAAATCTCTGGAACATCATGAAAGCAGTTCAAAGAGGAAAGTTCATTGCATGGATGGAGTTCATTCCTTAAAAGAAGAAAAATCAACAAATAAATGACTTAACACTATATCTCAAAGCCCTAGAAAAAGAACAAATCAACACCAAAAGCAGAAGAAGACAGGAAATAATTAAAATCAGAGCTGAAATCAATGAAATTGAAACAAAAGAAACAATTGAAAAAAAATTGACAGAACAAAAAGTTGGTTCTTTGAAAAAATAAATAAAATTGACAGACTCTTAGCCATGCTAACAAAGAGAAGGAGAGAGAAAATTGAAATCACTAACATACGTGATGAAAAAGGAAATATCACAACAGACACTACAGTAATGCAGAAGATAATTAGAAATTATTTTGAAAACTTGTACTCCAATAAATAGAAAATATCGAAGGGATTGACAAATTTCAAGAGTCATATATTTTGCCCAAATTGAATCAGGATGATATACACAATTTAAACAGATCAATTTCAAGTGACGAAATAGCAGACACCATCAAAATCCACCAACCAAGAAAAGCCCAGGATCTGATGGATACACAGCTGAGTTCTACAAGACCTTTAAAGAAGAACTAATACCAATACTCTCCAATTTATTTCAGGAAATAGAAAAAGAGGCAGCACTTCCAAACTCATTCTATGAGGCCAATATCATTCTGATTCCCAAACCAGGCAAAGACACATCAAAAAAAGAAAACTTCAGATCAATATCTCTAATAAATATAGATGCAAAAATTCTCAATAAAATTCTGGCAAATCAAATACAAAAACATATCAAAAAGATTGTGCACCATGATTAAGTGGGATTCATCCCAGGCATGCAAGGATGTTTAAAATTAAAATTAGTAAAATAGTTTCATATTGAACAAAAGATAAGGTAGGAAGATATCACTGAGAGAGGGCACATAGAGGCATACACTTAAGGTACTTGAATTTTCTGTTAAATACATGGGCTGCATTTAGAACTGCTTCTGTAGGTATGACTCATTTCAAAATATAAATATTAGAGATGCTGAGAGGATAGATTAGTGTCCAAGATGATGCCACTTATTCTTGAGTTGCCAGGGATATCACCCCAATGTATGGATTTCCATCACGTCCATTTCTCTGCCAGGTGACAATATCAGGGATGATGAGGAAGTTAATATATTTCTGGCTAGATAACTCATAATCCTCATCCATCCATCTCTCTACATGGACCTAAAGGGAAATAAATAACCTATAGACTAACAAAAAATTTCATTATTGACTAAGTCCTGGATCCTTAAATCCTTTGTGATCTCTAGGGAGTTGGCTAAACTAGAAGGGAAATTTTTCCAGGTACAAATGGCCATGTCTGAGGAAGCTGAATGCTTTTCCCTGTATTTTCTTCCTAAATATGCCTAAGTCTTGAATTGTAGCTATCCCTGATGATGACAAAAGTTTTCATCTGAGAATCTAACAAGAGAACAAAAAACATCTTTTTAAAAATAGGTTTGTTAATATCCTGCTAAGTTTTGACTTAAAAAAAATCAGGGTCCTTGTGAGCTTGTACTGGTCAAAAAGACATTATTGTTTATTTTTTATTTATAGGCTGTACTGGGGGCCAGCAATGAGACCCCATAAAAAGTATTTTACTGGAGCATATTTTTTTAAAAAATGGAGGAATTAGAGCCTGTGGCATCTTGTGAGCAAGTCCAATCATAACGTTTCTTTGTCTGCTTTCCTATTATGTGACTATAAAAAGCTGTCAACAGTGCACTTAAATTTTCCTGTAGAGAGGAAATATACAGTTTATAATGAAGGTAAGAATATGCTTATAACCATATGTTTGTTCACATAAAAATGTGCCAATATAAGAATTGTTCCATTTTGAAGTTTTGGGCACCATGTGGAGGTGGTGGGTTGAAACTTCCATAGTGGGTTCCTTTGGTGTTTCTTCCCCTCGTATTATATCTTTACATTTTTCAATCTAAAGGTTTCTGTACTACCACCTCCTCTCTCACCCCCTTCCTGCTCCCCTACCTTGTTCTTTTGTATTAAGGTGAGGATAGAAAACACATTCTAAATAATCTCATATTCCATATACTTGAAGACAAAGAAAATGGTTGCTTAGCAACAAGGTCCTGGTTAAAAATTCAAACATTCTTTTACTTTTACTTTCCATTTTTAGGGCAGTATTCAGGAAGGTGTTTGCAAAGAGATCCAGGGCTAGGAGAAGATTTTTTTTTTCAACAAGTTTGCCTAAGACAAAGGAGGAAACAGGAGGAAAAGGAATAGGAAGAAAGAATGGAGAAGGAAGAGAAAGAGGAGGAGCAATAGGAGGAGTTAGATGAAATTAATTAAGGAGTTGTCACCATGTAAGTGACATTCTCAATACAATGAGAATGGAGAGCAGGGATTGGAGAGATTTGACCTCAGTGGGACAGAGAGCTTCATCTTTGCATTTTCCTGCTGTTTTCTCTGGTTTCAAAACTTAATATGGGATTCCCATCAATTAGCTGAGAGCTAAAGACACAAAGGAAAACTGACCCATTATATTAGTTTTTCAAAGCTTTTTTGCTTTGAAGGCTGTAGGTACAAACTGGAAATGGTAGCTGTTGGCTGTTACTAGGACTCTTAAAATATTTATCTGAACTAATGCTATATAGCAATAGTTTTTTTTTTAAAAACTAGGGTTAAATATTAACCATTTTTTCAAATTATTAAATATTTTAGAAAATATGGTTGTTTAGAAGTTTATGATATCAATATCATATGATTGACTTTTACATCTCATATCTTGAATTTTTTAGTTTATCATGAGCAATATGCTTATATTAATGTTACTTCTATGAATTTATTCTTATAAAAATTTTTATATCTTAGAAATTGCTCATAGGACAGATAACTAAAAGAATTAACAGCTGAAAATATGTTAAATTTTTATTTTGAAGTTTTAATATATTATTGGTATTATGGAATAATTGCTTCCAGCAAACTTGCACTAACAAAAATATTTTTCTGATTTTCTGAGTAATACATGTTGATAGTTTATTAGGTTTAATTGGTTACTCGTAAGGTTATTGTTGTTGTTGTTGTTGTTATTGTAGTTCATTTCTAAGTTTTTCTTTCTAAGTTCCTGTCATGCTATTGCCAATTGAGTGCTGTCTTTTTTGTTGATTTATAAGGGCTCTTTACATGCACACACATGCACTTACATACACACATAACATTCTTTAAATAATGACAAATGAAGTAAGAAATATGGAGACGCAAAAGGAATGACTAATATAAAAAGTATATATTCATGATTATATTTGTTGAAAAGCTTTTCCCCAATTTATCATTTGCCTTTCACTTTATGAGGTTTATTATATTTAATTTTTAATTCACAGTTTATTATTTTGTTTTAATAGCAGCCCAGAGAGCAAAGTGATAAACAGAGGGTCTCAAATTTGATTGCCTGTATTTGACTCTTGTCTCTTACAACTCTAGCATATGATTTTGTTAAAATTATTTTAAACTCTCTCTACCTTACTCCTCTTCCTACACAATGGACATTCAAATTACATCTAGCTCCTGGGTAATGACATTTCATCAGATTAATACATATAGAAAGTGTATGGAGTGATGCCTGGCACATGCCAAGCTCTCAATAAGTCCAAGTAGCTGGTATTATAGCAAACATATTCTGTGATACCATCCTTTTGTTATTCCCCCTCCCCAGATTTTAGGTGAAGAAAGTCCACTCCATAGAAAAACAATAAAGTACTTATTTATTGATTGTTTTATTTTCTTCATAATTTATTTAATGGTTAAATTGGTTAAATTTCTTAATGTACCAGAATTTATTTTGGTATATGGTAAGAAGTGAGTCAACGTAATTTTCTTCCCAATTGCAAAATGTTTTATTTTGTCAATTAACCTGCCCATCTCATTCATTTTTGTAATTCCTTCATCATTTAAAAGTTTTATATATACTTGTATCTGTTTCTGAATTTTCTTTTTTTTTAAAGAGAGAGAGAGAGAGAGAGAGAGAGAGAGAGAGAGAGAGAGAGAAGAGAGATTTTTTTTTAATATTTATTTATTTATTTATTTTAGTTTTAGGCGGACACAACATCTTCGTTTGTATGTGGTGCTGAGGATTGAACCGGGGCCACATGCATGCCAGGCGAGCGCGCTACCACTTGAGCCACATCCCCAGCCCCTGTTTCTGAATTTTCTATTCTATCCTGTTATTTTGTCTTTTATCCTAATACCATATTGAAAATAAACATGATAAGCTTTAATATTTAGTAGGCAAATTGTGATCTCATCATTTTCAAAATTTTCTTAACCATTTTTATCTGTAGAGTACTCTAGGTAATTAAGTAGATCATTTTAATATATTAAAAATACCATCAGGATTTTGAATAGGATTATATTGATCTTTAAACTGAATTAGGGAGAAATGATTTTTAAAACTATTTTCTCCAAAAATCTCCTATAGATTTTTTTAGTGTTTTCATAAAGCTTCTTACACATTTCTTGATATTATTAGCAGTTTTTAAATTATATATATATATATATATATATATATATATTTTTTTTTTTTTTTTTTTTTTTTTTTTTTTTTTGCTAATTTTAAAACAGATTTTTGCCTCTCATGTATTTAACTAGATGCAAGAAGGAGCAAGTGACCATCCAATTTCTTAACTCAAACTTTCTTCACTTACATGTCTGTGTATGCTCTACTTGGAAGAAGATGATTAGATTCTGAATCAGGGATTCCTTACTGAACATAATTTAAACTTGAAATGGGATACTCTGTTTCTACAAAAAAATTCCTTTTTCTAATTAAACAAAATTTTTGTGTCCCATCTACACGCAAATGTGGCTTGCGAAGATAGAAATTGTACCTGCTACAGAGTTTATGGTAGAGATTGACTGTGGGGAGGCCATCCTTGCACATGATCACCTCCCTGGCTGGGCGAGAGGCACTTAGACACATCTTTGTGTTCAGAGCTTTCCCCACCCTTCCCTGTCCCAGGGCTTGTCCATGTGGAGGCGTGCCTGGCCACAACTCCTGAAGACCCAATCATCTCACCTGACCTTGGGTCACTGCCCCCCTTAATCTTCATTGGATGGGATTTTCCCCAGAATTTTTTGTTCCCCAATAAAAGTCCACTCCCTGGTGTGTTCTCTCTCTCTCTCTCTCTCTCTCTCTCTCTCTCGCTTCTTCAGTAAACCTCGCTACTCTAATAGGTAGCTTGAGTCTGTGGGTACAAGAAGCTGTCCTGGAGCTGGTTTAAAGGTAATTAGAGCCTGTCTCTTTAATTCAAACTCCCTTTGGATTTCTCACGTAGCTGAAGCTTCACCTATGAAGACTGTGCTGGCTGCAGGCTAAAATTGACTTGATGGCAGCTGTAAAATGACTTGGGTACAAGATGATGGCATAATTTAAGGGCCAAACTTATGCAGTGCCAGGGCAGAGAACCGCTAGAAAATGGCATTTGTGCTGAGCTGTGAGGAATCAGTAGGAATGAACAAGCAACCTATGGATGTTTCCAAGGCAGGAGTGAGCCAGGACACAGGATTCTCAGAGTTAAGATAGAGCCTATGTAGTTGTAATGTAGAAATGGGGTGAGGCAAGATATAGCACGAGGTGAAGTAAGTCATTGGGGATAGGGTCAAAATAAGTTTTTTATTTTTATTTTTTTAGTTTTAATCTTAAAACTCCTTTTTAAAATTTGTTAGTTTAAAAGTTTTTAGTTGACCTGCAACAATTACACATGTCTACAGGGTACAGTGTGATAATCTGATACATGGTTTACAGTGTGTAATGATTATATCAAGGTTTTTATCCTTAAAGGGAAAACAAAATATACCTTGAAAAAAGTTAAAAACAAGGGAGGAATGGTGATGTATGCCTATAGTCCCAGTGACTTGGGAGGCTGAGGTGGGAGGATACCAAGTTGAGGGTCAGCCTGGGTAACTTTGTGAGACTCCAATTTTAAAATAAAGTAATAAAAAGGTTTGGATGTATAGCTCAGTGATAGAATGATCCTGGGTTCAATGCCCAGTAATGGAAAAGAGGTGTGTGGGGAGAGGGAGAAAAGTTAAAAACAGAAAAGCCATCAACATAACTAATACCATACACATATTTTCCCTTGAAAATTAGCGTAGTTCCCATGGTTATCTGCCATAGTCCATGATGGAACAGTCTTATGATAGTTAATCTTCTTAAGCCCACTGTGAGGGGGCTAGCCTGCCCCACAGATTTCTTGACAGAATTTTTCACTCTAATCAAAGTCTAATCAGGCCAGTATCTGCCTCAAGATGGGAAAGTACTGGAAGCATTATAGATGTTCTTTGACTTAGCAATGAGGCTACATCATAATTAACCCATTGTAGATTGAAATGCATTTAATACCTAACCTAATGTTACTGAACACTGTAGCTTAGTCTCACCTACCTCAGACTACTGAGAACACTTACATTAGCCTACTTTTGACAAAAACCTCTAAGCCTAAACCTTTTTGATAATAAAGTATTGAATATGTCATGTGCTTTGTTGAACACATGAAGTCAAAAATCACTGGCAACATAGTGTACTGTAGAAGCAGTTGCTTACTCTTGTGGTGGTGTGATTGACTGGGAGCCATGGCTTGTGGCTGCTTTCCAGCATAGCAAAAGATTATTATGCCACATATGAGCAACTTGGGGAAAAGATCAAAAGTCAAAGTGTGTTTTTTTTACTGAATGGATATTGCTTTTATGCCATTGCCCTGTTAAAATGTTGCAAGCCAAACCATTGTTAGCCAGGGGTCTGCCGGTTATGGCTAAAAGTTCTGTTTGCTTTTCTTTTGTCAGTACTGTTGAGAGCAAATCACAGATCCTCTTTAAAAAGTAACTTCCCATGAAAAAAAATCACACCATTCCCTCAATTAAATTCAAGGATGATAAATGCCAAAATGCCTTAAGGAATGTCAAATCACTTCAGAATACGTCTTCTAATTGAAGCCAGAGTATTAGTTTCTTAACTTTGGCACTGTGGACACTTTGGGCCAAATAACTCTTTATTGTGGAGGGCTATCCTGTGCATTGTATGATGTTTAGCAGCAGCTGCCCTTGGCTTTATCTCTTAGATGCTAATAATGTCAAGCCCAGTTGTGACAACCAAATGGAGAGACACTGAGTTAAAGAGACTATACAAATGCTTTTTCCCACTAATTAATACTATTATACTCAGTTTTACTTCACCTTTTATGAATTCACTATTATAAGGTAATATTTAACAAATGAGATTTAAAATTATTAATAACTGCTAGCTCTCCTATCATGTACAAAGGCAGTTGTATATCTTTCATCCATTTATTCATCACTTATTTAATACTTGCTATATTAAACACTTTCTAGAGCTATAATCAAATGAGAACACACTGCATATGTCCTAGACCACAGGGAAAGATTAAAAAAGAAAAAAAAGTGAGCATGTCTCAGGAGAAGTTGAGAGGCAAGAAGAATAGTCAGAATTTCAGGCGAGGATTGGAGCTTCTAGGAAAATTAAAGAAGGAGACATGAAGGTCTGCAGAAACCTAAACTGAAAGAACGATCAAGGCTTGCCATGGGAGAAAATGCCCATTTATTGAGGAACAGCTCTGCATATTTATAGAGCCGGGGGTGGCTTGACAGTTAGCATGGGGTGCTTTTTGATTGGTGGGTAAGGATCAGGTGAGCCAGCAGGGCTAGTCTGATTGGTGGGTAAGAATCATGTGAGCCAGCAGGACAAGTATTTTTCAGGCTGATAGATTCAAGGAATGACTGAGAAGCTTAAAGACTTGCACAAATATTCTGGGATGTGCATTATGATCATATCTGTTTCAAGCATGAGAAAACTGAAAAGTTAAATATTTAGCTTAAGGTCACTTAACTAGATGGTAACAAAATTAACCAATCAATTTATTTACTCCCTGGATTATTGTTGTTTGCCTTTTCCAATTAAATTCAGTGGAATTAGAGATACTTGGAATATTCTAGACAAGAAAGAAAAAAAGAAGGAGAGGAAGAAAGAAAGAAAGAAAGAAAGAAAGAAAGAAAGAAAGAAAGAAAGAAAGAAAGAAAGAAAGAAAGAAAGAAAGAAAGAAAGAAAGAAAGAAAGAAAGAAAGACATTACAGTGATTAAAAAAAGAAAATAACACTCTCTGTGGCTGGGATTGTGGCTCAGCCGTAGAGTGCTCACCTAGCACATGCGAGGCCCTGGGTTCGATCTTCAGCACAACATATAAATAAATATAATAAGGATATTGTGTACAACTAAAAAATAAATATTTTTTTTAAAAAAAATAACACTCCCTGATATTAGTATGTTTCACAGGTCATATTCACTGACATTCTCTCATGTGATCTTTCCACCAACCCTATGAGTTAGAGTAGGCATTATCCTTTCTGCTTCTTAGAGGCAAAGTAGTCTCATAGAGTGTGTTTAAATATAGCACTTACAAAGCCATGCCTGCCCTCTCAGCATGGATATACAGTTCCCATAGGGCAATGTAATGGTGCATTGTATTTTAGCTTGTCATTGTATTTTACCACCAGGATGCTGCCATCATTTTGCTATCCTTGAAAGCAGTTCAATTTCTGCACTTAGAGTTGAAATTATAGTGTCTCCAAGCTAAATTTAAAAGAGTAATTTACTGCTGTCCCCATGAAGAAACAAAACCAATCAATGCAATAAAAAATTTTAGGATCATTCTGTACTTTGTACAGTTGCTATTGCAGTCATGTGACTCACAGGGAGCTGCAAACTGCCTGTCATTATGAAATATTTAGAAAGCAGAACCATGCTTGGTCTGGGTAGGTAGTCGAGAAATGTGTGTTAGATATATGGGTGGAAGAGTTAATGGAAGGATGAAAGGTGGATGGAAGGATGGGTGCTCCTAGGAATGAGAGATGGTGATTATTTTCCAACACCTTTGTCTTCCTTTGTTTTCTGCTAAGAACAAGTTCTCTGTAACTGGTTTCAACAGAGATTCTAATTCCAGTACTTGTCCAAAAGAAATATAAGAGCAGGTGAAAACTGTTGAAATTAGCCTTTTAGTTTTGAAATCTCCTTACTAAGGGAGAGGCACTCAGTACTCACTGTCACAAATGCTCTAATTATCAGGCCCTAACTTGACTCCCCTTTCTTTTCTATAAGAACTGTTAATTGCTAAGTCCAATCTCACCTCACTCAAGGGTTCATTATGTAGTATTTAGAGTGTAGAACTATGTTGGCCGGAGGCAGGTAATAAAAAAATGTGCATAAGTGAGATAGATGGGTGGAAAAGTTAATGGGAGGATGGGAGCTGGATGGAAGGCTGGTTGATTTTAGGAATGAGAGAAATTGTCCCCTGATTTTATTTATATTTTTATTACTTTTGCTCAGACTCCCATCATCTCTATTTTGAGTTCTTATACTGGTGTCTCAACTGATCTATTATCTCATGATTTTCCATTATATCTTTAGTACATATTTAACTTAAAATTCAAAAACTTATTTTGGCATTTCTTCTGCCTCCCAAAACTTTCAATGGCTCTACATGATAGAGCCCAAATTTCTTATTCTAGCCTACAAGATCTCCCATAATGAGACCCTTCATATTTATATGTGCATAAACCTATTTGAACCTGAAAGGTAGCTTCATTTTACCCAGTACCTATTTTACACACCACCTCATATCATTTATTCTTTTGTACAATATTTACTGAAATCTTTCTATATAGGCTGTATGCTAGACCATGTATATCAGGAAAAAGAATGAAATATGAAAAGATGCACTTCTGTGTTCAGGGAAGTGTTTCCAGAGATATGTAGGCAAGCTATTTTCTCAAAGAATAAATGTGTTTTATAGGATAAAGACACTGGAGGGGCTCAGCAGAGGGACAACCACTAGATTAAGTTGAGTGCCTCCTTCTTTGGATCCTCTCTTTAGCTCAGTACTTCATATGTTATAATTTGTAAGTAGTCATTATCCCTGAAGTCAGGGATGGAGTCTTGTTCATTTCTCACTCCTAAAAACCTATGTCAGTGTCAGATCAACCTTATGAATACATTCAGCAGAGAGCAATCACTGTTTGCTTGCTTAAGGAGAGGTGCCATCAAAGGGATTATAGAGATTTTCCCAGTTGATTTCCACAATATCTATGGGTATTATTAATGATTGGTAATACCTCTGTTTTACTAGTGATATAAAATAACTTGACCAACAACTATTAAATGCAGTATCTAGGATTAGAACCTTGTTCATTATGATGCTCAAACTCTTAATCCTTCCTGAATATTACCATATAAATGATTTAGTAATGAATAAGTTAAAATTTTTTCTTTCCATGAGGGTGCTTTCTCTACCCCTAGGACTTCATAAAGTCTTGAAAGAAATCAGACACATTCAAAAATCATTTTATTTTCCTCTAAAATGAAAGTTGTTCAAGATGAAATGATAAAAGTAAAATTAGTCATTCCAGAGAAGTTATAAGCTCCAGGTACATGCAGGGAATCAGGACAGGTACATATGATGAGTCCTGTATGTGACTGCTGAAAGGGCTGGCAATAGAGCCCACAGAGTTATCAAGACAGAATCATATTATGTGTTCTGCTTTTTGTAACCTCTAAATTCTGAGACCAGGGGTGACAATCACAGAGAAAGGAGATGGCTATTTTCTGAAGGGGACTAACAAATTCCCTTTCTTTCTTCCCAAGTCAATCAAGTTGCCTTGCTTTGTCCTCTGCCAAGATGAGAGATGACTTTTCATTCTTCTGCAGGTATAAGTCATTGAAGGATGGAATTTTAAAAGAAGAAAGCTTGCTTGTGCAGAGGGAAAAGGACTTGCACTGGATTTGGCAGGATTTGGTAGCTGCCCTGTGTTGGCCACTGTGATAAGGTGAGAGTTATCAGGAGCTCTGGGGCATTTTGAAGCCCTTAGAGTTTCTTAAATCCTCTGATCATACTGCCATGGCTGAAGTAAGAGTCATATAACAGGTTAGAGCTGCTCAGAAGGAGGAGCTAAAAGAAAGTAGAGAGAATACAAAATCTGACTCCAGAAAGTTCAAGTTCTGACTGCAACTTGTGAACCTTTGTGAACCTTTCTTACCACCTTTGTGAACCTGTTTTAGATTTGGCTTACTATCTGAAAATGGAGAAAAAGTACCTGCAAAAGGGTCTGAAGGAGTAAGAACCATTTTACTTGTGAAAGAGTCTAAAACATGAAAGTGATTCGATGTCTTTTTTTGTCTCAATGCCTAAGATGAAGAATTCTTCTACCCTCACTCCCAACCAAGCTGATCTTAATAGACTGATCTTTGCAACTGATAGAAACAGTTTATTAGGTCTTAGACCCTATATCAAACAATTATGTATTAAGAGCCCTAATTATGAAAGTGAAAATTATCCCCAGATTCTTTTCTTAGTCCTAAGGAAAATTTTGGCATTCCTTGCCCTTCTAGAGTATGGTTAGTCAAATTCTCCTTTATATATCATAAGACCTCCTGGAATTGCCCAAATAATTAATATTTTTTCCTCTGTCTTTTGTAACTCTGTTATCTATTATACTATTTTATGTAGTTTAAGAATTAAAATATTGTCACAAACTACTAACTGATGTATACATCATTAAGAGATGAGGCTATGCAAAGATATTGTGAGAACTGTTGGCCTTATGTTTGAATAAAGCAAAGGACTTTCTCATAGAACTTATCTCAAATCAGCCATAAGATTTTCTATCTTATTTTAGTATTGTCAATGATTTGTGTCTTAGATGACAAAAAAAAATAATAATCAAGACCAAAAGGCATCTGTATACAAAGTACTCACTCTGGTTGAAGGAGCTTAGTGAGCAGAACATGGGCTTTATATTAACTCTCTTAGGCCAATGTTTTTGTGTGAAACCTGGACCACTGTTTTCAGTGACCCTGGATCCTAACAACTGTTCTTGGGGGCTCAGATTAATCAGACTACAATAACTCTTCCGTCTGTAAAACTTTTGTCTGATGGCATCCAAAGAGGTTGAATGCAAATCCATACATGTTTTCCTCTAAGATCAGGTATGTATGGGTCAAGGACTTCTACAATTATGAAGGAAAAACACTAATTAAAGTATTAATAAAAAATTATTCAGTCCTACAGTGTGAAACCCATTGAGGTGAATTCTTTCAAAAATTGTTTCATTTGATCTCTAGTAGAACTGGATCCAGGAAGTTATTATTGCACTTACTTTATAGTGACAAAACTGTGGCTTAGAGGTGAAACAGAATCACCCAGGAAACAAATATCAGAGACATATTTCAAATTGAAGTCTTCTGAATCCCCAGTTTTGTCCTCTCTTTATAGTGTTATGCTGCCTTAAAACATCCTGATTTTGTAATGTCAAATTCACTTTATTTTAAGGATTCTCCCATGTTGCAATAGGTAGAATATTACTCTAGGGCAAATACATAGGATATCAAGCTAATACTAAACTCTATAAAGTGATTTTTAATTTGCATATCTTTTGAAATAATTTCTTGGTTGATTATATGTTCGTTGTCAGTAAAGTAAGCTGGTCAGAGATTATAAATATTGATCCATTTGGCCTACCAGCTTCTACAAGGCAATGTACTCAAGTAAGAAAGCTTTTCACTTATTAGTTAATCATTCATTCTATACAAAAATATTTATTGGAGTACCAATAATTATTTGAGTTGGCATCATTCAGAATTATGAAAAGTAAGAAATGGAACTATAATAAAAGATTTTGTTCAAGTGGATAATATAATCATGTAAACATGTAATTATGATACTCGTCCTTTAAAACTCTGCAAAATTGTTGTCATTTCTAGAATTCCTCCACAATTTTGCCAGGTGCTCATCTTTTCTATTACCATGACACAACATGCATATTGCTTTGTTAACATTTACCTATACAGTGTTGCATTATTATGTTTTTAATTTTTAAATTTGTTCTAATTAGTTACATATTATAGTAGAATGTATTTTGACATATACATACTGGAGTATAATTTCTCATTCTTCTGGTTGTACATGATGTAGAAGTACATTCGTCATGTAATCATATATGCACAAAGCATACTTATACCCAATTCATTCTATCTTTCCTATTCCCTTCCTCCTCCCTTCCCTTCATTCCTCTTTAACTAATCCAAATACTTCTATTTTTCCTTACCTAGCCCCCACCTTATTTTGAATTAGCATTTGCATATCAGAGAAAACTTTTGGCCTTTGTTTTTTTGGGACTGGCTTTTTAACTTACCATAAGAGTCTCCAGATCCATCCATTTACTGGCAAATGCCATAATTGTGTTCTTCTTTAAGGCTGAGTAATATTCCACATTTTCTTTATCCATTCATCTATTGAAGGGTACAAAGTATTTGTTCATAGTTTAGCTATTGTGAATTGAGCTGCTATAAACATTGATGTGGCTGTGTCAGTGTAGTATTCTGATTTTAAGTCTTTTGGATATAGACTGAGGAGTGGGATAACTGGTTCAAATGGTGTTTGCATTCCAAGTTTTCTGAGGAATCTCTATACTGCTTTCTAGATTGGTTGTACCAATTTGCAGTTTCATCAGTCATGCAGGAGTATACCTTTTCCCAACATCCTCGCCGACATTTATTGTTGCTTGTATTCCTGATAATTGCCATTTTAAGTGGATTTTTCTCAGTGCAGTTTTGATTGCATTTCTCTAGTTGCTAGAGATGTTCAAGATTTTTTCATATATTTATTGATTGATTATATATCATCTTCTGAGAAGTGTCTGTTTAGTTCCTCAGCCCATTTATTGATTGGGTTATTTGTTTGTTTGGTGTTAAGTTTTTTTGAGTTCTTTATATATCCTGGAGATTGATACTTTATCGTAGGTGGGGGTGGGAAAAATGTTCTCCCATTCTATAGTCTCTCTCTTCACATTATTGATTGTTTGCTATGAGGAAGTTTTTTAGGTTGATTCCATCCATATATTAATTCTTGGTTTCACTTCTTCTACTTTAGGAGTCTTGTTAAGGAAGTCAGTTCCTAAGACAGCACATTGTAGATATGGGCCTACTTTTTCTTCCATTAGTGCAGGGTCTCTTTTCTAATGCCTAAGTCCTTGATCTGCTTTGAATTAAGCTTTGTGAGGGTGAAAGGCTTTAATTAAATTTTAATTTAAATTTAGCTTCTACAAGGCAATGTACTCAAATAAGAAATCTATTCACTGATTAGTTAATCATTCATTCTACACAAAATTATTTATTGACGTATCAATAATTATTTGAGTTGGCATCATTCAGAATTATGAAAAGTAAGAAATGAAACTACAATAAAAGATTTTGTTCAAGTGAATAATATAATTATGTAAACATGCAATTATGATACTCATCCTTTAAAACTCTGCAAAATTGTTGTCATTTCTAGAATTCCTCCACAATTTTGCAAGTTACTCATCTTTTTCATTACCATGACACAATATGCATATTGTTTTGTTAACATTTACCTATACAATGTTGCATTAGTATGTTTTTAAAATTTTAACTTCATTTTTCTACATATGGATTTCCAGTTTTCCCAACACCATTTGTTGAAGAAGCTTTCTCTCCAATGTATATTTTTGGCACCTTTATCTATTATGAGATAACTGTATTGATGTGGGTTTGTCTCTGTGTCTTCCATTTTTTACCATTGGCCTATGTGTCTGTTTTGGTGTCAGTAAAATGCTGTTTTTATTACTACAGCTCTGTAATATAATTTAAGGTCTGGTATTGTGATGCCTCCTGCTTTACTGTTCTTACTAAGGATTGCTTTGGCTATTCAGGGTCTCTTATTTTTCCAAATGAATTTCATGATTGCTTTTTCTATTTATATGAAGAATGTCACTGGGATTTTAATAGGAATCAAATTAAATTTGTATAGTGCTTTTTATAGTATGGTCATTTTGACAATGTTAATTTTCTCTATCCAAGAATATGAGAGACCTTTCCATCTTCTAAGGTCTTCTTCAATTTCTTTCTTTAGTGTTCTATAGTTTTCATTGTAGAGGTCTTTTACCTCTTTTGAGATATATATATATATATATATATATATATATATATATATATATATATATATATATTTTCCAAGCTATTGTGAATGGGGTAGTTTTCCTAATTATTCTTTCAGTAGATTCATCACTGATGTATAGGAATGCATTTGATTAATATTAATTTTGTGGTTTTTTTTTAATACCAGGGATTTAACTCAGGGGCACTTGACCACTGAGACATATTCCCAGCCCTATTTTGTTTTTTATTTAAATATTTAGAAACAGGGTCTCACTGAGTTGCTTAGCTCCTCACTGTTGCTGAGACTTGTTTTTGTGGATCCTCCTACCTCAGCCTCCCAAGTCACTGGTATTATAGCCATGCACCACTGTGGCCAGCTGGATGTTAATTTTATATCCTGCTACTTTACTGAATTCACTTATGAGTTACAGAAATTTCCTGGTGGAATTGTTTGGATCTCCTAAGTATAGAATGATGTCATTGGCAAATAGGGATAATTGAAGTTCTTCTTTTCCTAGTTGTACCTCTTTAATTTCTTCCTTTTAATTGCTCTGGCTAGAGTTTCAAGGATGATGTTGAATAAAAATGGTGAAAGAGGGTATCTTTGTCTTGTTGCCATTTTTAGAGGGAATGCTTTCATTTTTTCTACATTTGGAATGATGTTAGCCTTGGGTTTAGCATATATAGCTTTCACAATGTTAAGGTATGTTCCTACTATTCCTAGTTTTTCCAGTGTTTTGAACATAAAGGGGTACTATATTTTGTCAAATGCCTTTTTTGCATCTATTGAGTTAATTATATGATTCTTGTCTTTAAGTCTGATTATGTGATTAATTACATTCATTAATTTTTGTATGTTGAACCAATCTTGCATCCCTGGAATAAATCCCTTTGATTGTGGTGTACTATTGTTTAGTATGTTTCTTTTTATGATTTACCAGAATTTTATTGAGAATTCTTGCATCAATGTTCAGTCAAGCATATTGGTCTGAAGTTTTCTTTCTTTGATGTGTGTTTGTGTCTGGTTTTGATATCAACATAATATTAGCCTCATAGAATGAATTTGGAAGGGTTCTCTCCTTTCCTATTTCATGGAATAATTTGAGGAGTATTGGTCTTAATTCTTCTTTGAAGGTCTTGTAGAACTCAGCTAAGAATCCATCTGGTCATCGGCTTTTCTTAGTTGGTAGGCTTTTGATTGTATTTTCTATTTCATTGGTTGAAATTGTATTTTCTATTTTATATCATGTATATCCTCCTAATTCAGTTTGGGTAAGTCAAATGTCTAAAAATTTGACAATGCCTTCAAGAATTTCTATTTTGTTGGGGTATAAATTTTCAAAGTACTTTCTGATTTTTTTATATTTCCATAGTGTCTGTCATGATACTTCCTTTTTCATCATGAGTTTTAGTAATTTGAGTTTTCTCTCTCCTTTTCGTTAGGGTGGCTAAGGGTTTATCAATTTTATTTATTTTTTCAAAAAACCATCTTTTTGTTTTGTCATTTTTTTCAATTGTTTCTTTTGTTTCCATTTCAATGATTTCAGCTCTGATTTTAATTATTTCCTATCTTCTAATGCTTTTGGTGTTGATTTCTTCTTCTTCTTCTTCTTCTTCTTCTTCTTCTTCTTCTTCTTCTTCTTCTTCTTCTTCTTCTCAGCTTTGAGATATAATATTGGGTTATTTATTTAGCTATTTTCCATTCTTTTAATAAATGAGATCAATGCAGTGAACTTACCTCTTAAAACTGCCTTCATAGTGACCCAAAGATTTTTATATGTTGTATCACTATATTATGGATCTCTAGGGGAACAGATTCAATAGGAAGTATAATTATAAAATTATTAAAGAATAATTATAAGGTTGGGTTATGTGACTAGAAGCTGGATCATTCACAATGGCTGACTGCATGCTAGAGAACTGGGAGAACCAGCAACTGCACAGTCCAAGAGGCCGAAGCCCCAGAACAAGGAAGAATCAATGGTGCTACCTTAGTAGGAAACCTAAGTCTTCTGGAGAATCACTGTCAGAGTCTGCTTTGGAAGAGTGAAGAAGTGAGAATCCAATAACCTCAGATGATTGCAGCAGCAATTAAGAAACTGTTCAAGAACAAAGTTGCATCTGCTGCTTCTTCTGTGTTCTTCCAATTTTTATTCCATCCAAGCCATCATCCTATTGCTTAGGGAGGGTCTCCATTTTAGTTGGCTATACCACATGCCAATCATTCCTAGTCACACCCTCACTGACTGTCTTAATCCTTGGCATCTCTTAATCCAATCAAATCAACAATTTAAATTAACCATCACAATCACTATTCTTATTTACTTCTTTTTTTTTTTTTATATTTACAGTGTATTCTATTGTTTATCATTTCCCTATTTCTGGATATGTTTCCAAATTTCAGTCTTATGAAGAACACTGTGATGATCGTCCTTATACTTACATATGGGTATGCATTATTGAATATCTTTACTGAGGATAAATTTGTAGTAGTAGACTTATGAGATATATTTATACACCTTAAGGCTTTGGATACAGATTCATTTTGGGTCACATTAATATCATCTTTTTACTCTTCTGAAGGTCTCTAGGGTCATGGCATATATTTTTTTTTTCTTAATTTTTTATTGTTGGCTGTTCAAAACATTACATAGTTCTTGATATATCATATTTCACAATTTGATTCAAGTGGGTTATGAGCTCCCATTTTTACCCCATATACAGATTGCAGAATCACATCAGTTACACATCCATTGATTTACATATTGCCATACTAGTGTCTGTTGTATTCTGCTATTTACTTCTAAGCATTTTTATTTCATCCCTAATTTCTTCTGCTATCCATTTCTCATTCCATAGCATGTTATTTAGTCTCCAGGTGTTAGTGTAGCTTCTATTTTTAATTTTACCCTTGATTTCTAATTTCATTCTATTATAATCTGATAGAATGCAGGGTATTATCTCTATTTTTTATTTTCTAAGAATTGTTTGTGGCATACAATTTGGTCTATTTTGGAGAAGAATCTGTTTGCTGCTGAGAAAAAAACTGTATTCAATCATTGATGGATGAACTATTCTCTATATATCTGTTAAGTCTAAATTTATTGATTGTATTGTTTAGTTCTATAGTTTCTTTGTTTAGTTTTTGTTTTGAGGATCTATCCAGTAGTGAGGTGTTTTAAAGTCACCCAGTATTATTGTGTTGTGGTCTATTTGATTCTTGAAATTCAGAAGGGTTTGTTTGATATATGTAGATGCTCCATTGTTTGGGGCATAAATATTTATGACTGTTATGTCTTGTTGATGTATAATTCCCTTAAGCAGTATGAAATGTTCTTCTTTGTCCCTTTTGATTAACTTTGGCTTGAAGTGATATGAGGATGGAAACTCCTGCTTGTTTATGTGACCCATGTGCATGATATATTTTTTCCCATCCTTTTACCTTCAGTCTGTGGATGTCTTTGCCTATGAGATGAGTCTCTTGAAGATAGCATATTGTTAGTTCTTGTTTTTTAACCCAATCTGCCAGTCTATGTCTTTTGGATGATGAGTTTAGGCCACTTACATTCAATGTTATTATTGAGATATGATTTGTATATCCAGTAATTTTGGTTTATTTCTGTTTTTTTTATCCTTTGATTGACTCTTCCTTTGGTGTAGTTCCTACCTTTGCTTGGTTTTACTTTTTTTTTTAATTTCATGTTCATGAGATATTTTGCTAAGGATGTTCTATCCTACAGGCTTTCTAGTTGTGAATTCTTTTAAATTTTGTTTATCATGGAAATCTTTTACTTCATCTTCAAACCTAAAACTGGGTATAGAATTCTTAGTTAGGATCCATTTTCTTTCAGATTTGGCAACACATTATTATAAGACCTCTTATCTGTGAGGGTCTGGGTTGAGAAATCAGCTGAGATCCACACTGATTTCACTCCTTACATTTTTCTCTAAATGTAATCACACATTTGTCTCTGTCATCCTTTAATATTCTACCTTTATTCTGTATATTAGGGATTTCTATAACAATGTGACTTCATCTATTGTAACTTTGTATATTTAGGGTCTATAAGCCTCCTTTATTTGATTTTCCATTTTATTCTTTAGTTTTGGAAAATTTTCTAATATTATTTCATTGAAAAGATTATAAAACACATTCCTTGTGTTTGTATCTTCATGCCTTCATCTCCGCAGATAAATCTTAAATTTGGTATTTTCATAATTTCCTATAATTATTGGAAGTTCTGTTCATGTTCTCTTGGTGAACTTTTTTTCAAGATTTTATATTTTGCCTTCTTTACTTGAAGTTCTGTCTTCCAAGTAGTCTAGTATTTTGGTGATGTTTTCTATTGAAATTTTTTTTTATTTGTTGCTCATGACAATACAATGATCTTGACATATCATACATTTGAATCAAATTGGGTATAATTTCTCATTTTTCCAAGTGTACAGGTTGCAGAATCACATTGGTTATACAGCCATGTATATACATACAGCAATACTGTTATAGTTAAAGATTCATCCTAGGGTTTCATAAACTGACTTCCAGACCACTCACGTATCATCAAATCAAGCCTTTATTGAAGCACACCGGTGGCGGCTGACCAGAACATAAAGCTGTTCCCCTGATCAGCCCCGAACAATTGCAAGGGCACTCCTTATAAGCCTGAAAACCGCAAAAGGGAAATTCAGGGGTCTGGCCAATGCAAGAGAGCCAGGTTACAGAAGTGGGAGAGTGCAGTCAAATGGAGGGAAGCTTAACCAATCACAGTTAGCCCAGTCACCCCAGTTACAGAAACAGAGCCCCGTTACCCTAGTTACAGAAACAATACCCCATTAGGTAGTTTTGTGTTCTTAAAGGTTTCTATAGCAAAAGGAAAAGAGCATCTTGCCCAAGTCATGACTCTTCTACTTGGCATGGTTGTTTTACAGGATGAAGTCATAAAACAAAATGGAGTCACATTTGCTCCTACTATCACATACTAGTGTCTATTTTATTCTGCTGCCCTTCCTATCCCCCCATCCCCTCCCCTCCCCTCCCATCACCTCTCTCTACCCAATCTAATGTGACATATTTCTTTTTTTTCCTCACATCATCATACATGTATTTTGTATAACAATGAGCATCTCCTTCCATCTTCTGTGCAATTCCCCTTCTCCCTCCCATTCCCTCCCACCTCTCTTCCCTATTTAGTGGTAATCTTCTTCTCATGCTCTTTCTCCCTACTCCATTTGAGTCATCCCCCTTATATCAGAGAAAGCATTTGGCATTTGTTTTTTTAGGAATTGGCTAACTTCACTTAGCATAATCTGCTCTAATGCCATCCATTTCCCTGCAAATGCCATGATCTTGTTATTTTTTAGTGCTGTGTAATATTCCATTGTGTATAAATGCCACATTTTTTAATCCATTCATCTATTGAAGGGCATCTAGGTTGTCACAGTCTAGCTATTGTGAATTGTGCTGCTATAAACATTGATGTGGCTGTGTCCCTGTACTATGCTCTTTTTAGGTCTTTTGGGTATAGTCCGAGAAGGGGAATAGCTGGGTCAAATGCTGGTTCCATTCCCAGCTTTCCAAGGAATCTCCATACTGCTTTCCAAATTGGCTATACCAATTTGCAGTCCCACCAGCAATGTACGAGTATACCTTTTTCCCTGCATCCTTGCCAGCACTTGTTGGGTGTAGGACTGATATAGGCCCTGGTGGGCCCTAGGAACCTGGCGAGTGCCAGATCAACTGTCTGGGTAAGCTAAGAGCAAAATTCACTTATAGCCTCCTCCAACCTTCTGACTCCTACCCATTGTAGCCAACCCCATCAGTCCTTGGAAGCCTTAGGACTGTGTTTCCCCTGGGGAGAAAATTCTCTTGATTTCTGACTTTCCACAGTTTTGCTAGACTCAGACATATGCAGACCTAGTTGCAAACTCACAGATCTTGGTTTCCAGTTCCTGTATGTTCTGCCACACTGAAGTCCCCAAGATAGCTCCTGGATCCACTTTCATGGGAGGTTTGATAAACTCCCATGAATATCCAATTAATGTGTCAAATAGTCTCTGGTTTGGCTAGGGCTGACTGCCTCTTCAATCTCAGGATTTTTCACTCTGAGCCTCAGGAGGATGTGGTATTTCCACTGTTTGAGTTCTGGGTAGCCATAGCTGAACTAAGAGAAGTACTGCCTCACGCTAATCTGCCGTCTTTGAGCCCTCCATTATTTTTTTAATTTACAAAATAGAAGGTGTGCTACTTACAGGCAGTGACTTTCTGTTATATATAATCAACAAGTTCTATAAGAGAAAGAACTTTGAGGTAGCAAAAAACGATCAAGAACATGCACTCAGGGTGCATAGCATGAAGGCTGCAGGTTAAAGCTCAAATGTCCCTCAAAGTTGCATGTATTAAAGACCTAGTCCCAGCCTAGTGTTATTGGGAATTGGTAGAAACTAAAGAGGAGGAGCCTCTTGGAAGGTCTTCAGGACATTTGGTATACTTTCAAGGGGGATAGAGGGATTGTGCCCCATATCTCTTCCTCCCCTTTCCTCTTCACAGCCATGAGGTAAATGATTTGCTTCCCATCATAATATTCTTCATAGGCCCCAAAGCAATAGGGCTAAACAACCATGACTGAACCTCCCAAACTGTGTGCCAATATCAATCTTTTTCTTTATAAGTTGGTTATTTTAGGTATTTCTTACAGTAACAGAAAGCTGCTAACTAGCACATTTAGTAAAGATAACCACAGAGTTTTGAATAGTTATGAATATGCTAGTGATGATCTGAGAATCAGGATTAAAGGAAAATTGAACTCAAACAGAAAAAAGTGATATTATATATGTACATTGAAGACCTGTAACCATATATATATTTTTTTTAATGAGGCTATTCATAGGATTAGAGTTTGAACCATGTTGTATGGTCAATGAGGGGCTATTGAAGGTTTCTAGGAAGTATATTGACAAGTAAGATAAGTATTTTTGAAAGAGCAGTTGACTTTTGGTTAAATCCTTTAACATTAATTTTTCTTTATATTTTCTTGGAAGGATACAGGGATGGCCCTAAGGAAGCTAAGTTGCAGGGAGGTATTCATCTCAGATGTATTGAGAGATCATCATCTAAACTATTCTTTTATTGCCTTAATATATTTTGCAGATAATTATAAAAGAAAATCAGGCCTGGTTATAAATATTAAGGGCTGGGTTTGAAACCCTATTCATCTCAATAATATCTGCCAAAAAGAGAATCTGTGGGTCTTTAAATTTATCAATATATTAGTTTACAGTTTTCTTTAAGAACTTGCTGGAAACTCTGAGTTATAAGAAAGCTACTATGCTCCCCTGACTTCCTAAATAATTTTAGGAAAAATCATAATTACAACTTATAAATTTAATTTTCCCATAGGTTTGCTTGCTGTGTCTCACATTGTCAAACCACTATAATTATTGGGTCATATCAATATGTTGACATCATTACATTATGAAAATAATGTGGGATTGACTCATCCCAAGAACATGCAGTTCTATAAAACTGGGCATATTTAATTGGAGTTAGCCATTGCCACCATTGGAGCTTACCATTAGGTTTATTAGGATAGTACAGCACAAGAAGTCTTACCTAAAATCAACAAGCTTTAACTAAAATCCCAGCACCTGTGTTTGAGTTCTAGCACTACCAGTTCATCCATCAAATGGAAATTATGCTGTTTCCTATCTCAGTGTTTTTATGACCATATGATCAGATGAAAAAGGTCTTTTAAATTGCAAACAGAACATTAAGTTAGCACTTAATGATTAAGTGCATAGACTTTGAACTTAAAAAAAAAAAATGGGTTCCAATTCTGGTTCTGTTACCTACTAGGTGATCCCAAGCAAGTTCCTTAATGTTATTTTGTATTACTTTTGATGTCTGTCAAAATTTTTTAACCCAGATCACAGAGTTATTGTGAAGATGCAATATAATAATATGCTGTGGTTGTAAAATGTGTCTGTGTATTCTTTGACATACTCCCATTGAGATATAGGGTCCTTACCTCTTTAAATTGAACCTGAATGGGCTCTAGAGTACAGAGGAAATTATGCTAAGTGATGCCTGAGGCCAGGTCATAAAAGGCCATGGTACTTCTCCTTGACTCCCACATATTAGATTTAGCAAGATATTATCTGATGATGTTTACCTATATCAGTAGATTGATAAGAAAGAACATGATAAGATTTTATCTGATAATGATTTTAAAGTGGCATCACAAAAATTCTTCAATGAGCAATTAAGTACACATCTGAAACAAATTAAATTTGAAATTTTCTAAGAGTAAATCTTAGCTGTTCTTTACACATGCAGATAAAGGTAACAATGTGAAGTGACAGGAATGTTAACACATTAAGGAGCTTGAGTGTGATAAACATTTCACAATGTATACACATGTCAAAGCATTGTGTATATAGCTTAAATATATGCAAATGTTGACAATTATAAATCAAAGCTAAAAAAATAAAAAGTAGAAATTTTCAGAAAGAAAATAGAATACATAAAGCCTAGCTAAATGGAAATTTTGAAACTGAAAAATATCTACATAGAAAACAATGTACATAGAAAACTTAGTATGTAGGCTCCACAGCAAAATAGAGAAGGCAGAAGAAAATATCAGACAACTTGAACATAGAACAATAGAAATTATCCACTAAAACAACAGACAATATACTTTAAAAATACAAAATTTCAGCAATCTGTGGGGTTAGAACAAAATATTTTAATGTTTAAATCTTTAGGATCACAAAAAAAGAGAGAAAGATGGTAAGGCTAAATAGTATTACAAACAGTAATCACTGAAGAATCTGCAAATTTGGTTAAAGATTCAAATTTAAAGATTTACAAAGCTGAGTGATTTCTTAATAAGATAAACTCTCAGAAATCTATGCCAAGGTACATCTTAATCAAACTCTGAAAGCTAAAACAAAGAAAAATTATTGACAGCAACAAGAGAGGAATGACACTTGTACTGAAAAATAATTCAAACTACAGTAGATTTCTCATCAGAAATAACAGAGATTCAAATGAAATGGCACAATGAGTATCCAGTGTTGAAACAAATCAACTCTCAACCTAGAATTTTATGTACAGCAAAAATATCCCTCAGAAATAAAGAAAAAAATTAAGAGATTCTCAGATGAAGGAAAACAATTTGTCACGTGTAGTCCTATCATAATAGGGCATGAAGGGAAGTTCTCCACACAGAAAAGAAATGATAAGAAAAGTAAGTCTAGAACATTAGGAAGGTAGAAAATACAATGCCAAGAGTGAAAATATACGGAAACTGTATATGAAACAGACTTTATTTGTGTTTTTTAAAGTATACTTGAAAGTCAAAAATTGTAACACTGATGTGGTTATCAATGTATGTAGAGACAATTATGCTAAGAAGTTGAGGGTGTAATGCGGCATAAATGGAGGCGAATTTGCTAGGTGCCATGGTGCAGACCTATAATCCCAGTGACTCCAGGGGCTGAGGTAGGAAGATCGAAAGTTCAAGGCCAGCTTCAGCAATTTAGTGAGGCCCTAAGCAACTTAGCAAGACCTGGTCTCAAAATAAAAACTACAAAGGGCTGAGTATGTGTCTCAGTGATAAAGTACCTCTGGATTCACTTCCTAGCAACAACAACAACAACAAAAGGCAAGTTCTCTGTACTTCACTTAGGGTGGTAAAATGTCAACATGGTACAATGTGATAAATTATGTGAGTCTAATGCTTAAAATAACTACTAAAAACTGTGTAAAGAGAGACATTCAAAAACACGATAAATAAGTATAAGGAATCCTTAAAGATGTTAAAATAACCTACAGAAAGAAGGGGCAAATAAGTAGGAATAAATAAATAGAAAATGAATAAGACGAGTCAAATAGATTTCAATTATATAATATTCTTAGAATGACAAGCATTGAGAACAAATTAGTGGTTGCCAGGGTTTCTGGTTGTGGGAGGAAGTAGTATGAGAGAAGTCTTGGAAATGAAGTAGTTCTGAACATTTACTGAAATGATAGCTACACACATCTCCACATGTAAAAATGGTGCAGAACTATACACCAATGTGGGATATTTAATATGTATTTCAAATAAATATAATATTTTAAAATAAACAAATTTAAATAGCAAATATTAGAAGCCAAATAGAAATATGTGGCTCCTGAGTCTTAGCCCAACTCTTTTTTCAGTGTTATATGACTGTGGAAATAGCCAAAAGTAAAATTTTGAGCATATGTGGGCAGTCATATATGTCATAAATATATTTTAATTACCTGATAATTTTGTCAACACTCTTTTACCTGTTATATCTATAATTACAACACCAGAGCTATCCTTGTTTCAATTTTTCTGTGAAAATTTTCCTGAGTCTACAGGTTTCACATGCACAGTAATGGCAGTCACATTTCCCCTGTGTCACTTAACATGATCATATACAGTCCAGTGCTTTTCACTGTATCATATTGGCTAGCCTTATTTCCTAATCATGTTATAAGCTCCTTAAGGTCAGGCATAAATGTTATGTTTTTTCTAGCTATACACTTGACCCCGAGATTTTGCTAAACCCCTTCTTTGTAAGCTGATAGAATGATGCTCAAGTGCATTCATTAGAAAGTCATTTACAAAATTTTGAAAAGTAAATCCTTTTCAAAATTGACTTAAAATGGCATTTCAGAGATACATTGTCCAAGAAATTCAGATGTTGGCTTCAAGCAATATCTGTTTTCTTCTGTGAAAATGTAAGGCTCTGATTTCAACACAAATTTTATATTTCAAGAAAAAAATTCAAATCTAATTGGACTGAATATTGATTGGAATTAACTGGTGGTAAATGTAGATAGGTAAGGTGTGGCTGGAGGAGATGGGTACTTAGGGGAATGCCTTTTGGGTTTTTATTTTGTCTGTGGTAAGGGTAATCTTTCTCTTTCCTGGTGTGATGTCCTGAGCTGCTTTCTTGCACCACAGTCTTCCATCATGATGTTCTCTCTCATCTCAGGGCCCTAGAAATAGAGCTGACTATTTATGTACTGAAACCTCTAAAACTGTGAACTCCCAACCCCCACTCAAATAAATTTTTCCTTTTTTAAAAAAAATTTAATTGGATTGAACAACAAAGAGAATTCCTTGGCACATGTAACAAAAAGTTTATGGGTGATTCAGTTATAGCTTGATCCAGGGGCCAATGATACCAACAAGGATCAAACTTTCTGATCTCTGCAATGTTGGGTTCTGCCACCAGCTTCACATGATGCCCTGGTTACTCTGGGCTGTCCTGTAATTATTCAAAAATATCTGCTTCAGTCTAGACTTGTACAACACAGATTCTGAAGGAAGAACATTTTCAAAGAAAAAAGAATGGCCTCTAAGGTAGGCGGGCCTGCGACCCACCGGCAGAAGAGGAGCAGCGGCCTGCTGAGAGGCAGAGCCACCCCCTCCCCCTGCATCGGCAAGGTAGAGGGAACTGTGACCATGCACAGAGCAGGCCCAGCGGCCTGCTGAGGGGCAGAGCCGCCCCCCACCCCCCGTGCCTGCCAGGTAGGTGGAACTGTGACCACCGACAGAAAAGGCCCAGTGGCCCTTGGCGGGACAGAGCTTCCAATCACTCCTGCAAGGTACGCGGGCCTGCGACCCACTGGCAGAAGAGGAGCAGCGGCCTGCTGAGAGGCTGAGCCGCCCCCTCCCCCTGCGCCGGCAAATTAGAGGGAACTGTGACCACGCACAGAGCAGGCCCAGCGGCCTGCTGAGGGGCAGAGCCGCCCCCCACCCCCCGCGCCTGCCAGGTAGGCGGAACTGTGACCACCGACAGAAAAGGCCCAGTGGCCCGCAGAGGGGCAGAGCTTCCAATCACTCCTGCAAGGTAGGCAGGCCTGCGACCCACCGGCAGAAGAGGAGCAGCGGCCTGCTGAGAGGCAGAGCCGCCCCCTCCCCCCCGCACCTGCAAGGTAGTTGGAACTGTGACCACCATCAGAACAGGCCAGACCTGCAACTGAGAGACAGAACAGGCCCAGGGGCCTGAGGAAGGGTAGAGCCGCCCCCCCCGCGCCTGCAAGGAAGGCGGACCTGCGACCCACTGGCAGTACAGCCCCAGAGGCCTGCAGAGGGGCAGTGCCGCTGCCTGCGCCTGAAAAGTAGGCAGAACTGCGACCACCGACAGAACAAGCCTAGCGGCCCGCAGAGGGACAGAGCCGCCGCCAGCGCCTGCAAGGTCGGCGGACCTGCTACCGACCGGCAGAGCAGGCCCAGCGGCCTGCCGGCGTCGTAGGCACATTGCCCCAATTGGAGGAGGGCAGAGCCCCCGCCCGCGCCTGCGAGGGAGACTTTGCAACTATATAAGACCAATATAAATATATAGGGGGAAAATTCAATAGCACAACAGTTTCACCAAGTAGAAAGGAACGCAAACAGTATGAAGAGACAAGGAAAGAAAGGACCACAAGCAATGCAGGTCAACTCAACGTTAGAAGAGGTAATAGCTGCAGCAGATGGAATGTCAGATAAAGAATTCAGGATATACATGCTTCAGATGATCTGGAGTCTCAAGGAAGACATCAGACAGCAAAATCAGACAATGAAAGATCACTTCAACAATGATTTACATAAACAAATCCAAGAAGCAAAAGATCAACTATACAGGGAAATAGAGGTTATAAAAAACAAACAAACAGAAATCGTAGAAATGCAGGAAGCAATAAACCAACTTAAAGACTCAATTGAGAATACTACCAGCAGAGTAGAACACTTAGAAGACAGAACATCAGACAATGAAGATAAAGTATTTCAACTTGAAAAGAACATAGACAGCTCAGCAAGACTGTTAAGAAACCATGAGCAGAACATCCAAGAAATATGGGATAACATCAAGAGACCAAATTTAAGAGTCATTGGGATACAGGAAGGGACAGAGTTTCAAACCAAAGGAATGAGCAATCTATTCAATGAAATAATACGAGAAAACTTCCCAGACTTGAAGAATGAGACAGAACCCCAAATCCTAGAAGCCTACAGGACGCCGAATGTGCAAAATCATAAGAGACCCACACCTAGACACATTATAATGAAGATGCCCAACATACAGTATAAGGAGAGAATTTTAAAAGCTACAAGAGAAAGGAAGCAGATCACATTTAGGGGTAAGCCAATCAGGATAACAGCTGATCTTTCAACACAGACTCTGAAAGCTAGAAGATCCTGGAATAACATATTTCAAACACTGAAAGAAAATGGATTCCAACCAAGAATTGTGTTTCCAGCGAAATTAAGCTTCAGGATGGAAGATGAAATTAAAACCTTCCACGATAAACAAAAGTTAAAAGAATTTGCAGCTAGAAAACCATCTCTTCAAAACATCCTAGGCAAAACATTACAGGAAGAGGAAATGGAAAATAACAATGAAAACCAACAGTGGGAGGTAGGACAGTAAAGGGGGGAAAATAATCAAAGAGGAAAACAAACCATGTTTAGTAACATAAATAAACAAATATGGCTGGAAGAACAACCCATATCTCAATAATAACCCTAAATATTAATGGCTTAAACTCTCCAATCAAGAGACACAGGCTAGTAGAATGGATCACAAAACAAGACCCAACAATATGCTGCCTACAGGAGACGCATTTGATAGGAAAAGACATACTTAGGCTGAAGGTGAAAGGTTGGGAAAAATCATATCACTCATATGGACTTCGGAAACAAGCAGGAGTATCCATACTCATATCAAATAAAATAGATTTCAAGCCAAAGTTAATCAAAAGGGATAAAGAGGGACACTACATACTGCTCAAGGGAACCATACACCAACAAGACATAACAATCATAAATATATATGCCCCAAAAAATGGTGCAGCTATGTTCATCAAACAAACTCTTCTCAAGTTCAAAAGTCTAATAGACCACCATACAATAATCATGGGAGACTTCAACACACCTCTATCACCACTGGACAGATCTTCCAAGCAAAAGTTGAATAAGGAAACTATAGAACTCAATAACACAATTAATAACCTAGACTTAATTGACATATATAGAATATACCACCCAACATCAAGCAGTTACACTTTTTTCTCAGCAGCACATGGATCCTTCTCAAAAATAGATCATATATTATGTCACAGGGAAACTCTTAGACAATATAAAGGAGTAGAGACAATACCATGCATCCTATCTGATCATAATGGAATGGAACTGAAAATCAATGATAAAAGAAGGAAGGAAAAAGAATACATCACTTGGAGAATGAACAATAGGTTACTGAATGATCAATGGGTTATAGAAGACATCAAGGAGGAAATTAAAAAATTCTTAGAGATTAATGAAAACACAGACACAACATATCGGAATCTATGGGACACATTGAAAGCAGTTCTAAGAGGAAAATTCATTGCTTGGAGTTCATTCCTTAAAAAAAGAAAAAAACAACAAATAAATGATCTCATACTTCATCTCAAAATCCTTGAAAAAGAAGAGCAAAACAACAGCAAAAGAAGTAGAAGGCAAGAAATAATTAATATCAGAGCTGAAATTAATGAAATCGAAACAAAAGAAACAATTGAAAAAATTGACAAAACTAAAAGTTGGTTCTTTGAAAAAATAAACAAAATCGACAGACCCTTAGCCATGCTAGCGAAGAGAAGAAGAGAGAGAACTCAAATTACTAGCATACGGGATGAAAAAGGCAATATCACAACAGACACTTCAGAAATACAGAAGATAATCAAAAATTATTTTGAATCCTTATACTCCAATAAATTAGAAGATAGTGAAGGCATAGATAAATTTCTTAAGTCATATGATCTGCCCAGATTGAGTCAGGAGGATATAGACAACCTAAACAGACCAATATCAATTGAGGAAATAGAAGAAACCATCAAAAGACTACCAACTAAGAAAAGCCCAGGACCGGATGGGTATACAGCAGAGTTTTACAAAACCTTTAAAGAGGAACTAATACCAATACTTTTCAAGCTACTTCGGGAAATAGAAAAAGAGGGAGAACTTCCAAATTTATTCTACGAGGCCAACATCACCCTGATACCTAAACCAGACAAAGACACTTCAAAGAAAGAAAACTACAGACCAATATCTCTAATGAACCTAGATGCAAAAATCCTCAATAAAATTCTGGTGACTCGGATACAAAAGCATATCAAAAAAATTGTGCACCATGATCAAGTAGGATTCATCCCTGGGATGCAAGGCTGGTTCAATATACGGAAATCAATAAATGTTATTCACCACATCAACAGACTTAAAAATAAGAACCATATGATCATCTCGATAGATGCGGAAAAAGCATTCGACAAAGTACAGCATCCCTTTATGTTCAAAACTCTAGAAAAACTAGGGATAACAGGAACATACCTCAATATTGTAAAAGCAATCTATGCTAAGCCTCAGGCTAGCATCATTCTGAATGGAGAAAAATTGAAGGCATTCCCTCTAAAATCTGGAACAAGACAGGGATGCCCTCTCTCACCACTTCTGTTCAACATAGTTCTCGAAACACTGGCCAGAGCAATTAGACAGACGAAAGAAATTAAAGGCATCAAAATAGGAAAAGAAGAACTTAAATTATCACTATTTGCAGATGACATGATTATATACCTAGCAGACCCAAAAGGGTCTACAAAGAAACTATTAGAGCTAATACATGAATTCAGCAAAGTGGCAGGCTATAAAATCAACACGCATAAATCAAAGGCATTCCTGTATATCAGCGACAAATCCTCTGAAATGGAAATGAGGACAACCACTCCATTCACAATATCTTCAAAAAAAAAAAAATACTTGGGAATCAACCTAACAAAAGAGGTGAAAGACTTATACAATGAAAACTACAGAACCCTAAAGAGAGAAATAGAAGAAGATCTTAGAAGATGGAAAAATATACCCTGTTCATGGATAGGCAGAACTAACATCATCAAAATGGCGATATTACCCAAAGTTCTCTATAGGTTTAATGCAATGCCAATCAAAATCCCAACGGCATTTCTTGTAGAAATAGAGAAAGCAATCATGAAATTCATATGGAAAAATAAAAGACCCAGAATAGCAAAAACAATGCTAAGCAGGAAGTGTGAATCAGGCGGTATAGCGATACCAGACTTCAAACTATACTACAGAGCAATAGTAACAAAAACAGCATGGTACTGGTACCAAAACAGGCGGGTGGACCAATGGTACAGAATAGAGGACACAGAAACCAATCCACAAAACTACAACTATCTTATATTTGATAAAGGGGCTAAAAGCATGCAATGGAGGAAGGATAGCATCTTCAACAAATGGTGCTGGGAAAACTGGAAATCCATATGCAACAAAATGAAACTGAATCCCTTTCTCTCGCCATGCACAAAAGTTAATTCAAAATGGATCAAGGAGCTTGATATCAAATCAGAGACACGCTGTCTGATAGAAGAAAAAGTTGGCTACGATCTACATACTGTGGGGTCGGGCTCCAAATTCCTCAATAGGACACCCATAACACAAAAGTTAATAACTAGAATCAACAAATGGGACTTAACTCAAACTACAAAGTTTTTTCTCAGCAAAAGAACCAATCAGAGAGTTAAATAGGGAGCCTACATCCTGGGAACAAATCTTTACTCCTCACACTTCAGATAGAGCCCTAATATCCAGAGTATACAAAGAACTCAAAAAATTAGACAATAAGAGAACAAACAACCCAATCAACAAATGGGCCAAGGACCTGAACAGACACTTCTCAGAGGAGAACATACAATCAATCAACAAGTACATGAAAAAATGCTCACCATCTCTAGCAGTCAGAGAAATGCAAATCAAAACCACCCTAAGATACCATCTCACTCCAGTAAGATTGGCAGCCATTATGAAGTCAAACAACAACAAGTGCTGGCGAGGATGTGGGGAAAAGGGTACACTTGTACATTGCTGGTGGGACTGCAAATTGGTGCAGCCAATTTGGAAAGCAGTATGGAGATTTCTTGGAAAGCTGGGAATGGAGCCACCATTTGACCCAGCTATTCCCCTTCTCGGTCTATTCCCTAAAGACCTAAAAAGAGCATGCTACAGGGACACTGCTACATCGATGTTCATAGCAGCACAATTCACAATAGCTAGACTGTGGAACCAACCTAGATGCCCTTCAATGGATGAATGGATGAAAAAAATGTGGCATTTATACACAATGGAGTATTACTCTGCATTAAAAAATGACAAAATCATAGAATTTACAGGGAAATGGATGGCATTAGAGCAGATTATGCTAAGTGAAGCTAGCCAATCCCTAAAAAACAAATGCCAAATGTCTTCTTTGATATAAGGAGAGTAACTAAGAACAGAGTAGGGACAAAGAGCATGAGAAGAAGATTAACATTAAACAGGGATGAGAGGTGGGAGGGAAAGGGAGAGAGAAGGGAAATTGCATGGAAATGGAAGGAGACCCTCAGAGTTATACAAAAGTACATACAAGAGGAAGTGAGGGGAAGGGGAAAAATAATACAAGGGGGACAAACGAATGTCAGTAGAGGGGGCAGAGAGAGAAGAGGGGAAGGGAGGGGAGGGGGGATAGTAGAGGATAGGAAAGGCAGCAGAACACAACAGACACTAGTATGGCAATATGTAAATCAATGGATGTGTAACTGATGTGATTCTGCAATCTGTATATGGGGTAAAAATGGGAGCTCATAACCCACTTGAATCAAATTGTGAAATATGATATATCAAGAACTATGTAATGTTTTGAAAAGCCAACAATAAAAAATTAAAAAAAAAAATTAAAAAGAATGATATTTTCTTTCTCAGGTTACCCAGCAAAATTTGCTTTGCCTTTCTTTGACTCTGACTGGTTCCTGTGTTTATTAGGAAAATCAATTACTTAAGTCAGGAAGACTAAATACATAAATCAGTTTTAACAAATCTTGACAAACTCTTAGATCTGATGATGGCGATCAATAGCACCCAAATTAAATGGCTGAAAACATGTGGAAATAATTCCTCCAGTGCAAGCTTTTGACACTGTTGACGGACAGAAATCTGAAGAATGTAATCAATAATATCCACTTCTAAAGTATTCATGCAACTCAGAGACTACAACTTTGAAACACTGCAAAATCCTTTTCCTCTGGAGCAGTGCCACGAATTTGCAGATGTGACTTTCAGATCTGACTTTATCTTTTGTTGTATTGGTGAAACCAATTAATTTTCTGTTTCAGCTTTTAAATTTTATTTAAATGGAGTTAATTCTATGTTAGTCAATGACAGTAAGGATCAAGTAAAATAATGATATAAGAAATGCTTTAAAATCTGTTTTTAGAGTTGAATAAAGATGACTTTCTATATCTTCCATATATAGGCTTTGCATGGGACAGCATATTTATAAATGTTTTTATTTAATTATTTGTTTTCTGTTTCTTAGAGTTTGTTGTATTAAAGTTACTATCTAGGAAATAAAACAAAAAATAGTATTTGTGAAAAAGCATCATAATTTTCCTTTCAGCTGTAAATGCAGAGCAGTTTTACAATTTGTCATTTAAAAAAATGTTAAGAAATGTGTTTGCAGGGAGTAGATAACTGTGAGATGTTTTTATATGTGCTAGTTTGTTAAATAATCCTCCAAATCCCATGAGGAATGTACTATTAACCCAACTGTAGACCAAGAAACTTGAGTTGAATTCTCTTACAACACAAATGGTAAACAGTGAATCTAAACTCAAGTCAATGTTAGCCTGACACCAGGTCTCTGCTCTTTCCACAACAGAATGTATTTTTTACATGAAAATTCTAAGTTCCCCCAGAGCTAAAAAATATTCAAGTTTTAAATAAATATCTCCTTGAAATACATGGTTTCTAAAAGGGTACTTTCAGTGTCCCTAGCTGTTGGATAGATGTTCATATTTTAGTATTTAAGATTTCAGAGTTTAGCCTAATCATCATGCCATCTGCTATGAAATGATGAGCCCATCTGTCATGATATTCAAGACGGTATCAGATTCCATTTATTCTATGAGAAGACAATGACTTTTGAAATACCAAATTTGAATATGTCTGATTACAACATTGTGTTATGCTTAAGAAATTGCGAAGCTAGTTCCATATAGCTGAATGATAACTGAAGCCTTGGCATTGGTTTGGAGATGATGAGGCAGCCAAATTGGAAAAATGCAGATCCCTAAAGCTGATTTGGGAGTTTGTCAGATATAGTGTGATGCCTCTCGTCTTAGTGACTCTTGGCATTATATCCAACCATACACGTTCTCTAGAAGTTTTGGAGGAAATATTCTTATAAATAGCATTCTATAAAATATTTTCAATTCTATTCCTCATTTAATTGTAATTTAATGTAAGCATGCATTTTTATTTTCAGCCTTATTTTTTTCTCTTTATGTTTTTCCATTTCATGTATTTAATTTTTATTTATAAAAGTAAGCCAACCATATTCTAAGTGGAGTTGACAGTCACATGCTTCTAAAAGGAAAATACATGAACTATGGGAAAGTCCTCTTTGGGGACCAGGCTGAGATTAAAGTGGATATCAGATGATGCTGCTGCATTCTCTTTTTATCCTCATCATCATCGTCGTCGTCGTCGTCGTCATCATCATCATCATCATCATCATCATTATTTGGTCAAATGAGCTTGAACAAATGGTTCCTTCGGTTTTAACATGAGTTGATTCATGAATATATTTTAGGCAGGACTGGTAGAAATTATCTTCCCTTCATGCAACCTGACTTTAATCAATCATATAAGGTCATTTAGGTTTTATTTTTTTTTAATTTTTTTATTGTTGGTTGTTCAAAACATTACATAGTTCTTGATATATCATATTTCACACTTTGATTCAAGTGGGTTATGAACTCCCATTTTTACCCCTTATACAAATTGCAGAATTGCATCAGTTACACATCCATTG
Organism: Marmota flaviventris; assembly: GCF_047511675.1. Taxonomy (NCBI): domain Eukaryota; kingdom Metazoa; phylum Chordata; class Mammalia; order Rodentia; family Sciuridae; genus Marmota; species Marmota flaviventris. Next base: position 74,931,276 of record NC_092506.1, read on the forward strand.
ATTTACATATTGCCATACTAGTGTCTATTGTATTCTGCTGTCTTTCCTATCCTTTACTATCCCCCATCCCTTCTGCTCCCCTCCCCTCTTCTCTCTCTACCCCCTCTACTGTCATTCATTTCTACCCCTTGTATTATTTTCCCCTTTCCCCTCACTTCATCTTGTATGAAATTTTGTATAACCCTGAGGGTCTCCTTCCATTTCCATGCAATTTCCCTTCTCTCTCCCTTTCCCTGCCACCTCTCATCCCAGTTTTATGTTACACTTCTTCTCATGCTCTTCGTCCCTACTCTGTTCTTAGTTACTCTCCTTATATCAAAGAAGACATTTGGCATTTGTTTTTTAGGGATTGGCTAGCTTCACTTAGCATAATCTGCTCTAATGCCATCCATTTCCCTGCAAATTCTATTATTTTGTCATTTTTTAATGCAGAGTAATACTCCATTGTGTATAAATGCCACATTTTTTTTTATCCATTCATCCATTGAAGGGCATCTAGGTTGGTTCCACAGTCTAGCTATTGTGAATTGTGCTGCTATGAACATCGATGTAGCAGTGTCCCTGTAGCATGCTCTTTTTAGGTCTTTAGGGAATAGACCGAGAAGGGGAATAGCTGGGTCAAATGGTGGCTCCATTCCCAGCTTTCCAAGAAATCTCCATACTGCTTTCCAAATTGGCTGCATCAATTTGCAGTCCCACCAGCAATGTACAAGTGTACCCTTTTCCCCACATCCTCGCCAGCACTTGTTGTTGTTTGACTTCATAATGGCTGCCAATCTTACTGGAGTGAGATGGTATCTTAGGGTGGTTTTGATTTGCATTTCTCTGACTGCTAGAGATGGTGAGCATTTTTTCATGTACTTGTTGATTGATTGTATGTTCTCCTCTGAGAAGTGTCTGTTCAGGTCCTTGGCCCATTTGTTGATTGGGTTGTTTGTTCTCTTATTGTCTAATTTTTTGAGTTCTTTGTATACTCTGGATATTAGGGCTCTATCTGAAGTGTGAGGAGTAAAGATTTGTTCCCAGGATGTAGGCTCCCTATTTAACTCTCTGATTGGTTCTTTTGCTGAGAAAAAACTTTGTAGTTTGAGTTAAGTCCCATTTGTTGATTCTAGTTATTAACTTTTGTGTTATGGGTGTCCTATTGAGGAATTTGGAGCCCGACCCCACAGTATGTAGATCGTAGCCAACTTTTTCTTCTATCAGACAGCGTGTCTCTGATTTGATATCAAGCTCCTTGATCCATTTTGAATTAACTTTTGTGCATGGCGAGAGAAAGGGATTCAGTTTCATTTTGTTGCATATGGATTTCCAGTTTTCCCAGCACCATTTGTTGAAGATGCTATCCTTCCTCCATTGCATGCTTTTAGCCCCTTTATCAAATATAAGATAGTTGTAGTTTTGTGGATTGGTTTCTGTGTACTCTATTCTGTACCATTGGTCCACCTGCCTGTTTTGGTACCAGTACCATGCTGTTTTTGTTACTATTGCTCTGTAGTATAGTTTGAAGTCTGGTATCGCTATACCGCCTGATTCACACTTCCTGCTTAGCATTGTTTTTGCTATTCTGGGTCTTTTATTTTTCCATATGAATTTCATGATTGCTTTCTCTATTTCTACAAGAAATGCCGTTGGGATTTTGATTGGCATTGCATTAAACCTATAGAGAACTTTTGATAATATCACCATTTTGATGATGTTAGTTCTGCCTATCCATGAACTGGGTATATTTTTCCATCTTCTAAGATCTTCTTCTATTTCTCTCTTTAGGGTTCTGTAGTTTTCATTGTATAAGTCTTTCACCTCTTTTGTTAGGTTGATTCCCAAGTATTTTATTTTTTTTGAGGATATTGTGAATGGAGTGGTTGTCCTCATTTCCATTTCAGAGGATTTGTCGCTGATATACAGGAATGCCTTTGATTTATGCGTGTTGATTTTATAGCCTGCCACTTTGCTGAATTCATTTATTAGCTCTAATAGTTTCTTTGTAGACCCTTTTGGGTCTGCTAGGTATATAATCATGTCACTGCAAATAGTGATAATTTAAGTTCTTCTTTTCCTATTTTTATGCCTTTAATTTCTTTTGTCTGTCTAATTGCTCTGGCCAGTGTTTCGAGAACTATGTTGAACAGAAGTGGTGAGAGAGGGCATCCCTGTCTTGTTCCAGATTTTAGAGGGAATTCCTTCAATTTTTCTCCATTCAGAATGATGCTAGCCTGAGGCTTAGCATAGATTGCTTTTACAATATTGAGGTATGTTCCTGTTATCCCTAGTTTTTCTTGAGTTTTGAACATAAAGGGATGCTGTACTTTGTCGAATGCTTTTTCCGCATCTATCGAGATGATCATATGGTTCTTATTTTTAAGTCTGTTGATGTGGTGAATAACATTTATTGATTTCCGTATATTGAACCAGCCTTGCATCCCAGGGATGAATCCTACTTGATCATGGTGCACAATTTTTTTGATATGTTTTTGTATCCGAGTCACCAGAATTTTATTGAGGATTTTTGCATCTAGGTTCATTAGAGATATTGGTCTGTAGTTTTCTTTCTTTGAAGTGTCTTTGTCTGGTTTAGGAATCAGGGTGATGTTGGCCTCGTAGAATGAATTTGGAAGTTTTCCCTCTTTTTCTATTTCCTGAAGTAGCTTGAAAAGTATTGGTATTAGTTCCTCTTTAAAGGTTTTGTAAAACTCTGCTGTATACCCATCCGGTCCTGGGCTTTTCTTAGTTGGTATTCTTTTGATGGTTTCTTCTATTTCCTCAGTTGATATTGGTCTGTTTAGGTTGTCTATATCCTCCTGACTCAATCTGGGCAGATCAAATGACTTAAGAAATTTATCGATGCCTTCACTATCTTCTAATTTATTGCAGTATAAGGATTCAAAATAATTTCTAATTATCTTCTGTATTTCTGAAGTGTCTGTTGTGATATTGCCTTTTTCATCCCGTATGCTAGTAATTTTAGTTCTCTCTCTTCTTCTCTTCGTTAGCATGGCTAAGGGTCTGTCGATTTTATTTATTTTTTCAAAGAACCAACTTTTAGTTTTGTCAATTTTTTCAATTGTTTCTTTTGTTTCGATTTCATTAATTTCAGCTCTGATTTTAATTATTTCTTGCCTTCTACTTCTTTTTCTATTGTTTTGCTCTTCTTTTTCTAGGATTTTGAGATGAAATATGATATCATTTGTTTGTTGGTTTTTCCTTTTTTTAAGGAATGAACTCCAAGCAATGAATTTTCCTCTTAGTACTGCTTTCAATGTGTCCCATAGATTCTGATATGTTGTGTCTGTGTTTTCATTTATCTCTAAGAATTTTTAAATTTCCTCCTTGATGTCTTCTATAACCCATTGATCATTCAGTAACCTATTGTTCATTCTCCAAGTGATGCATGATTTTTCCTTCCTTCTTTTATCGTTGATTTTCAGTTTCATTCCATTATGATCAGATAAGATGCATGGTATTATCTCTACTCCTTTATATTGTCTAAGAGTTGCCCTGTGACATAATATATGATCTATTTTTGAGAAGGATCCATGTGCTGCTGAGAAAAAAGTGTAACTGCTTGATGTTGGGTGGTATATTCTATATATGTCAATTAAGTCTAGGTTATTAATTGTGTTATTGAGTTCTATAGTTTCCTTATTCAACTTTTGTTTGGAAGATCTGTCCAGTGGTGAGAGAGGTGTGTTGAAGTCTCCCATGATTATTGTATGGTGGTCTATTAGACTCTTGAATTGAGAAGAGTTTGTTTGATGAATATAGCTACACCATTGTTTGGGGCATATATATTTATGATTGTTATGTCTTGTTGGTGTATGGTTCCCTTGAGCAGTATGTAGTGTCCCTCTTTATCCTTTTTGATTAACTTTGGCTTGAAATCTATTTTATTTGATATGAGTATGGACACTCCTGCTTGTTTCCGAAGTCCATATGAGTGATATGATTTTTCCCAACCTTTCACCTTCAGCCTAAGTATGTCTTTTCCTATCAAATGCGTCTCCTGTAGGCAGCATATTGTTGGGTCTTGTTTTGTGATCCATTCTACTAGCCTGTGTCTCTTGATTGGTGAGTTTAAGCCATTAACATTTAGGGTTATTATTGAGATATGGGTTGTTCTTCCAGCCATATTTGTTTATTTATGTTACTAAACATGGTTTGTTTTCCTCTTTGATTATTTTTCCCCCCTTTACTGTCCTACCTCCCACTGTTGGTTTTCATTGTTATTTTCCATTTCCTCTTCCCGTCTGTAATGTTTTGCCGAGGATGTTTTGAAGAGATGGTTTTCTAGCTGCAAATTCTTTTAACTTTTGTTTATCGTGGAAGGTTTTAATTTCATCTTCCATCCTGAAGCTTAATTTCGCTGGATACACAATTCTTGGTTGGAATCCATTTTCTTTCAGTGTTTGAAATATGTTATTCCAGGATCTTCTAGCTTTCAGAGTCTGTGTTGAAAGATCAGCTGTTATCCTGATTGGCTTACCCCTAAATGTAATCTGCTTCCTTTCTCTTGTAGCTTTTAAAATTCTCTCCTTATTCTGTATGTTGGGCATCTTCATTATAATGTGTCTAGGTGTGGGTCTCTTATGATTTTGCACATTCGGCGTCCTGTAGGCTTCTTTGATTTGGGATTCTGTCTCATTCTTCAAGTCTGGGAAGTTTTCTTGTATTATTTCATTGAATAGATTGCTCATTCCTTTGGTTTGGAGCTCTATCCCTTCCTGTATCCCAATGACTCTTAAGTTTGGTATCTTTATGTTATCCCATATTTCTTGGATGTTCTGCTCATGGTTTCTTAACAGTCTTGCTGAGCTGTCTATGTTCTTTTCCAGTTGAAATACTTTGTCTTCATTGTCTGATGTTCTATCTTCTAAGTGTTCTACTCTGCTGGTAGTATTCTCCATTGAGTTTTTAAGTTGGTTTATTGCTTCCTGCATGTCTAGGATTTCTGTTTGTTTGTTTTTTATAACCTCTATCTCCCTGTATAGTTGATCTTTTGCTTCCTGAATTTGTTTATGTAATTCATTGTCGAAGTGATCTTTCATTGTCTGATTTTGCTGTCTAATGTCTTCCTTGAGACTCCAGATCATCTGAAGCATGTATATCCTGAATTCTTTATCTGACATTCCATCTGCTGTAGCTGTTACCTCTTCTAACGTTGCGTTGACCTGCATTGCTTGTGGTCCTTTCTTTCCTTGTCTTTTCATACTGCTTGCATTTCTTTCTTCTTGGTGAAACTGTTGTGTTTTTGAAAATTTTTCCCCCTATATATTTATATTGCTCTTGTATAGTTGAAAAGTCTCTCTTGCAGGGTTGGGCAGCGGTCTGCCTACCTTGCATGTGTGGGCAGCGGCTCTGCTCTGCCCCTCCTCCAATTGGTGTGATGTGTCTACCATGCCCGAGGACCCCTGGGCCTGTTCTTCCGGTCGGTCGCAGGTCTGCCTACCTTGCAGGCGCGGGCGGTGGCTCTGCTCTGCCCTTACTCCAATTGGGGTGACGTGTCTACCACGCTGGCGGGTCACTGGGCTTATTCCGGGAGCGGGAGGAGGCTCTGCTCTGCCCCTACTCCAATTGGGGTGACATGAGTACCGCACCGGCGGGCTGCTGGCCCTGTTCCGGGCTTGGGCGGCGGCTCTGCTCTGCCCCTACTCCAATTGGGGTGACATGTGTACCACGCCGGTAGGCCGCTGGGCCTGATCCGCTGGTCTGTCGCCGGTCTGCCTATCTTGCGGGCTTGGGTGGCGGCTCTGCTCTGCCCCTACTCCAATTGGGGTTACATGACTACCACGCCGGCGGGCCGCTGGGCCTGTTCCGGGCGCGGGCGGCGGCTCTCCTCTGCCCCTCTGGCTTGATGACAAAGTGAGAGAGACTCGGGTGTTTGTGACTCACTTTCTTTACCAGGAGACCAACTGTTTCTGTCGCCGCTGGTATCGATGAAATTGTCTCCTCTGCCGCTTTCTGATGACATCAGATCTCTGCCATGTTGGTATCCCATGCGAATGGCAGCATTTCGTTCCCTTCGCCGGGTGACCAAAGCAACGGGTGAGTCCTGACCGGCCCTCACAAGCCCCGTCTCAGTCCTGTTGCCACTGCCTATGAGGGCTCGGTTGGTATTTACCTCCACAGTATTCAGCAGGACCCGGACCGAGAAGCATTTTCCGCAGGTTCTTTATCCCTGGGCCAGAGCAGTTCCAGGAGCCGGAATTCAGCCGCTCCGTGCTCGGTGTATGTTCTGATAGGAGCAGGCTCCAAGAAGCAGTTTCCGCGGGTTATTTAGCACTGAGCCTGAGTAATTTGTCTGCGAGCTGCAGGCGAATGGCAGCCTGAAATTACCCGTTCTATGGCTGAATGAGCTGCGATCAGTCGAAAACAGGGATGGTGACATCAGCTCTCCAAGATGGTGGCCGCTGGCTTCATCTGTGGTCTGACCGGTGTGGAGAACCGAATTGGACCGCTTCCTTCCCCCGTCTCAAACCCAGAATTCAGCACTGAGTACGGTGATTGCACAGCTGGCAGAAGCCCGCGGAAACTGCAGCGCTGTATCTTTGCGTTGCTATCTCCTCGTTTCCCAGTGCGCGCCGCAGACTCTAGCCGCGGGGCGATTTGCTGAATAAGCAGCGTGACCCTCTGTGCGGACAAATCTCTCACGTTTGAGCCCCCGTAGCTGATCCTCGTGCGATGGAAATCCTTCCTGTTGGTTTTGGAGCACCCCAATTTTGCTGGAAATTCCTAACAAGATAGCTTTTAGCCGTTCTAACTCATCATTCTCCCGCACAGTGACGCGGTACATGGGGGTAATGCTCTCCCTTCGCCGCCATCTTCCCACTTCCTCATTTAGGTTTTAAAAGTGATTTATAATTCTCCAAACAACACTTTCTCAATTTTCAAGAAAAATTCAATTCTCAAATATGTATGAAACATTACCTGTCTATCCCTACCTATTTCTCCTTATTCTGCTCTATTTTAACCCTGGGTTGAAACTGTTTTGTTTCTGCACATATGGAATGGATTTCTTATGCTAGAATTGTTTCTTCTAAAGATCTAAGATTTTAAAGTACTTATATGCATTCTCCCAAATTTCCAGAGGACCAATAGCATGTACAAATTTCTCACAGAGAGGCCTATATGCAGCTAATTTAAGAAATCACATTACTTTCAGAATATTGGGTACAATTTAGGCACACACTATTATTACCGAGATAGACCTTTATTAAGATTTAGTGTGGAATACAAGAAAACAATAGACACAAATCATCAGGAAAGTAAAAGAGAAAATCTTCCATGTTTGGAATTTCTCATACCTCAGATAATTTTGATCTATTGAGTTGATGAACCAAGTACCTAAATTTGAACTGAGAGAAATATTTCAAAAGGGGTTTCCTACACTGCCAATTGCACCTTTCTGTCCTTGACCTTGCAGGAGGCCAAGGTAGTGCTGGATAAAGCCCATGACCCCATGGTGTTACTATTGGCAGATTATCTGGTGACTTTAGAAGCATGGCATAAAAGACTCTTGGGGTCTTGTCTCTCTCTGTCCAATCTGTAGCAAAGAACAAATTTAAATCTTAACATGTAGACAACCCCCACCCCCTTCACTTTTTTAAAAAAAGAACTTTGCTGGATCTCCTTTGTCCTTACAGTGAAATGAGAAAACACTAGAGTTGATGGTGTGGTCTTCATATCCTTCTCCAACACTACTTCTTGTCTCCATTTGCTTCTGTGTTCTATTTAAAAAGCACTGACATGAAGTTCCCTAACACATGCCTTAGTCCTGCTGAAAACCTTTTATGAGCTTTCCATGTCATTTAAGAAAAACCTGAGCTGCTTATTCTGTCTGTGTACCACACCCTGCATGATTGGGCTCCTACCAGCTTCTCCAGGCTCCTCTCTTGCTGCTTCCTGCCTTGTCCACCATTTTAGAAATATTCTGTTTTTTTTCCAAGTTCTTTTTTCCTGCAAGGATTTTATAAATGCTGTCTGTTTACTTGGAATGCTCTCTATTCTCCTTCTTTTACCTGGCTGATACTTCTCATCCTTCAGCTTTCAGAATATCAATCATCTTATTTTCTATCTCAAAATCTTCTTTTTTTAAAAAAAAGAGAGAGAGAGAGAGAATTTTAATATTTATTTTTTAGTTTTCGGCGGACACAACATCTTTGTTTGTATGTGGTGCTGAGGATGGAACCCAGGCCGCACGCATGCCAGGCGAGCTCGCTACCGCTTGAGCCACATCCCCAGCCCTCAAAATCTTCTTTGATATCTTTCTAAAGACATCAAATTATGTTACTGAAATTATTTTACTCTTTAGATTCTATATATGGCAAATATTTGTTGAATAGCCTATCTACAATTTCTTTCCAAGATTTCCTTAAATTCTCTCTGAAGTCCTTGCTAAACATCTAGGTGGAAGCTACCCCCCTCTGTTGCATACACAAATGTAGCTTTTAATTGTTGTTTTGACTGTTCTATCAGTCATTGAGATTTCTAAAAACAATTGAATACATATTTGTGCCTAAAAGAACTTGATAAATACTAAGTTCTCAAAAGCTTCTGCTTTTAATAAAGGGAGAAAATGAATTCCACAAGCAAGTTTGATATATATTTGAGGAATTTTGGATATTGAGGCACAAAATATGTGTAAGTGTATAGGTTCAAGGTTGCAGTATAGGAACTCAGGCCAGTTACAGAGTATAGTTTAACAAATCTGGTTGCCCTATATTTACCTTTGTTTTTCTTATTTTTTAAAATGTTATTAACATGTATAAATTGTACATATTGCTGGACTTCAGTGTGGTAGTTAAATGTATGTATACAATGTGCAATGATCACCTCCAGCTGCTCTTTATCTACCCTCCCTCCCCTTTTCAGTCTCTATTCTACATTTAGGTCAATTTTTTTTTAAAGTGACTTCTACATATGAGAGAGAAGATGTGGCTATGTTTACCCTTTTTCTACTCCCATCTCCAATCCTACAAAATCCCCTTGGTCCAGGAAGCCCTCTTTCACAGACTCCAGGTGCTGAGGGAAAATGTTTCTTCTGAAAAAGACCAAGCAAATTCACTGTCACCATAAGCCCAGGCAGACCCCAGTGTCCTGTGCTAGAAGCTTTAGACTCCCTCCCTTTCCTGGTTACTGCTTGAGTTTTGGTTATCTCAGACCTTGTTTTCCTCTCTGGTATTTTAGTTAGTTATTGTTAAAGGAATAAACTTAAAAAAGGGCTGCAATTTGTATCAGGTGACCTCTACCTGTACTAGAAAATAATTGAGCCTAAAGTGGAGACTGATTCAAGCAAACCCAAAAAGAATTACTCTTACACCTACTTCTGTTCCTCCTCCTCCTTCTCCTCTCCTTTGTCATCTCTTTCTCACCTAAAATAATAGCATAAATCATTCCCTCATAGTTTGGGATACTAAAGAAATCAATTATATTAGAGTCCAGAGTTGGGAAAAGAAGAGAAAGGTTCTGAATTTAACACTTTTACCTTTGGAGGGAAGCTTTTACCTAAGGATGCAAGCTGTAGTAAGAACTTCTGGTTTCTGCCAAGTTTCCAAAGACAGAATTCAGTAGCCTGGACATGAGCTGTACCGATTTTAAATCCAGAGAATTGGGCTTCCTGTCCCCTTTTAACGTCTCCCTAGTCTCTTTCATGGTTTAACAAATCTGGTTGCCTTATATTTACCTTTTTTTTTCTTATTTTTTAAATGTTATTAACATGTATAAATTGTACATATTGCTGGGCTTCAGTGTGGTAGTTAAATGTATGTATACAATGTGGAATGATCACATCCTCATGAGACACTCATGAGACAAAGCGGGAAATGCTGAGGATAGAAAACAAATTATAATCAGAAAAACTGGTACTGGTAGTGATGGTGGTGTTTGGGGGTATCAGGGTTTGGGTTTTGAGTTTGGAAACCTTCTAAGAGAAAACTTTATTCCAAAGGACATCTTGTCGCTGAGAAGAAAACAGCACACATGAGGGAGGATAGAGGAGGATAAAGGAAGCAACCCAAGTACTAAGTGCGAAGGAACTTGGTTCAGCACCCAACACAAACCAGGGCTTGGGGTTCTGTCCTTTACCTGCTCAGCACCTGCTATCACAATTGGCCCAGGTCTCTGCTTAGAGATCCTAGTTTGGGTCTATGTATTGTGTCATCTTGGACAGAGTTATTTGCATTCTTGAATTTTCAATTTCATTTCCTTTTAAAATGAGGCCATGTCTTTTTCATGATCAAAGTTGGTATCAATAGAAACAATGAAAGGAAATAACATTTCTTAGTTGGTAGAGTAACATAAACTCCAAGTTATTAATCTTAAGAAGGAAAAGAACCAGCTAAGTGGCAAAGGGGCTATGTGTGAGGCTGAGTTCTGAAGAAAGAAATTCTGTGCCTGAGGACATAGGGAAGCCTGACAAAAAGATTAAACACACCCCCGTGCTTTGTATCATGCTTCCTGGCAGAGGAGGTTAAATCCCAGGGGTGATGACACTAAAAAAAAAAAAAAAAAACAAGATATCATGCTTCCCTCCTTACTTCCTAGAACTAGTTCCTCTTGTTGTTCCTCTGTCAAAAAGAAAGACCTTGGTAACAAAGAATATCATTTTATCTGAGTGAATTTTTAGTAATTTAGAGTGTTTGGGGTTTTTTTAATGCTTAAAATTCTGATCCTTTTTAATAATTGCTCTTATTCAAAGAGAAAAACTAAGAGGAAAGAGGAGAGAGAGAGAGAGAGAGAGAGAGAGAGAGAGAGAGAGAGAGAGAGAGAGAGAGACCACCTAGTCTTATCGAAAATCTAAAATCTCCCTTATTCCCACAGTACCACCTTCAAAGAGAGGCATCATTTTTTAAAGTTTAATGTCCTAAATTCTTTTCCTTTGAGCTCAAGTACTTTTTCACTGAGTCACTTTCTAAAGGAGATGAACACTACTTCTGGATCTGATTTTAAAAACTAAGATTGTATTTTGGATTTTCTCAAGTTTCACATTAAGGGTAAGAATCTTTGCCAACTACACACAATTACATCCTTTTGTATTTCACAGTAAAAAAGTAATGTAGTTTGAAAAACTTTGTATGACTCATTTCTTTCTTTTTGTTAACACTGAAGTTTGGAAAAGAAATTTCTCCACTAATAAATTTGTTCTGTTACCAAATCCACTTCCAACATCCAGATGACTTTCATCTTTTTCCCAGGTCAGACTGTACATTTAGAGGAATTGTACCATGTGACACAAAGCCTAACAAATATAACCCCATGCAAGCCTAAGAAAAAATTATGTTGTAGATATTTTCCATATTTTATAGATGAGGCATTTATGGATCTAGTTCAGAATTATATGGAAAATCCAAGTACCAAATGAGAGAGTTAGAATTCAAACCAAGGTATTTCTTCCTTTAAATCTCTTTATACTGTAATATGTTCCCTTTACCTGGGAATAAAACTAATAATTATATATATTCTAAATGGAGAAAGAGCTGGACAGAAAGTGCTGGGAGTTCAAAGATAAATACTTAACATTCTTTTCCCTTTCCTTAAGGCATTTATCATCCAATAGTGGAGATAGAGGCAGATGTAGTCCGATTATTGTAAAATTCTGTGACAAAACAAGAATATCATATGATATTTACTGAGTATGTTGTGTTTGCAGAGCAAACAGTTATGAGCACTTGTACTGGTTCTTAGGTTAAATGATACAGGAATTCATGAGGGGCATGTTGGCCAGGGAAAGCGAGGAAGTATTCTTATTGGAGAGATCCATGTCTTCATTATAAGAAGGGATACAGTGGAGCAGGTTTCAAAGGATGGGTAAGAATCTCCTGAAGTTATATTTGGGTAAGAATATTGGAAGCAAAGTGAATAACATGTGAAAAGGCAAATATGTGTGGAAAAGCTTGGATATTCAAATTTGCCCAAGTAGGGAGGAGGATGTGGGAGAGTGGGATAGGTCCATTTGAATAGATAGGCAGGACTCAGCTCCAGAAAGCCCATGCATGCCATGCTGTATTTGATTTCATCATGTTGGCAGTGAAAGGCCACTAAAGGGTTTTAGGGTGGTGAGTGATATGGACACCAGTCCCCATATCACATTTAATGTGGACATTTCTTCTACCCATAAATGCTGGGGTCATGAGACAGAGCTAGAGCCATCGTTCCTTTCAGACAACTGTACTGTAGCTACAATACTTGGGCTCTAGTTCTTAGTCCTTGATTGTACCACTGCAGAGTTTGGTGCTTCTGTAGTCATGTAGCTCAGGGCCCAACAACTAATGGTTATGGTCCATCTCCTAGAGGCTGATGACAGACCAGCTAGTTCCTTAGGTGACCTAGAATGTGATGGGTGGCAGAAAATCTACACATTTTAAAAAATCACCCACCTTCCAAATTTCCCCTAATAAATAGGAATAAAAGCTTGATGTTCACTCATTCACTTGTTATACAAAAATACAGCCCTAGAAATATTGGTGGTATTCCTCTGTTGCAAATTAGGGATGGCCTCACTTCTACTCAGCTGGCCTAGGTTTTATTTCTTTTGAAGATAAGGGACCAAATAAAAGGCTTATGACATTACCTTTTAGTCCTGTTTCTACAACAGGTCTTTCTTTATGCTGAGGACACTCATTACTTAGTTCAAGGCAAAATTGTTTATCTGGCTCCAAATTACTCTTAACCATTTTTCCAATTTCAATCAAAGTCTCTTCATAGCTTGCAGTCTCAGGCAGATGTGGGATCCTGGTGTCACGCAGAGAAGTAGCTTGATTATAATCACGTTCCTCTAATGATCTCATTCTAACTAGGCAGCAGCTTGATGCCCTTATTCCCTTCACAGATTTGCCTTGGAAGTTCAGTTCTACCTCCCTGAATAGATGTCTCTCTTTCTATTTCTGCTTTCTTGCTATTCAAAAAAACTAACGTTCCCTAGTTATTTGGCATCAGTGACTTGTGAAACTCCTAACCCTTCAATGGAGAAAGTGAGTCTATTTCTTTCTTCTAGGAAAAATTAGTAAGTTAGTTGTTCTTTCTTTTGTATCAACTTGTTACCAAGTTCTCTAGGGTCTTGCTCCTCTTATAAGTCCACTTTCTTTTTTTCCTTGTACCAATGATATTGAAAACCTGCCATCATCATTCTTTCTGAATCCCATCTTGTCTTATTATTCCGCCAACTTCATTTTTCAAGGCAATTATGATTCCATTATCTTTGCTAACTTGCTACATTATACACATGTAGATTGTTGATGGTAAAGAGATTATGATTTTAATATTTAATTGCTTTTTATAATATGGTATTTGTTTGGAAATAGAACTCTGATGTTGAAGCATTTCTCTATTATATACCAATCAATGAAAGCCAATTAACTACAAAACAAAGCAAAGCAAATCATAGCTCTGATTTTTAGGAAGAAAAGGTATTTTTGTCTAAACCCAAATTACTGATATTCAGTTGTTTAAAATTAGAAGTAGAACATGGGCTCCTTAAAGAGAATCACTACCTCAGAAAACAGTCCTATTTGGAGAATTTGGGGGAATTGATGAGGAAACTCATTCTTCACTAGCACAGGCATTCTAGATATGTGGATTACAATAATATATTCAGGCCATTCATTGATTGTAATTCATTCCATTCAAACATGAACTGATTTACTTTTATAGATTTCCCATTTAAATATGTACTGAGCATTAATCCCATGCCAGGCACTGGAAGTTCAGGTTAAATAAAACATGGCCAACTTCCACCTTCAAGGATCTTACAATGTAATAGAAGTAGCAGGAAAATGCAAAGAGGGCACTTTAGGAGAGGATATCCAAAGTGAGGAGGCCTGTGATCAAAGGACGTGATGATCAGGTTGATTACTGAATAATTAGCTGTAGTATATGAGATAAAGTGAAAGGGAATAGAGATACTATTAATGAATGAAACAGCATGTACAGGAACACAGTCAAAGTTTAGGATCTGCCTGCAATTATTATAGTTCTTCAGAACAGTTCTGTTTAGTTTCAGTATAGTGCTTTAAGATTGAATTAAATGACATGCATAATTCTACTGCTACTCCCTACTACCTACACATACAGTGTTAGGTATACTTATGCTTGACCTGTAAATGTATTTGAACTTTTGAACCTTGGCACAGAGACAGCAAACAGAATGAGGCATTAGAGAAGCTTCAAGTATCTCAGTATGGGCAGAACAAGTGTGAACACAGAGAAGGGGAAGAAAGGAATCTGCAGAAGTGCATGGGAATCTGCACCTAAAAAGGCTTGCGTGCAGTGATAAAGAATATGAATTTCATCCAGAAAATTAAAGGAAACAATTAAAGCAGCTCAAGCAGAAAACACCAGGGAAGATTTGTCTTATAGAAAGATCATGAGGCAGGAGTATACAAGGTAGATTGGAAGAGATAAAAAATAGTGACAAAGATAAATTTTATAAAGAAATTGATTAAGCCAGGCTGAATATTATAAAGACCCATAAGCAACTATCAAAATAAAGAGAATATCTCTCTCTCTGAGATTTAAAGAGTATGAAAAATAAAATTTGGCAAATGATTGAGTGGGGGATGGCTTAAAGGGAAATGCAGAGGGTGAAATATATATATATATATATATATATATATATATATATATTTCATTCATATATATATATATATATATATATATATATATATATGAATCCAGTCATCAAAGACAAATATATATATATATGTATATATATATATACACACACACACATATATAGTATATTTTGTATATATGTATACACACATACATATATATTCTGTCTTTGATGACTGGATTTACATATATATATATATATATATACACACTTCAAGTGTATATATACATACATGTGTGTGTATATATATATATATATATATATATATATATATATATCACATATATGTGATTATAATGACTTTGATGCCTGGCTTCAAGTATATATACATATATACATTTAAGTATATATTCATATATAAAAATATTTGTGTGTGTGTATATATATACATATATATATATATGTATATATATATATATATATATATAGTCTTTGATGACTGGATTCATGTTGGTACCGATTGCTGAAACAGGAAAGGAAGATTAATTGGTAGGAATTTGAAACTTCTCCTTTGTCCTCACCCATCATTCCCTCATCGAGAGAAGAGTGTTCTGCTTATGGCTATGTTCCCATACTTTTCAACAGGCTGTTAAGGAGATAGATGATGGTATGGCAAATAGTGTTAGACTTGTAATTAGATGATCAAATTGGACATAGTATTTTCACTATGTCTCAAGCATCTCACTTATAAAATGAAGATAACAAAATGTTTCTGCTTAACACATATCTTGTTTGAAGATAAATATGTGATGAAAAAAGCAAATGCACTTTTGAGAAGTGCAAAGTGTAAGGTACATCTAAGTGGTTAATTAAGCCTCTTGGTACATTCGAGTCAGGAAAGTCAGCATTTACCCAGAGGACATCATAAGGGCAGATTTAAAAGCAATGAGAGATATAACAAAACTGCTGCAGCAAAACCAAGAGCAAATGAAACAAAATAAGCAAAATGTAAACTGGTGACATGGAATGAAACTCTGAAAGTTAGGACAGACTGACAGGGAAATAATCTCTGGGAAGTCAGGGAGGATGTCTCTGAGGAAGAATGCCAACTGGCATCACAGCCCTTCCTGTGGACACACAGGCTGAAGGTTTATGCTGCAGGGCCAGTTGTGGGGTTCATGATTCCTCCATATCCAGGATGTGCTGTTTATGAGGAAGCTTGTGAGCAAAACCTGGTAACTGTGACCTGCCCTAGGTAATTCTCAGAGCTTCTGCCTCATTTGGGGTTGGAAGTTGATTTGTGTATGCTGAGTGTCTAATGTGACAGTGGTCCTTACATTAGATTCTTCTGCAATCCTCTTCTGAAGCAGATGTTAGTAGATTCCCAAATCAAGCTCCTTCAGAGGTTACTAAAAAATAGGGTAGTGATATTAATTAGGATACAGATTAGATAGTTATAACAAAAAGACTTCTCAAATACTGTAACATTAATACGACAGAATTTGTAATGTTTTTTCTTCTAGAAGTTTCAGTAGGTGATGCAGGGTTGTGTTGGTGGCTTGATGGGGTGAGAACTCAAGCTTCCTTTGTCTTTAGGGTTCATCATTTTGCATGTTTGAAATTGGCTAAAGGCTACAACTTCTGGAAATTCCATTTTGGTCAGTAGAGAACAAAAACAGAGAGGAGAAGGCCTAGTCTTTCTCTTTAAGGATAAAACTTAAAAGTTGCATATATTGCTTATTTTAATTAGGCAGAACTTTATCATACATTCCATTTACTTTGAGAAAAGTTGGGGAGGATAGTGATCCATGTGCCCATCTAGACTTACATGCTACAGAAGCAAAATGAAAGAGTAGGTATTGGAATCAACAAGTACATGAAAAAATGCTCACCATCTCTAGCTGTCAGAGAAATGCAAATCAAAACCACCCTAAGATACCATCTCACTCCAGTTAGATTGGCAGCCATTATGAAGTCAAACAACAACAAGTGCTGGCGAGGATGTGGGGAAAAGGGTACACTTGTACATTGCTGGTGGGACTGCAAATTGGTGCAGCCAATTTGGAAAGCAGTATGGAGATTTCTTGGAAAGCTGGGAATGGAGCCACCATTTGACCCAGCTATTCCCCTTCTCGGTCTATTCCCTAAAGACCTAAAAAGAGCATGCTACAGGGACACTGCTACATCGATGTTCATAGCAGCACAATTCACAATAGCTAGACTGTGGAACCAACCTAGATGCCCTTCAATGGATGAATGGATAAAAAAAATGTGGCATTTATACACAATGGAGTATTACTCTGCATTAAAAAATGACAAAATCATAGAATTTACAGGGAAATGGATGGCATTAGAGCAGATTATGCTAAGTGAAGCTAGCCAATCCCTAAAAAACAAATGTCAAATGTCTTCTTTGATATAAGGAGAGTAGCTAAGAACAGAGTAGGGTCGAAGAGCATGAGAAGAAGATTAACATTAAACAGGGATGAGAGGTGGGAGGGAAAGGGAGAGAGAAGGGAAAATGCATGGAAATGGAAGGAGACCCTCAGAGGTATACAAAAGTACATACAAGAGGAAGTGAGGGGAAGGGGAAAAATAATACAAGGGGGACAAACGAATGTCAGTAAAGGGGGCAGAGAGAGAAGAGGGGAGGGGAGGGGAGGGGAGGGGAGGGGAGGGGGGATAGTAGAGGATAGGAAAGACAGCAGAATACAACAGACACTAGTATGGCAATATGTAAATCAATGGATGTGTAACTGATGTGATTCTGCAATCTGTATATGGGGTAAAAATGGGAGCTCATAACCCACTTGAATCAAATTGTGAAATATGATATATCAAGAACTATGTAATGTTTTGAACAGCCAACAATAAAAAAAAAAAAAAAAAAAGAGTAGGTATTGGAAGATAATTTTTGTTTTGTGCTGTAGTGATGAAAGCAGTTGGGACTGGGATTTTAGCAATAAAAATAATGTCCAAATTTATTTTTATGGACATCTTTAAAACTAATTTTCAATATAAAGGGATAAAGTGAAATACTAGTCTGATGAAAAATCTAATTATAGCTCCTGCTGTGCATTATTTAGCAAAGTATAATTTATATACAGTGTAATGCACAAATCTCAACAGTTACAAATAATGAATTTTGAGAAATAAGTATACCAATCCAATCTGCACCCTACAAAGTGAGTAGACATTTTCCTTACCCCAGAACGTTTCTTCATGTCCCTTCTCAGTTAATCTCCCAACCACAGGAAACTCTCAATCTGAGTACTCTCACCATAGAATAGTTTGCCTATTGCAGATGTTTAGGGAATAAAATTAGAGAGCACATACTACCTTGCTTCTTCTACTAAAAAATGAGTTTTGAGATTCATCTCTGTTATTGTATTATTACATTATGTAAAGATACCACAACTGTTTGCCAACTTTCCTACTGATAAATATTTGGGTTGTTTTAAAGTTTGAACTTCTATGAATAAAGTGATTATGAATGTACAGATATACTTATTTTTCTGGACTTTTTTTTCACTTCTTGAAAATAAACACCCAGGAGTGGAATTACTGGGTCATAGGATTAATGTATGTTCACAAAGAATTTCAAGTGCTTCTACCAGCAATTTATGAGAGTTCCAGTTGTTCTAAATTCTCACCAATATATGCTATTGGCAAATTTTTAAATGGAAACTGTTCTAATGGGCCAGTTGGGTTTTGAAATGGCAAAATCAAATTTTGATCTTTAGCTCACATATTATATTATGTTTTTAACAACCTCTTTTACAGGGCATTAAATAAATACAGAAATAAGTATTGATATATATATGAAAAAAATGATCCTCTGACAAAATTTTTAATAAGAATCGCTCTGCAAGACTTTCCTGGTATAATGGAATGCTTGTAATTGGGAAACTTGGTTCTTGACTCTGGTCCCAACTTTTTCATCTAAAAAGAGGAGATAGCAATAGTCTTGTTAAGGATCTTTGTGAGATCTAAATAAGGTAATATACTTAATTCTAGTGTGGTGTCCAACAGAGTAAAGGCACAGTATGTATTGGTAGAATCTAAGATTAGGTAGCCATTTATATAATCATGATCCCCATCATCATCATCACCACAATCATTATAGTCATCATCAATAAACTTTAATTGAAATCATGCTACACTCCAGGAAGTAGTAATAACTTTTATATTCTAATTAAATTCTCAAAACAAGCCTCAACTTCAGCACTACTATTTAAATTTTTCATGCAACCACTGATGTTTAGATTCATGTTCTGTCTTGTACCAAATGATTCTTGCTGCTCCGAGCTCTTTATTGGATTGTGGAGCTACTGTTGTACCAAAAGCATGGACAATTGGAGAAGCATCACTTAGTGCAGACTAAAAACCATGAATAGAATATCAGCATGCATAGATACTCCATTTTCTTGGAACCTTATGGAGAAGGGACTCATTCCTAGTGCACAGATCCATTGTGTGAGCTGTGGCTCATACCAAGTATGCTCTCCACAGTATTCTAAGGGAATTTGGGGCTTGTGCATCTGCTCATTCTTCTGACTACAAATTCTAGCCTGTTAAAGGAACATCCTAAGCGTTTGTTTAAAAACATTGAATGCACCATGTAATAGATAATGAATCTGACTCAGAAAAAGGTACTTGATTTGCTCAAGGTTGTAAAGTTAGCAAGCTGAAAAACAATATTCAGATCCAAGAAATGTGAAAGTCTTTATTCTTAAATGCTGCAATAGATACACTCTTAATTGAGTTTTATTTATCATTTAGTTTCAAACCCAACTATGTTTCTTTTTGGTGTACAATCCAGAGCCTTTTTCATGCTATGTGCCTGAGGAGGCCAATGAAGTGATCAAACAATCAATCTGCCCCTGCAGTGGCATGACAGCAGAAAATGACATGAGTCCAATGATGACCCTTAGGTATCTAAGTCATTTTAAAAAGAAAATCTCTATAGCACAATTTTTCTCAAATACTGGAGAGAACACAAATCTGAGTCAGAATCACCGTTCTCCCACTTGCTGGCCATGTAACCTGAGACACGTTACATGACCTTTGAAGACTCAGTTTCTTTATGAGTAAAATAAAGATACTGGGTCAGATTAAATCCAAGTGATCTGTTGTATAACATAGTAACTGTAGTTAATAGCAGTGTATTATATTCTTTAAAATTACCAAGGAAATAATTTTTAAGAGTTCTCTCTCTCTCTCTCTCTCTCTCACACACACACACACACACACACACACACACATGCACGCGCACACACACACACACATACAAAGTTGAACATCAATCATCCTCATATGAATGAGAAAATTCATTCATTAATTTGCTCAGGGGAGGCATTTCACGTATTCATATCAAAACAACATATTATTACATAACAAGTGTTTATAATTTTTATTTGTCAAATTAAAAAATGATACTGTATCTTCCTCATAGGCTGATATAAACATTAAACCTAATTTATGTTGTCCTATTTTATTGATTCTAAGAAATCACTGATTATAAGTAGTATAGATTATTTTATTCTCAATTGAGAAAATATTAATATAATCAATTAATTGTAAGTTGTTATTGATTTTAAAACACACCAGAATTTCAGAATTGCTAAATGTGAAAAATGTATCTTAAACATCAATAAAATTCTGAGCACTACATAAACTCCCTCTAAATAATATCTTCCATTAGGATTGCTATTATCACTATTATCAACACCATGAAAACTCATAAAGGTAGCAGAGAGAAATGTTCCTGGAATAAAATGCCTCAAAATATGGTAAGAAAATGATTTCCTGATGCTTTTTGGTACTCTATTCATTGTTAGCTCCATCACACAATACCAGAGACTCACACATCTGCCAACTTTCATACTTGTTTTATTTTATTGTTAGCTATGCAAGCATTAAACCATGATTGATAAAAGAGTTTTCCAGAGGGAATTATGAAAAGGACAGGAGAGGACATCTACCAATGATAGAAATAAAACTGAGCACCTTTCAGTTACAAATCTTGAAACATGAATGTCATGTTTGAAGTTGTTACATTCCTCCATTATCATACATGGATTTGGAGCAAAAATACATGGAACAAAAAATCCTCTTCAAAAGTCGAATATTGATGATGGTTAGAGAGAACTTTTATATAAGCGTACTTGTGTTCAAATTTGGAGATTTAATATTTTTTAAATTTATTTTATTTATTCTAATTTGTTATATACAACAGCATAAGGCAATTCAATTCATATTACACAAATTATAAACAATACTCTGTCACAACATTCGTGTTTCTATACATGTACTTAGAGTAATGATATCTGCCTCATTCCACTATCTTTCCAACCCCAATGGCCCCTCCCTTTTCTTCCCTTCCCTTTGCCCTATCTAAAGTTCATCTATTCCTCCCATGCTCCCCTACCATCTCCATTATGAATCAGCATCCTTATATCAGAGAAGGCATTCAGCACTTGGATTTTTGGGATTGGCTTACTTCACTTAGCATTATATTCTCCAAATCCATCCATCTACCTGCAAATTCCATGATTTTATTTTCTTTTAATGCTGAGTAATATTCCATTGTGTATATATGCCACATTTTCTTTATCCATTCATCTACTGAAGGGCATCTAGGTTGGTTCCACAGTTTAGCTATTTGAATTGTGCTGCTATAAACATTGATATGGCTGTGTCCCTGTAGTATGCTGTTTTTAAGTCCTTTGGGTATAGACTGAGGAGAGAGATAGCTGAGTCAAATGGTGGTTCCATTCCAAGTTTTCCAAGGAAACCATACTGCTCTCCATATTAGTTGAACCAATTTGCAGTCCCACCGGCAATGTGAGAGTATACCCTTTTCCTCATATCCTCGTCAACACTTGGTGTTGTTTCTGTTCTTAATAGCTGCCATTCTGACTGCAGTGAGATGAAATCTTAGAATAGTTTTGATTTGCATTTCTCTAATTACTAGAGATGTTGAATATTTTTTCATATATATGTTGATTGATTGTATATCATCTTCTGAGAAGTGTCTGTTTAGTTCCTTGACTCATTTATTGATTTGGTTATTTGTGTGTGTGTGTGTGTGTGTGTGTGTGTTAAGATTTTTGAGTTCTTTATACATCATAGACATTAGTGCTCTATCTGATGTGCCTGTGGTCAAAATTTGCTACCATTCTGTAGCCTCTCTATTCACTTCAGTTATTATTTCTTTTGCTGAGAAGAAGCTTTTGAGTTTGTATTAGTCCCATTAATTGATTCTTGATTTAAGTCTTGAGTATGCTATAGGTGTCTTATTAAGGAAGTTGAGGCCTAATCCAACATGATGGAGATTTGGGACTTCTTTTTCATCTATTATGTGCAGGGTCTCTGGTTTAATTCTTAGGTCCTTGATCCACTTTGAATTGAGTTTTGTGCATGGTGAGAGATAGGGCTTAATTTCATTAGGTTGCATATGGATTTCCGGTTTTCTCAGAAACATTCGTTGAAGAGGCTATCTTTTCTCCAATGTATGTTTTTGGCACATTGTCTAATATAAGATAACTGTATTTATGTAGGTTTGTCTCTGTGTCCTCTGTTGTACCATTGGTCTATCAGTATATTTTGGTACCAATACCATGCCATTTTTGTTACTATAGCTCTGTGTATAGTTTAAGGTCTGGCATAGCAATGTGACCTGCTTCACTCTTCTTGCTAAGGATTGCTTTAGCTATACTGGGTCTCTTATTTTTGAAGATGAATTTTATGACTACCTTTTCTAATTCTATGAGGAATGTCATTGGGATTTTGATTGAAATCACATTAAATCTGTATAGTGTTTTTGGTAGTGTGGTCATTTTGACAATATTAATTCTGCCTATCCAAGATTAAGAGAGATCTTTATTTCTTCTAAGATTTTCTTTAATTTCTTTCTTTAATATTCTGTTGTTTTAATTGTACAAGACTTTCACTTCTTTCATTAAGTTGATCCCCAAGTATTTTATTTATTTTATTTTTTGAGGCTATTGTATTGGGGTAGTTTTCTTTGTTTCTCTTTCAGAGGATTTGTCACTTATATAAAGAAATCCCTTTGATTTATGGGTGTTGATTTTATATCCTGCTACTTTGCTAAATTAATTTATTAGTTCTAAAAGTTTTCTGGTGGAATTTTTTGGGTCTTCTATATAGGATCATATCATTTTCAAATAGTACTAATTTAAGTTCTTCTTTTCCTAGCCATATCCCTTTAATTTCTTTAACCTGTCTAATTGCTCTGGGTAGTGTTTCAAGAACTATGTTAAATAGAAGTGGTGAAAGTGGGCATCCCTGTCTTATTCCAGTTTTTAGAGGGAACATTTTCAAATTTTCTCCATTTAAAATGATGTTGGCTTGGGACTTAGGATGGATAGCCTTTATGATGTTGAGGTATGTCCCTGTTATCCCTATTTTTTCTAGGGTTTTGAATATAAAGGGGTGCTGTATCTTGTCAAATGCTTTTTCTGTGTCTATTGAGATTATCATATGATTCTTATCTTAAAGTCTATTGATGTGAGGAATTACATTTATTGATTTCCATATGTTGAACCAACCTTGCATCCCTGGGATGAACCCCACTTGATTGTGGTGAGTATCTTTTCGATATGTTTTTTGTATTCAATTTGTCAGAATTTTATGGAAAATATTTGTATCTATGTTCATTAGAGATATTGGTCTGAAGTTTTCTTTCTTTGATGTGTTTTGTCTGGTTTTGGAATCAGGGTGATATTGGGCTCATAGAATGAGTTTGGAAGTATTTTCTCTTTTGCTATTTCATAATATAATTTGGGAATTATTGGTATTAGTTCTTCTTTAAAGGTCTTGTAGAACTCACCTGTGTATCCATCTGGTCCTGGGCTTTTTTTGATTTGTAGGTGTCTGATGGCATCTTCTATTTCATTGCTTGAAATTGATCTGTTTAAATCGTGTATATCATCCTGGTTCAGTTTGGGAAAATCATGTGACTCTAGTAATTTGTCAATGCCTTTGATATTTTCTATTTTATTGGAGTACAAATTTTCAAAATAATTTCTAATTATCATCTGTATTTCTGTAGTGTCTGTCTTGATGTTTCCTTTTTCATCACGTATGTTAGTAATTTGAGTTTTCTCTCTCTTTCTCTTCATTAGCATGGCTAAAGGTATATCAATTTTATTTATTTTTTCAAAGAATCAACATTTTGTTTTGTCATTTTTTTTCAATTGTTTCTTTTGTTTCAATTTCATTGATTTCAGCTGTAATTTTAATTATTTCCTGTCAACTGCTTTTAATGTTGATTTTTTCTTCTTTTTCTAAGACTTTATGTAATATTAGGTCATTTGTTTGTTGACTTTTTCTTCTTTTAAGGAACAAACTCCATGCAATGAACTTTCCTCTTAGTATTGCCTTCATAGTGTCTCAGAGATTTTTGATATGTTGTATCAGTGTTCTCATTTACCTCTGAGAATTTTTTAATCTCTTCTTTGGTGGCTTTTGCAACCCATTGTTCATTCAATAGCATATTATTTAGTCTTTAGGTATTTGAGTAGCTTTTATTTTTTATTTTATAATTGATTTCTACTTTCATTCCATTATGATCTGATGGAATGCAGGGTAATATCTCTACTTTTTTGTATTTGCTACAAGTTGCTTTGCGCATAATATATGGCCTATTTTAGAGAAGGATTCATGTGCTGCTGAGAAGAAAGTGTATTCACTTGTTGATGCATGAAATATTCTATATATTTTGGTTAATTCTAAGTTATTAATTTTTTTATTGAAATCTATAGTTTCTTTTTCAGCTTTTGTTTGGAAATCTATCCAGTGGTAAAAGGGGTGTGTTAAAGTCACACAGAATTGTTTTGTTGTTGTCTATTTGACTCTTGATCTTAAGAAGAGTTTGTTTGATGAACATAGATGCTCCATTGTTTGGGGCATATATATTTATAATTGTTATGTCTTGTTGATGTATGGTTCCCTTGAGCAGTATGAAATGTCCTTCTTTATCTCTTTTCATTAACTTTGGCTTGAAGTGCACTTTATTTGATATGAGGATGAAGTCCTCTGCTTGTTTCTGCAGTCCACGTGAATGATATGTTTTTTTACCAACCTTTCACCTTCAGTCTATGGATATCTTTTCCTACGAGATGAGTTTCTTGGAGGCAGCATATTATTGGGTCTTTTCTCTTTAATCCAATCTGCCAGTCTATGTCTTTTGTTTGGTGAGTTTAGGCCATTAACATTGAGTGTCATTATTGAGACATGATTTGTATTTCCAGCCATTTTTGTTTATATTTGTTATTTAACTGTCTAGTTTTCTCCTCTGTTTAGTTTTTCCTTTAGTGTAATCCCTACCTCTGCTGATTTTCATTGTTGTTTTTCATTTCCTCCTCATGGAATACTTTGTTGAGGATGTTCTGTTGTGCATGCTTTCTAGCTGTAAATTCTTTTAACTTTTGTTTATCATGGAAGATTTTTATTTCATCATCAAATCTAAAGCTTAATTTTGCTAAATATAAGATTCCTTGGTTGACATCCATTTTCTTTCAGAGCTTGGTATATGTTGTTCCAGGATCTTCTAGCTTTCAGGGTCTGGGTTGAAAAATCTGCAGATATCCTAACTGGTTTCCCCCTATATGTAATCTGATTCCTTACTCTCATGGCTTTTAAGATTCTCTCCTTATTATGTATGCTAAGAAGTTTCATTATAATGTGACTTGGTATGGATATTTTGTGATTTTTTACATTTATCATCCTGTAAGCCTCTTGTATTTGGTTTTCCTTTTCATTATTCATGTTTTGAAAATTTTCTGATATTATTTCTTTGAATAGTTTGCTCATTCCTTTGATGTGGAGTTCTAGGTCTTCCTCTATCCCAACCAATAACTCTTAAATTTGGTTTTTTTTTTTTGATGTTATCCCATATTTCTTGAATGTTCTACTCATGGTTTCTTATCATCTTCACTATTTCATCTACATTTATTTTTGAGATTATATATTTTCTCTTCATTGTTTGAGGTTCTGTCTTCCAAGTAGTCTAATCTGTTGGTGTTGCTTTCCATTGGGCTTTTAATTTGGTTTATTGTTTATTTCATTTCAAGAATTTCTATTCGTTTTTTCTTTCAGAACCTCTGCTTCCTTACTGAAGTAATCTTTTGCTTCCTATATTTGCTTTTGTGGCTCTTTATTGAAATGATCTTTTGCTGCCTGTATTTACTCTATTATATCATCCTTTAATTCACAGAACATTTTAATTATGTACATCCTGAACTCCTTCTCTGTCATGTATTCTGTTGTTCCAGCTATGGATTTTGAATATGTAGTATCCTGATTTGTTTGGGCAATTTTTCCCTCATATTTACATGTTATTCCTGTGTAATTCCTTCTAGCAGTGTGGATCCACAAGGTTACCGTTTTTTATGCTTTAGGCTCATATTGCCCCTGTAGGGTTCCAATACCTCTCCTTTGAGGGGAAGAACAATGTTAATAGATCCCAGTACAACCAATATACCACCTTAGACCAAATAGTTGCTACTGAGGCGTTTACAGTTTTTTTCACAATATACAGAAATAGTGAGTTCAGTTAGTTTCTACAATATAAACAGTAGGTTTGCAAAAGGGTTTACAGTTTCTGAGGGTGGACAAAGAACTGGGGGTGAGATCTTGAGGGGGTAGGAGGTGAGTATATAGAATTATTAGATCTTAGAAAGTGTGAAAAAGGAATCTAAAGAAGATGGTTAATAGAAGGGGAAGAGAAAGGAAGTAATTTTGAGGAGACAAGTAAGTGGAAAGACAAAAGAGTATATAAAACAAACACAAATAAATATTAAGAAAAATAAAAAGTGTAAACATAGGAGATAAATGAATATACAACATAAGAGTAATATACTATTCAGACATCCCAGTCCTCAGTATCCTAATTCATGCAAAGTACTTGGTTTCACAAATTTTGGGGATATGAGAGCAGGAAAATAGAGAGGGAGGGAAAAAATGTTTTGAAGGAAGAAATGAGGATTATTTTGGTTGGAGTTTAATATCTTTCCTACTTCCCTTCTCATCCAATAGGTGATGTTTTCTATTATTTGCTGGTATCTCCACCCTCAGGATATTGAAGGTTACCAGGGTGGGAGTGTTAGTCTTGGGTTCAGGGCACCTAGAAGTGGAGTATGGCACCAGTTGGTCCAGATAGAAGACTGCACCTTAAAGATCTCCTTTGGGGCCCCACTTGTGTGATGTGGGTGCCAGGTCTTATGTCCTTATATCGCCTATGGACCTCATAGTTCCTGGTATCTAACTTAGTCTCTAAACTATATCTCACCATCTCCCTCTCTGCTTCCTAATCAGGACCTTTCTCTAGAGGTCTTGTGGGTTGTGCTCTAGGGCCTGCAAACCTGTCTTGGAGAGTTGTTTTGTATTGGGAAGTCACTGTGTAGGTTAGTGACAGAAAGAGAGAGGAGCTGGGGACTATGGATACCTGCCCAGCCAGTGTTCCAAGCTGGGAGTTGCCACAACTAAAGATGGTGATGAATGTCCCAAGATGGAGGCAGGAGCTTTCAGTGATGGAGTGTCAGGTCTGGTGGGGGCCGGGCAGTGGTGTTGGGTGATGTGTTCAAAGATACAGATAGTACCCAGTGTGGGCTCCATGGGTGTCAGTGGGGTTGACCTGGACCTGCCTGGGCTCCGTGCTGGGTTGGTGGGGTTGTCCTTGTTTAATATATTTTAATGTGTGATCTTGTGCAACACACTCATCTTCTCTGGTCCTCAATGCTTTTAGCTGAGCAATAGCATGACACCAGCTATGTTTTTTAGTTGTTTAAATAGCCTCCCCACATGCAATTTCTTATGTTCCTTGTCTTCTTGTTGTTTGTTTTTTTTTTTTGTACTAACTTCCATTTACACTTAACTTCTTTGTTCAAGTATCTCTTTCAGAGGAATTTATAGAGAAGCCACAAGTAGTT
This sequence comes from Marmota flaviventris, assembly GCF_047511675.1. Lineage (NCBI taxonomy): Eukaryota > Metazoa > Chordata > Mammalia > Rodentia > Sciuridae > Marmota > Marmota flaviventris. The sequence goes on from NC_092506.1 coordinate 74,958,777, forward strand.
CTCTGTTTAGGACCTCATTATTGTAATTTTAAAAATTGGTTTATAAAAATTTGCTTAATGTTTTTCTCCACCACTAGATTATGGGCTCTGTGATATTAGAAACCATGTGTACTTTGTTTTGTCCCAACCCCCCCCCCACCACCTGCAGCACAGAGTAGGTACTTTGTCATTTTTCCAAACTGAATGAATCAATAAATTGGTGGATGAACAAATGAAGTCAAATGCTTAGCCCAACAAGCATGCAAATGGTAATTTGCATTACCATTGTACTATTGTAAATGCCATTAACTGAATGCCATTTTTATGAAAACCTTTGGAAATTCTACTTTATCTTCTTGCTCTATTGCTGTGCTGCAGTCATTTTTGCTTTGAGCCTGTCTGCCTGGGTCTTAACTCTAATTTCAGGATCATTTGGATCCATATGGCTGTAGGAAGGTTTCTGACGAAGTTGGTTATTGTAGGATAGACTGCCACAATCTATATCTATTTCACTAAAATTTTGGTGAATATTTGTTTCTTTAGAAATTAAGGGGATATTCTGCTGTGACTGAGAGCAAGTCAACAACTGCTGTAGAAATGCCAACACCTACAAATATCTTCCAATTTTCCATGAAGCCCAGGTGACAGAAAAGAGCAACAGTCTTTGTTTGAAGATTTGCCTGGGGAAAATCACAGCCATTTTCAAGTGCACTGAATGAGTGGTTTTGTAAGAATAAATGAGAGAATCTTAATGGAACCACAGTCAGGCAGAGCACTTTCATCGTGGTAATCTCTGCCAATTCCAGTCATTATTCTCAGGGTACAGCCTGTTTCCACATGGCAAAATATGTGTAGAATGAGCTGGGAAAACACTGTCAGAAACAATGCATCCTGTTTCCCTTTATATGGAGTGAGCATGCAGAGACTCGTTTTTTTTTTTTTTTTTTTTGGTACCAGGGATTGAACTCAGGGGCACTTGACCACTGAGTCACATCCTTGGTCCTATTTTGTATTTTATTTAGAGACAGGGTTTCACTGAGTTGCTTAGCACCTCACCACTGCTGAGGCAGGTTTTGAACTTGCGCTCTTCCTCAGCCTCCTGAGCCACTGGGATCATGGGTGTGTACCACCAAGCCCTGTGCATGCAGAGACTCTTAATCAAGGCTTTGGCACTAATTTGGTTTTGATCTTACATGGTGCTTTTAAAACCTACCTTTGATTCTGAAGTAAAACTATGGGTTTAAATCTCCATTCCTTCACTTATTAGATGTCTCCAATGCTAGGTTCAGTACCCATGTTATAAGTGCTTCTTATAACCATAATGTAACCCAAATTTATTTAGATATTTCACAGTGATAATGCTCAAATTGGAATTTTAACCAAGGTATATCTGATTTGAAAGCCCATATTCATATTCTGTCCACTACACAATGATATTCTGTCAAGGAGCACTATTAACTAAAACACCTAAGTGTTACACATTACAAGCAAAATGGAAGACATATTTGTGACAGAACTTTTACTGTCCAAATCCACAGTGTTTGGATTTAAAAAAAAATAAATGATAGAGTGCTCTAGGTACTGAAATCAGACAACCTTTATTTCTCCAGCATCTATCTCCAGGTGTGGCAGATCATGAAGATTGAGTGTATGCTGTTATAATGATGTTGACAGTGGAGGGAAAGAAATTAAAAGAAGAACAAACTGAATGGGAAAATGTCCACTGGTCTTAATGTTTAGCTGCTTCTCTTGTTATTTTGGTATATTTTCCAAGTCATCAGATATTTTTGCTTGTTTCCCTTCATGTTCACTGTTTTGTCAACATCACAGATGTGAACACACTTTCCAGATGTTAACATGCTGACTGACACATGATTGTGCTGCATGTAAAAGGATTCTGCTAGGTCATTATACTTTTCTTAATGCAATGTGAGACTGTTTTTTTTGTTTTGTTTTGTTTTTATTTTTTTGGCAACTGCCATCATATTTACCAGGTCAATTTGAAATTTATTGTTAACTGAAACCTGAGAATGTTTTGAGTGAAACTCCAATATCCTGCACATGCATAATTGACTTTTTTGAATGAAAACTCAGAACTTGACAACTAGTTGTTTTGAGTTATTCAAGGATAGATAGTTTATTGAAAAAAGGTTGAGTTTTAAGAATTGTTTAGTTGATGAAAGAGGAGGTTGAACTTAAATGCAGATAGAAAGCTCTTGTCTGGTACAGAGTACCTCCTAGACTAGACAAAGAGTTTTGTAAGTAGTATTAGGTCTAGAGGATCGACTTGGCAGAGGAAGGGAGATTGCTTGAAGGAACATCCAGCAGGAGAAGTGGAAGATCTTAGATAAAATACGTGCTGCTATAAAAAATAGCATTAAGGCTGGTGATGAATGGAAGAAATGAACTCTGGAGGAACTTGGAGTCACCACACTATCCTATCTCCCTGAATCCCATTTGGGAATATTTCCTATACTGTACCCAGAAGCACCAAACAGAGCCTACAGCAAGAGCTTTTCTGTGTCCAATAAATTGGAATGTCTACCTTCATCAGTTTAAATAAGGATAAACTACCTTGAACAATCCAAGCATGATTCAAGGGCAGCATTTCTCCTATAAGTCCCATATATTGAGGACAATTCATAATTACAGGGGACGCTAGAAATAGGAATCCTATTGTGGCACTACAGAGTATTTGAACATTCAATTATTGCCTTTTGCATACTATGCCTAGTGAGTCTCAGCAGTTAATAGCTAACATACAAAGAATAAAGCCACTTGTCACATTTTTAAAATATTCCATTTCTTTCCGACTGCTTTGTGGTTTTCTACTCTAAAAGCCAAGATTTATCCTTACCGCCCTTTCATTCTCCTTCTTTTCATCCATTCTAAAGAACTAATTTTCTTAGTGCCCTGACATCATTTCTGCCTGAATTTCTTTCTGGAGGGAATTTAACAAAGTATTTGTTTCATAGCCTTAAGATTTGGGTAGAGACACTGTGATAAGTGGATTAAAGTTAGGAACCCAACTTAAAATGTATTTAAAAGAAATGATTATTGAGCCCATCTGGCTGCAGCTATCACAAGCCAAAGCTGTTCTTGCTTTCAACTGCTTAGAATATTATTATTGAAAAAAAATTATAATAAAAACAAAGTATTTAGTGATTTCAGAAAGATTAAAGGAAATAGAGTTCCCACCATGCTGCCATTAACAGGTCTTCTGAGAATAAAATTATTTTATTAAAGCTGCCCTAGGAAACACAAAGGATTAAAGGATTTGGATCCATTGGTCTCTGGAGCAGGGGATGGGGGAGAAGGATACTGGTGTCCTCACAAACTGAGACCCTGCAGGGGCTGCACAGGGCTTGTCATTGGCTGATTATAGGGCTGCCTTTAGGGGTTAGGAATTACCCCCTTTGCCTGAAGGAGTCTACAATTCTCATCTGGTAGTTGAAGAGGGCCTGTTTCCTGATCCAACTGGGAGGTTGTTCTCAGATTGAAGGGGCATCTGAGAATGTTAAAAGGACAGGAGAAGAGCAGTAATATTATTCTTACACATGAGCTGTTCTGTCTGTATCAATGAGCTATTGAACACTGATGTCTACACTGGAGCATACATTTTTTGCTACTAAAGCCATAGCTATAGAAGAGAATGGTAAAGGGTGATCTCCATAAATTAGAAAGGAAGAATCCTATAGATAAATAAGGAAAACCTTTTTATACATTATATCTCAAGTCCAAAAGGAATAAATTTGCAAGTACACAAATAAGTTTGGGTTAGATTTGGAAAAGCAAGTCCCTTTTCTGGAAATGATTACATGAAAAAAAAAAATGTCAGAGGTTGTAGAATCTGGTAAAATGCCTATTCCTTGCCATTTACACTCCTGATTTTTTTTCCCTTGAACTTTCTTTGCAGGCAGTTTAAGCTAAAAAAGTGATTTTTTTTTTTTTTTTTGGTCAAGAAGTAAAAACTCAGTGGTTTATTCTTAGAGGTACAGGTGATTAGAAGGAAAGCCATTTAATTTCTGCTCTCAGTATAACCCTTTCATTATCTCTTTGAATTTATTGCCTCTACTTAAACAGGTGAATATGGTAAAACTGCCACCAGTTCCAGATTCTGTGGGTACTTTGCTTTCACTTTAGTTAGCTGAGGATTCACCAGGGGGCTTGGGGACATACTAGCAGTAGGTCACAAGTGAGATTGAGTAGCAAGACTGTAAAAATAAAGATGAGGACCTGGCTGTCAAAGGGATCATGATTTTTTACATTAATTGAAAACTTTTAGGGGAAGGAGCAATGCTCAAATCAAGGAACAGTGATTTCATGTTCATGATGAGGGAAAAGGGAATAACAATAATTTTAGTGTCCAGTTCCAGAAATAAGATCCTACTGCCAATCAACCCAAGGACATCTAGTAGGAGTTGTTTTATCACCAAGTTCTTCATTATTGTGTCTTTTTATTTTGAAGTGAAAACAAAATGTTAAGAAACAAGGAAAAAAAAATACTTCCTAGTATACTTGAAGGTATGCCTGTATGCTGAAACTATTTGAATGCAGCTTGAGTTTAATTTGGTCACATTCTTCATCCACACAAATACCAGAAACAAAAAATTTAGCATCCTTTACATTCTTAAAATTTTTAATTTTAAGTTTTATTTATTTTTAAGTCTTTTTATGTCCTGCTCCCTTTTCCTATGAGAGAACTTCATTGTTAGGAGAGCTGCTGATACAAATTTAAGAGTCTCAAATCAGGATGGCTGCTTAGAAAGTTATTAATTCTCCCTTTATGAGGCAAAATTTTATTAGGTCAAATGCATAGCTAATATCTCCTCTCAGTTTATTTCCTAAGGTTGTATCTGGGAGATGTGGTGTCAGTCTGACCTGATTCATTAAAGCAACTCACAGGAACAATTTTGGGGGGTATTGGCTTCATGCCTAATTCCTGAAGGGCTTGTGCAATCAGTGTGCTCTAAAGTTATTATGAAGAAGAGTTGGTGGCTGTCATTCCTTATTTCTTGGTGACAGGACTCCCTATGTCATTCCCTCACTCACGTCTTCCTTCTTTCCTCTTAAAGAAATGCAGATAAGTAGACACTCACTGAATAAGAAAATCTAGAATGAGTTCACTGCTGCTCATCTTATGGCTCCTGGGAACTACTGGAATAGAACAACAAGAAGAAGCCAAACAGAAACTGACCCCTCTTTCACTCCCTCCCTCAGTCCAGATATGCCATCTTTCCAACTCATCCCATATTTGATACCTTTTTGAACCTGGATATAGAAAATGTAGAGAAATTCTAGTTTTCAAATCTTCAACTCCACATCAGACTTCTGCCTGTGGCTCACACCCATTATCCATTACTAGAAATTTGATGATTTCACCCACAGGACCAATCTGTTGGCTGATTTATGATATTTCTAAGTATAGACAATCTTACATTAAAGCACTCATAGCACTGGGTTGCATTCTTTTATTAAATTGCTTTCTTTCCTAGAATATTATGGACTACTTGATGGAAAAGAACATGCCTTTTGCATATTTTTAAGCCTAGTCACTAACAGAGTATCTAAATGTGTAAACAAGGTAGGTTCTTGTTACTTCCAAATAGATATTAAATGCATAGATAATTGCATGAATGGCTGAGTGGATGAATAGACAGATGAACTGATGGAAAGAAAGGTGGATATCAGACTTCTCACTGCACTGAAGTTTAGCATTTCAGAGAGGTGAGGGGAGAGAAGGTGTTCCGGGGTTCTATGTCTCATTGGTTAGAGTTCATACTCCAAAACATGCCTCAAGATTCTGGAGTTTAATTTTTCTTTCCCAGTCAGGATTCTTGATCTATTCTACCTAAACTAACTGGGGTAGGAAATCATCTTTGTTTTGTATCTTTCTGTTTACCCTTGGCTTTGCTGACTTGTCTGAGTCTAGATTTCACCTATTTAAGTCACACTATTTCTGTTTCATCCTGTCCCTCTCCCATAAAATTCAGAAAGTGCCATCATCCTATGAAATGCTGTACTAGACCAGATTACTGATGTAATGTATCTCCAAGGCTCCAGTGTGAGAAATGCTTTCTATCTATCCATCTATTTACCAACTTTTCATCTTTTCCACACCATATAATATAATGTTAAATGAATATTATATTCTAGATACACCACCTATATTTGTGTGCTAAGGATACAAATATCATATATAAACTAAGCCTGGTATTAATATAAGTTTAGCATGTACTAGAAATAGGCATGTAAATTGGTCAGTCTAATAATGTATTACAATTTGGGTGTTAAGATGGAAGTCTGTACAGAGCATGCTGGGAGTTCAGAAGAGAGAATAATCAATACTGCCTAATGGGAATGCAGGGAAGCTTCCGCTGAGCTAATGAGGAACTGCAAGTGAATCAATATAATTAGAGGTTAGAACACTGGGGAAAGGAAACAAGCTGAGTTTGCTACTTGGTCCACATCATAGCTTGACCTTTCTTCAATCCTCTCCTGCCTTCTTCTCCTTTCTTGAATCAGTGTTGCCTCAAAGGTTCTTCCTAAGAAACATCTTGCATGCTCAATTCCATCTCACAGTCTGCTCCCCTGAGAAGACAACTCCCACCTGGGGAAGATTTCTGTAGGAAATAAAGATAAACAAAACAGGAGAGTAGCATGATGATAACCGTGATCTGGGAGGATCAATTTTGTAACAATTTGGAGATAATATTTAATAGATCAGCTCTTAGGCTACTGCCATAGTCTACATAAGAGTTGATAAGTGCCTGAAGTTAGAAAAAAATGAATGGGGAAGAAGGGAAAGAAAGAGAAACTGTAGGGAGAGATTGATCATACATCCAGTAGGGAAAAGACATTAGAAAAGAGTGAGGCTCCCTGAGATAGAGACCTCATGAAAAATGAAATCCAGATGGCCCACGTTGGGAGTGAATGCTTGTAGGATGTCCCTGTGAAGAGGGCCAACACACACAGATAGGTCTGGATCTCAGCAGAGAGGTCTGAGCTGGGAAGGGAAACATGGCCACCCTCATCCTATGTGTGAAGACAAATGAAGAGAAAGAGGTGAGATCACTCAGGGAGAGTCTTTAGTGAGAAGAAAAGACAGCTATGGACACAAGCAGAAGAGAAGCTAATGAAAGGGACTGAGGAGGAATCCTCAGAATTATAGAACAATAGAAATTTACAGAATGGTGGGCAATGGTGTTAGTGGTTAAGTAAGACAAGGACTGAAAAGTTACTTATATTTGATAAAATTAACCATTTATTCATCATCTATTTTTTCAAGGTAAAGAATAATTAAGATAGGATAATGCTAGGTGCTACTTCATAGTAACTGCAGTCTGCTAAGGAAAACAATACAAATAAACAGACACTCTCTATGCAGTCTGATAAGAACTTGGATGAAAGTGCTTATACAATACCAGGGAAAAACTGGGTTAAGATGGGGGTTTGGGGGCACTGCTGAACCAATCTAGTCTTCTTAGAATGAACTAGTAGATGAAAAAGTCCTTGGGAGGTGAATAGGCTTTTACCAGGAAAAAAGAAAAGCAGCATTCAGGGAAGGATCAGAGGTAGGAAAAGGCCTAATTCAAAATCAATGGCTTATTATTTCCTGTGAAAGAATGGCATTGAGTATTTAAAGCACACTCTAAAGTTTCAGCAGCTAGACAACTCTCTGCAGCTTCTGTTCACTCTTCACTGCAGGATAACCTCCAGTGCCATTTTCTCTAAACTCAAATCACACAAGTCACTCCTCATCCAAAGAGGTCCAAGGAGTAAAGGATTCTTCAGAGTTCATTGGCTGAAGTTGCTGCTTGCTCTAAGGCCTGGTAAAGAAAATTTTATTTCTAACAAATGTAGCCTTTATTTCTCTACAGCCCAGGAACTAAAACTTTGAGCTTGGAAAATAGTGCTCCTTCCCAAATTACATTTTTAATGCTACTTGCTCACCTTCTTTAAAAAAGTAACAGCATTTTATTTCTAAGTGTGTAGTCATGCCCTTTGCTTTCATATATGATTTTATTATCATACATATAGGGAAGACAATATGACCTACATGCAGGGAAAAAAAATTTAAAAACCTTGCAGTTCCAGATCCCAGAAATGAGCAATTTAACAATTTGAAGACTTTTTCCCATTATATATCTTATGGGTATATTCCTTCATATTGAATAAAAAAAGGATGGTTAATGGGTCCCAATTATGGCTTTTCCAAATGGAAAGATCACTCCATGAAAGTATTCTGTAGAAACATTCTAAACATTCCATCCAAGCTTTTGTCTCAGAGCAGAGAAAAAAAATGGAAGTGAGGACAGACCTGAATGGAGATTACAGGAAAGTTCAAACTCAAAGGCTAAAAAGACACAGCCATTTAGAAGGCCACAGGCTCAGCCAATAGTCTTGGTACTTTTCCACTACTTGTTTAACATGGATTTTTAACCAATAGCCTGGTTATTGTTTCAATACATGTTAATCATAGACTTGGACCAAAGGTCTTGGCACTTTTCCAATACCTGTGTAGCATAAATTTTGATCAATGCCCCTACTCAGAAGCTATACAAGCCCCTAGACTAGAACTGTGGCAAATTGCTATCTGGTCCCTTCTCAGCTGCTGAGACCTCTGTTTCTTTGTATCACTTCAAATAAATCATCTCCTTTCACTCTTGCCTGCCATTGTTGAGTGTGAATTTCATTCTTTGAATTTGCAAAGTAAGAACCTGGAAAAAAATGGCTGTGAGCTGCTGGGATCTTGGTACTAGAGAGCATAGCCTGCCATTAAGAGCTGAAACATGTCACTGCTTAGTAGTGGAGAAGAATCTGGCTTACCAGCTACAACCCTTGTTGCTGACACTGGCAGGCATCCAATGCTGTGATTAGCTGCCAACAAATGAAGGGGATTTATAGGCTGCAGAGGCCTGCAACCTATGCAGACCTCACCCACCAGCAAAAGCAGAGAATCTAGTTTCATCTGAAATTCTGGTTTCAATATTGAAATTATACATACAGTTTGTATTTTCCTTTTTTATTTATAGAAATGTTGTCCTATGATACAATCTTCTCATTTCTGAATGATCAACTTAATTTTTCCATTAAGTGATGCCCCTCCATGTCAGCATTTCATCTTTTCAACTTTCCTTAGAGAAATTTCCCAAAAGCCCATCCTTCCCAGTATGATTGAAATTTGTAATCTTGCACTCTTCTCTATATTTTCACTGGTTCTCTCCATAGACCCTAGATACCCTAGATACCTCTTATTTTTATTTTTATTTATTTTTTTATTGGTTGTTCAAAACATTACAAAGCTCATGACATATCATCTTCCATACATTTGATTCAAGTGGGTTATGAACTCCCATTTTTTACCCCAAATACAAGTTGCAGAATCACATCGGTTACACATCCACATTTTTACATAATACCGTATTAATGACTATTGTATTATGCTACCTTTCCTATCCCCTACTATCCTCCCCCCTTCCCTCTCATCTTCCTAGATACCTCTTAATAGCACACAGGTTTGTTGGTGAGGTTGTTTTCGAAAAACTCCACATCTTTTTCATTTTCTTACCCAATAATTAGCCTGACAAATGATAGACTTGTATTATATATCTGTTGACTTAATAATGGCTCGAGTGACATGAAACAATGTCATCTTTTATAAGCCTAAGTGGCAAGCCTTGTGCCAAGGATATTATCTACTTCATTGCTATTCAGCATCACAGTCCTCAGTTTTGTAGATAAGCATTAGTATCCCACTTTTCAGATGATAAACTGGATGTTTAATTTGGACGCTAAGTTATAAACATTTTTAATTATGGAGAGTTATCTAAACTGGGTGAATCACTTCAGTAAGACCCCAAATCTGCTTTCCTCACATAATTAGAAGGTTAATGCCAGTCTTCATGGGAGCTATAAAACTGAGCAAAATATGAAGGTTGTCCTCTAAAAGTGATCAATAGGACAGATGAAAAATGTATAACTATAAGATGATGATTAAATAGATCAGAAAAGGGCATTTTCTTCTGGGTGGGGAGGGCTATTTTATCACTGGCATTGTTCAAAATTACTGTTATATAGTGATAATAAAATAGTAGATAGTCTTTAGTTTGTTAGCTAATAATTTTCTGCAGATCATACATATACTAATTGTGTGTACCTGTACAGATGGTTCTGACATATCACATACCTTAGTATGCTCCGTATACATCAAAATATTATTGATTATAGTGTGTCATATTTGGCAAGTATCAAGAAAATACAGTGAAAGTGAACAACATTATCTCATATTTTAAACAAACATCACAATTTACATCTTTTGTTCCACTATTTGAACATTATATCTTTGGGCCAAAGACAATGAAAATAGGAGGCTCGTGCTGCAAAGAGGGCACAGCAGTAGGCACTTCTAAGATTAATTTAGGATAGTGACTTTTGCAATCAGATAATGGGAAACATTCACACATCCTGGGGCAGCATCTGATTATCTCTCAGCTGTGTCCTCTTAGAGGCATTCAGGGCCCTCCAGTAACATGTCATTATATATTTGAATTCTTGTCCTCAAATACCCTGACCATATTTATTCCAAAGTAATAAGAATAATCAATACAATTTATAAAGCATTCACTTCAAGATAGACATTAATTTGTGTAGATTATCTGACTTATCCTGAAAGAAAACTTCTGGAAAATTAAAATAGTTTCTACATAATAGATACTAAGTAATGGGCCAACCCACTTACTGCCCAAATCTTTGTATTTGAACTTTAGGCATTTAATGCCCATATCTTTGCTCTTTCCATCTTGCCAAGCCCCTTCTTCTTGCTCCTGATATCTTCTTGCAGTGAGCATTATTCTTGTTGAACATCTATTCTCATTTATTCAGCTAAAAGCATCTGATTTTTCTATAGAGTAACTGTGTCTTTACTATTAGATACACTTATAGGGAGCCTGTCAATCAAAGTGTATTATCTCCCACACCCTTTCACCATTCTGATATAGAGGTGGCCAAAATGATGTCAATCAATAGCTCTGAATCTAGATTTTTTTTTTCAAATTTGAGAACAATGGCATAGTATCTAGTCATTGGTGGAATTTATTCATCTTTGTAATGAAGCCCTAAAGAGGCTCTTCTTTAGTTTCTACAATCTAAATCTTTGAGTTGCCTTTGTTCTGATCTTCCCTGAGCCTTGTTATTCGGGGTTTTCTTGAACTCAGTGACCTTTACCAAAGATTTCTACTAAATTAATTTGGGGCATAAATTAACCAGAGTTAATTATTGGATATATGTTGCCTATAACCAAAGCATCTGAACAATGTAACTTAGTGGTAGAAATCTTGCATAGCATATCTCAGTGAGGCCTTGGGTTCAATTCCCAGCACAACAAACAAACAAACAAACAAAATGGCAACCAACATATTCTGTGTTTTGTTTATTTAAAGCAAAATAAATTTACTTCGACATTATAAAAGATATATATGACAAACCCAAAGCCAACATCATACTAAATGGAGAAAAACTGAAAGCAATTCCTCTAAAATCAGGAATAAGACAAGAACATCCACTTTCACCATTCTTATGCAATATAGTTCTTGAAAGTCTAGCCAGAGCAATCAGGCAAGAAAGAGAAATTAAAGACATGCAAATATGAAAAGAAAAAAAAATCAAATTATCTCTGCTGATGACATGATTCTGCACTTAGAAGACCCCAAAAACAACTCCACCAGAAGACTTTTAGAGCTAATGAACAAATTCAGGGAAATAGCAGGATATAAGGTCAACATACAAAAATCAAAAGCTTTCCTATACTTTGAAAATGAATCTGCTGGGATAAAAATTAGGAAACAATCATTACAATGCCCCCAAAAAAACAAACAGAAAGAAATTTGGAAATGAATCTAACCAAGGAGGTGAATGATCTCTATAATGACTATGGAACACTGAAAAAAGAAATTGAAAGATGGAAATTGAAAGATGGAAAGACTTCTCTTGTTCTTGGAACTGAGAAATAAAATTGTCAAAAGGGCCATATAGCCAAAAGTAATTTACAGATTCCATGTAATCTCCCTCAAAATACCAATGACATTCATAAAAATAGATAAAACAGTACTAAAATTCATATGGAAAAATAAAAGACTCAGATAATCAAAGCAATATTGAGCAAGAAGAGTGATGTTAGAGATGTCACAATATCTAATCCCTACTTATACTACAGAGCTACATTAACAAAAACATTATGGTATTGGCATTGAATCAGATGTGAAGACCACTGTAATAGAATAGAAGACACAGAGACAAACCCCATCTAGATGTAGTCACAGAAACAGAAGATGCCAAAAATATGCAGTGAAGAAGAGCCTTTTTAAAAATGATTCTGGGGAAAGTGGATATCCATTGTAGAAGAATGAAGATAGATTCATATCTCTCACCCTGTACAAAAATCAACTCAAAATGAATCAAAGACCTAGGAATTAGACCAAAAGCTTTGTAACTGTAAGAGGAAAATGTAGGGTCAACACTCCAGCATATTGGCAGAGGATTCGATTTCCTTAACAAGACCCCCAAAGCTCAAGAAATAAAACCAAGAATGAAAAAATGGGATAACATGAAGTTAAAAACCTTCTCCACAGCAAAGGAAACAAGAGAATGAAGTGAAAGACCACAGAATGGGAGAAAGTATTTGCCAACTACTCTTCTGATAGTGAATTAATATTCAGAATTTATAAAGAACTCAAAAAAATTAATACACACACACACACACACACACACCACAAACAACCCAGTCAATAAATGGGCAAAGAATCTAAGCAGACATTTCTCGAAAGAAGAAATACAAATGACCAACAAATATATATATATATATATATATATATATATATATATATATATATATATATAAAGTTCAACATTTTTAGCAATCAGGGAAATGCATATTGAAAGCACACGGAGATTTCATCTTGTTTCATTTCGCATGACAATCATCTGGAATACAAGTAACAATAATTACTGTTGAGGATGTGAGAAAAATGGTACACTTATACATTGTTGGTAAGACTTCAAATTAGCACAACCACTTTGGAAAACAGTATGGAGATTCATCAAAAGACTAGGAATGAAACCACCATATGACCCAGCTCCTTGTTATTTGTCTCAAAGAAATAAAATCATCATATTATAGTGGTATATGCATACCTGTGTTTACAGCGGTGCAATTAAAAATAGCAACTTTCTTTCTAGATGTTCAAAAACAGAAGTATAGACAGGAAAATATGTTATATATACACAATGTTGTTTTACCCAAAGAAGAATAAAATGATGTCATTTGCTGGTAAATGGGTGGACTAGAGAAAGTCATGCTAAGTGAAATAAGCCAGTCTCAGAATGTCAAGGATTAAATGTTTTCTCTCATACATAAAAGATGGAGTAGGGGGTTAAAGGAATTGAATAAAGGATGAGGGACTCATAAAAATAGAAGGGAGATCAATGGAATAGAGGAGGGAACTTGAAGGGGAGGGAGGAGGTATGGGAAAGCACTGGGGAGTGAAATCTACCAAATTACTCTATATCCATGTACAACTATACAAATCTTGCTTTTACATGTAATTATAATGCACCAAATAAATATTAATATTAATAATAGAAGGGAGATCAGTAAAGTAGAGCATGCAGATCAGCAGGAGGAAAGAGATGAGGGAAATGGAATATACTGGGGAATGTTATCAATTTGTTATGAGCATATACAAATAGGACATAATGAATTTCATTATTGTGTGCAATTATAATGTCCCAACAAAAATACTGGAAAAAAAAAAACAAGACAAAATGTATTACCTAATTCTTATGGGAACACTTACTTTGTTTCATGATGGACTCTTGTTCTGATCTCTTCTTATCTTGGAACAAACTATTGGTGAGAGTTAGGGAGCTTCTGTAGGTTACTATGACATAAAGAGAACAAAGGATCATGTGGTCTCCGAAACGTATTGCTGACTTACAGAATCCCATTGTACAGATGGGAAACTGAGAAATAAACAAGAAAAAAGATCCTGTCAATCTTTCATGGTGAGTTAATAGACAACCTTGAACCATTCACCAATCACTCTGATACATATGTATGCTTTGGCCATATAATTGCATCACTTTAAATGTCTCTTTAGAATACAAAGACTTCCAATTTTTAACCAAAGTTTGCTTTTCTTCTCCCAGCAACTTGTTTTTTTTATAAAATGAGACTGGTTGAGTTATGTTATATGCATATATTAATCTAGCATAATGAAACTCATTTTTATGTATAATTATAATGCACCAAAATTTTTAAAAATCTTAATTTAAAAAGCAATTCATAAAACCAGTATGGTAGATTTAGCAATTAAATGGATTTCCTTGGTTGTGAAATTATAGAACATAGAGGACTGGGCTTAGAGAGGCTTCATCTCTCTTTGAAGACATCATGAGCATTAAATGACACATACGTCTGGTTCTAAGGATCAACTTATGATTCTAATCCATGTGATAAAGGTAATTTTACCTATGACTAGAGTCCCATTACTTCTTATCAATCTGTTATCTTGGAAGTATTTTACTTACTACTTTACAGAAATAAATTGAAAATAAAACATGACAGAGAATAATTCATTTGTTCACCCATTAATATATGTATACATTCCTTCAGTTAGGACATATTTAATTATTGAGTGTTTTTCAAGATGGGTCAAAGATGAGAAAAATAAATGGTCCTTTTCCTTTACCTCAGAGGGCCATCATGAAGGGAACATGCATGAAATCATTCATTTCCGGAGTTTAAAGATGGCGGCGAGGGGAGTGCATTGCCCCCGTGTGCTGCTTCACTGTGTGGGAGTATGACAAGTCAGGACGGCTAAAGGATATCTTGTTAGGAATTTCCAGCAATAGTGGGGTGCTCCGGAACCTGGAGGAAGGATTTCCATCGCACGAGGATCAGCTACGGGGACTCAAACGCGAGAGGTTTGTCGCACTGCTTATTCAGCAAATCGGCCCGAGGCTAGAATCTGCAGCGTGCGCTGGGATAGAGACGCAGGGTTACAGCGCTGCAGTTTCTGCCAGCCGCGCAAGCACCGTACTCAGGGCTGAATTCTGGGTTCGAGACGGGGGAAGGAAGCGGTCCATCTCGGTTCTCCACACCGGTCAGACCACAGAGGAGGCCAGCAGCCACCATGTTGGTAAACTGACGTCACCACCGCTGTTTTCGACTGACCGCAGCTCATTCAGCCATAGAACAGGTAATTTCAGGCTGCAATTCGCCTGCGGCTTGCAGACAGATTGCTAGGGCTCAGCGCCTGGGTGCTTCTTAGAACCTGATCTTATCGGAGTGAATACCCAGCGCGGAGCGGCTGCTGAGCCCGCGGAGGCTGCTTCTTGGACCCTGCGCCTACCAGAGCATACAACAAGCACTAAGCAGCCGAATTACGGCTCCCGGAACTGAGCCCGCGGGGACTGCTTCTTGGAGCTTACATTTATAGGAGCTTACACCGAGCACGGAGTGGACGAGTTCCGGCTCCCGGAACTTCCCTGGCCCGGGGCTAGGAGCCCGCGGAAACTGCTTCTCGGTCCGGGTCCTGCTGAGGGCCGGTCAGGACTCACCCGGTGCTTTGGTTGCCCGGCAAGGGGAACGAAATGCTGCCATTCGCATAGGATACCAACATGGCAGAGATCTGATGTCTGCAGAAAGCGGCGGAGGAGGGAACTTCATCAATACCAGTGGTGACATAAGCAGTTGGTCTCCTGGTAGGGGGGGTGAGGCACAGTCACCCGAGTCTCCTCAATTTGTCGTCGAGCCAGAGGGAAGGAGCCGGGCCGCCGCCAGCGCCCGGAGCAGGCCCAGCGGCTTGCCAGCGTGGTGACCGCGTGACCCCAATTGGAGAGGGGGCGGAGCGGAGCCGCCACCCGCAACCGCAAGGTGGGCAGACCCGCGACCCAGTGGTACATGGGCGTGGTAGGAGGGGCAGGGCAGAGCCGCGGTTCGCGCTGTGACGAATGAGCGTGCAAGGTAAACAGACCTGTGACAGCCTGGCGGGTCAGGCCCAGTGGCCTGCCAGTGTGGTACACACGTCACCCCAACTGGAGTAGGGGCAGAGCAGATCCTTCTCCCACGCCCGGATCAGGCCCTGCCAGTGTGGTGGTCACATGACCCCAATCGGGGGCGGAGCAGAACTGCCACCCGTGCCCGCAGGGTGAGCAGACCAGTGATCAACCTGTAGATCAGGCCCAGGGGTCCGCAGGCGTGGTAGGAGGGGCAGGGCAGATCCGCCGCCCGCGCCTCCAAGGTAGGCAGACCTACAACAGACCTGCGGATCAGGCCCAGGAGCCTGCCGGCGTGGTACAAACACCACCCTAATTGGTGTAGTGGCAGAGCAGAGTCGCCGCCCATGCCAGGAACAGGCCCAGTGTCCTGCAGGCGGGGTAGTCACGACACCCCAATTGGAGTAGGGGCAGAGCAGAGCCTCCACCCGTGCCCGAAAGGTGGGCAGATCTGCGACCGACCAGCGGGACAGGCCCAGTGGCCTGCCGGTACGACAGACACGTCACCCCATTTGCAGTAGGGGCAGAGTAGAGCCGCCGCCCGCGCCTGCAGGGTAGGCAAGCCTGCAACTGACCGGCGGATCAGGCCCAGTGGCCTGCCGGCGTGGTACACTCGTCACCCCAATTGGAGTAGGGGCAGAACAGAGCCGCCGCCAGCTCCCAGAACAGGCCCAGTGACCTGCCGGCGTGGTAGCCACGACACCCCAATTGGAATAAGAAGAGAGCAGAGCCGCCGCCCGCACCTGCAGGAAAGATACTCAAGCAGTATGAAAAGACAAGGAAAGAAAGGACCACAAGCAATGCAGGTCAACGCAACTTTAGAAGAGGTAACAGCTGCAGCAGATGGAATGTCAGATAAAGAATTCAGGATATACATGCTTCAGATGATCTGGAGTATCAAGGAAGACATTAAACAGCAAAATCAGACAATGAAAGATCACTTCGACAACGAATTACGCAAACAAATCCAGGAAGCAAAGGATCAACTATACAGGGAGATAGAGGTTATAAAAAACAAACAAACAGAAATCCTAGAAATGCAGGAAGCAATAAACCAACTTAAAAACTCAATGGAGAATACTACCAGCAGAGTAGAACACTTAGAAGATAGAACATCAGACAATGAAGACAAAGTATTTCAACTGGAAAAGAACATAGACAGCTCAGCAAGACTGTTAAGAAACCATGAGCAGAACATCCAAGAAATATGGGATAACATTAAGAGACCAAATTTAAGAGTCATTGGGATACAGGAAGGTACAGAGCTCCAAACCAAAGGAATGAGAAGTCTATTCAATGAAATAATACGAGAAAACTTCCCAGACTTGAAGAATGAGACAGAATCCCAAATCCTAGAAGCCTACAGGACGCCGAATGTGCAAAATCATAAGAGATCCACACCTAGACACATTATAATGAAGATGCCCAACATACAGAATAAGGAGAGAATTTTAAAAGCTACAAGAGAAAGGAAGCAGATTACATTTAGGGGTAAGCCAATCAGGATAACAGCTGATCTGTCAACACAGACTCTGAAAGCTAGAAGATCCTGGAATAACATATTTCAAACACTGAAAGAAAATGGGTTCCAACCAAGAATTGTGTATCCAGCGAAATTAAGCTTCAGGATGGAGGATGAAATTAAAACCTTCCACGATAAACAAAAGTTTAAAGAATTCGCAGCTAGAAAACCATCTCTTCAAAACATCCTCGCCAAAGCATTACAGGAAGAGGAAATGGAAAATAACAATGAAAACCAACAGTGGGAGGTAGGACAGTAAAGGGGGGGGGGATAATCAAAGAGGAAAACAAACCATGTTTAGTAACAGAAATAAACAAATATGGCTGGAAGAACAACCCATATCTCAATAATAACCCTAAATGTTAATGGCTTAAACTCACCAATTAAGAGACACAGGCTAGTAGAATGGATCACAAAACAAGACCCAACAATATGCTGCCTACAGGAGACGCATTTGATAGGAAAGGACATACATAGGCTGAAGGTGAAAGGTTGGGAAAAATCATATCACTCATATGGACTTCGGAAACAAGCAGGAGTGTCCATACTCATATCAAATAAAATAGATTTCAAGCCAAAGTTAATCAAAAGAGATAAAGAGGGACACTACATACTGCTTAAGGGAACCATACACCAACAAGACATAACAATCATAAATATTTATGCCCCAAACAATGGTGCAGCTATATTCGTCAAACAAACTCTTCTCAAGTTCAAGAGTCTAATAGACCACCATACCATAATCATGGGAGACTTCAACACACCTCTCTCACCACTGGACAGATCTTCCAAACAAAAGTTGAATAAGGAAACTATAGAACTCAATAACACTATTAATAACCTAGACCTAATTGACATATATAGAATATACCACCCAACATCAAGCAGTTACACTTTTTTCTCAGCAGCACATGGATCCTTCTCAAAAATAGATCATATATTATGTCACAGGGCAACTCTTAGACAATATAAAGGAGTAGAGATAATACCATGCATCTTATCTGATCATAATGGAATGAAACTGAAAATCAACGATAAAAGAAGGAAGGAAAAAGCATACATCACTTGGAGAATGAACAATAGGTTACTGAACGATCAATGGGTTATAGAAGACATCAAGAAGGAAATCAAAAAATTCTTAGAGATAAATGAAAACACAGACACAACATATCGGAATCTATGGGACACATTGAAAGCAGTTGTAAGAGGAAAATTCATTGCTTGGAGTTCATTCCTTAAAAAAAGAAAAAACCAACAAATAAATGATCTCATACTTCATCTCAAAATCCTGGAAAATGAAGAGCAAAACAACAGCAAAAGAAGTAGAAGGCAAGAAATAATTAAAATCAGAGCTGAAATTAATGAAATCGAAACAAAAGAAACAATTGAAAAAATTGACAAAACTAAAAGTTAGTTCTTTGAAAAAATAAACAAAATCGACAGACCCTTAGCGATGCTAGCGAAGAGAAGAAGAGAGAGAACTCAAATTACTAGCATACGGGATGAAAAAGGCAATATCACAACAGACACTTCAGAAATACAGAAGATAATCAAAAACTATTTTGAATCCTTATACTCCAATAAATTAGAAGATAGTGAAGGCATAGATAAATTTCTTAAGTCATATGATCTGCCCAGATTGAGTCAGGAGGATATAGAAAACCTAAACAGACCAATATCAATTGAGGAAATAGAAGAAACCATAAAAAGACTACCAACTAAGAAAAGCCCAGGTCCAGATGGGTATACAGCAGAATTTTACAAAACCTTTAAAGAAGAACTAATACCAATACTTTTCAAGCTACTTCAGGAAATAGAAAAGGAGGGAGAACTTCCAAATTCATTCTATGAGGCCAACATCACCCTGATACCTAAACCAGACAAAGACACTTCAAAGAAAGAAAACTACAGACCAATATCTCTAATGAACCTAGATGCAAAAATCCTCAATAAAATTCTGGCGAATCGGATACAAAAACATATCAAAAAAATTGTACACCATGATCAAGTAGGATTCATCCCTGGGATGCAAGGCTGGTTCAATATACGGAAATCAATAAATGTTATTCACCACATCAATAGACTTAAAAATAAGAACCATATGATCATCTCGATAGATGCGGAAAAAGCATTTGACAAAGTACAGCATCCCTTTATGTTCAAAACTCTAGAAAAACTAGGGATAACAGGAACATACCTCAATATTGTAAAAGCAATCTATGCTAAGCCTCAGGCTAGCATCATTCTGAATGGAGAAAAACTGAAGGCATTCCCTCTAAAATCTGGAACTAGACAGGGATGCCCTCTCTCTCCACTTCTGTTCAACATAGTTCTCGAAACACTGGCCAGAGCAATTAGACAGACGAAAGAAATTAAAGGCATAAAAATAGGAAAAGAAGAACTTAAATTATCACTATTTGCAGATGATATGATTCTATACCTAGCAGACCCAAAAGGCTCTACAAAGAAACTATTAGAGCTAATAAATGAATTCAGCAAAGTGGCAGGATATAAAATCAACACACATAAATCAAAGGCATTCCTGTATATCAGCGACAAATCCTCTGAATTGGAAATGAGGACAACCACTCCATTCAAAATATCTTCAAAAAAAATAAAATACTTGGGAATCAACCTAACAAAAGAGGTGAAAGACTTATACAATGAAAACTACAGAACCCTAAAGAGAGAAATAGAAGAAGATCTTAGAAGATGGAAAAATATACCCTGTTCATGGATAGGCAGAACTAACATCATCAAAATGGCGATATTACCAAAAGTTCTCTATAGGTTTAATGCAATGCCAATCAAAATCCCATCGGCATTTCTTGTAGAAATAGAGAAAGCAATCATGAAATTCATATGGAAAAATAAAAGACCCAGAATAGCAAAAACAATGCTAAGCAGGAAGTGTGAATCAGGCGGTATAGCGATACCAGACTTCAAACTATACTACAGAGCAATAGTAACAAAAACAGCATGGTACTGGTACCAAAATAGGCGGGTGGACCAATGGTACAGAATAGAGGACACAGAAACCAATCCACAAAACTACAACTATCTTATATTTGATAAAGGGGCTAAAAGCATGCAATGGAGGAAGGATAGCATCTTCAACAAATGGTGCTGGGAAAACTGGAAATCCATATGCAACAAAATGAAACTGAATCCCTTTCTCTCGCCATGCACAAAAGTGAATTCAAAATGGATCAAGGAGCTTGATATCAAATCAGAGACACGCCGTCTGATAGAAGAAAAAGTTGGCTACGATCTACAGTCGGTGGGGTCGGGCTCCAAATTCCTCAATAGGACACCCATAGCACAAAAGTTAATAACTAGAATCAACAAATGGGACTTACTCAAACTAAAAAGTTTTTTCTCAGCAAAAGAAACAATAAGAGAGGTAAATAGGGAGCCTACACCCTGGGAACAAATCTTTACTCCTCACACTTCAGATAGAGCCCTAATATCCAGAGTATACAAAGAACTCAAAAAATTAGACAATAAGAAAACAAACAACCCAATCAACAAATGGGCCAAGGACCTGAACAGACACTTCTCAGAGGAGGACATACAGTCAATCAACAAGTACATGAAAAAATGCTCAACATCTCTAGCTGTCAGAGAAATGCAAATCAAAACCACCCTAAGATACCATCTCACTCCAGTAAGATTGTCAGCCATTAGGAAGTCAAACAACAACAAGTGCTGGCGAGGATGTGGGGAAAAGGGTACACTTGTACATTGCTGGTGGGACTGCAGATTGGTGCAGCCAATTTGGAAAGCAGTATGGAGATTTCTTGGAAAGCTGGGAATGGAGCCACCATTTGACCCAGCTATTCCCCTTCTTGGTCTATTCCCTAAAGACCTAAAAAGAGCATGCTACAGGGACACTGCTACATCGATGTTCATAGCAGCACAGTTCACAATAGCAAGACTGTGGAACCAACCTAGATGCCCTTCAATAGACGAATGGATAAAAAAAATGTGGCATTTATACACAATGGAGTATTACTCTGCATTAAAAAATGACAAAATCATAGAATTTACAGGGAAATGGATGGCATTAGAGCAGATTATGCTAAGTGAAGCTAGCCAATTCCTAAAAAACAAATGCCAAATGTCTTCTTTGATATAAGGAGAGTAACTAAGAACAGTGTAGGGACGAAGAACAGGAGAAGAAGATTAACATTTAACAGGGATGAGAGGTGGGAGGGAAAGGGAGAGAGAAGGGAAATTGCATGGTAATGGAAGGAGACCCTCAGGGTTATACAGTGGAGGAGGTAGAGAGAGAGGAGGGGAGGGGAGGGGAGAGGTGGGGAGGGGGGAGGGTGGAGGATGGGAAAGGCAGTGGAGCACAACAGACACTAGTATGGCAATTTGTAAATCAATGGATGTGTAACTGATGTGATTCTGCAATCTGTGTATGGGGTGAATGTGGGAGTTCATAACCCACTTGAATCAAAGTGTGGAATATGATATGTGAAGAAATTTGTAATGTTTTGAACAACCCACAATAAAAAATTTTAAAAAAAAAATCATTCATTTCCTAAAGTGGTATATGCTGCCTGTAGTTGAAAAAAAAATCTCTGCTCTGGACAATATATATATATACCTATATATCCTGACATTATTCTTAATGTATTCTCTACCATTTGGAATTATATATTATGCCTATTTAATTATCATCTTTTTATATGACTTACACTGGATTGTAACATAAATGAGGGCAAGGATTTTGTTTGGCTCATCTGTATTCCCAGCAGTGAGAATCTTGCCTGGCACCAAGAAGACACTTAATAAAATGGATCTTACCTAGAAATTATTGAGGTTTCAAGACAAAGAGATGATGAAAATATGTCTTAAAACATAGGTTTGAATTTAAGAGTAATGTGGGTAGGAGTATAAGGGCATGCCAGGCAGCTGCATATTTCAGAGAACAACCTAGCAGAAGCATGGATGGGGAGTGGTGGTAGACAGAGACAGAGACAGGGACAGAATAAGGGGGCGAGAGGGAAGGAGGGAGTAAAATTAGTTGAAGAAACACTGAATTATATTTCAGGTTAGCAGAAACTTGTAGTATGTGGAGGTATGTAATAGCTGATGAGACATGAAAGGTTTCTTGGGACTGATTAATGAAATTTCTATTTGAATTTCTTAAAACCAGAAAATCCATGAAAGGTTTTATGAGAGAAAAGTGACAG
This sequence comes from Marmota flaviventris, assembly GCF_047511675.1. NCBI lineage: Eukaryota > Metazoa > Chordata > Mammalia > Rodentia > Sciuridae > Marmota > Marmota flaviventris. The sequence goes on from NC_092506.1 coordinate 74,981,538, forward strand.
GATTAGAGGCTACTACAATAGTGTGGGTAGAAGATCATAAAGATTTGGATCGTGGCCCCACTGAAAGTGAGGAACAGAAAATGAAAATTAACAACTCAGCTTTCAATGGAGCTTAATTTACATGGACTACCTCATATGCAGCATTTTATTCACTGAAAGCATTAAATGCTACTAGGCACACCTGCTTCTTAACTTGAGCATCACTCAAGAACAGAACTCAAGCCAAGTAAAACACAATTTTCTCGGTATGGGACTTCAGGTAAAAACAAGTGAGCACAGCAGTTCCTAATTGCAAGACTGGTGACTTTTTACCAAGGTGGGGAGATCAATTTGAAATAACAACAACAAAACAGGATGCATTCTGTGGCAGAAGTCCCTCCAAAGGAAATCTGACTAAGGGGAGGTCTGCAAATAGGAAGCTACATTAAAAAAAAACTTAAAAACAAAACAAAACAACAACAACAAAAAAAAACACTTCCAAGTTTTTAGGAACAGAAAAAGAACTCACCATGTAAATGACTTTACATTTCTAATTTTTAAAATATTTCCCAATTTTGGGGGCCTGGGGTTGTGGCTCAGCGGTAGAGTGCTCCCCTAACATGTGCAAGGCTCTGGGTTCAATCCTCAGCACCACATAAAAATAAATAAATAAAATAAAGGTATTGTATCCAACTTCAACTAAAAAATAAATAAATAAATATTTTCCAATTTTGTAATGGGATGGGGTGTGAGGAGCCACTCTGAATGATTCTCATCTTCCATTTCAGAGCAGAGAGGCTTTGACCAATACTACATCTCCTAGTGACTTGGACATTGCCCCAGTCCTGGAAGTTTGAGGATGCATCCTACAGCCCTTGGGCCGAATTACACTCACATGCCAATTATAACTCTGCCCCTTTTTACCTTTTTTGGATGGAACTTTCTAAGAATGAGGGTCCTCCCAATAAAAGTCCATTTCCAATGAAAAGCCCACTTCCGCACATGCTCGCTCTCTCTCTCACCAGCCTCTCGTGACTATCCCTTGCTCTCCCATTTGGCGAGCTTGAGGCTGAGTGGAGGAGCCCTCCTGAAACTTGTTTAAAGGTAAAGTGTGTGTCCTGTGTTTTATTTGGTGTCCCTGGAAATTCACAAGAGCATCTTTAAGTCCAGCTGCCTCTGTGGTTCGGGAGCAGCAATGGGGGGTAATTGCTGGCTTTTACCATGACCCACAAGTATGTAACTGACCATGTGACTTTATTACTAGAGACACTTCTCGAACATAAACTCTCCAGAGTCAGAAATCAGCTCTGATGTTGAGACATAACTTTGGGAAGTGGGAGCAGTAAGACATGTCACAAGTCACATTGTTGTCAGAAACAATTAAATTACAGAAGCTTGAGAATTTACTTTTTTCCTACTGTATTTGATTCAAGGTTACACCTAAAATAAGACCACACCACACAGTGGCATCACCATGCTGTCTTCATGGTAAAGGAAGGGGTCGGAATGGCACATCATTGAGGTTTTGAATCCTCCTCCCTATGTTCATGAGAAGAGGGTGTAATGTGATGACTACAGTTGAAGATAAAGGTTAATGATCACTGATAAAAAGAAGATACTCCTTTAATGACATTCAAAATCTTTAGAACCTATCCCTGACCTTCTCTTCCTTCTCCACCATCACTCTGCCCACGAAACAGTTGATGTTTGCCATTCCTGGAACACGGTGCTCTTCTCCTCCTCTTTCTTCTTCCTGGAACGTCCGCCCTCTTCCTCTATCCTCTGGTGTCTCCAAAGTACTTTCTGACTCAGCTTTTGGGGGCAGTGCTGCATCCTCATATACCTCTAATCACAACACCTACCTTGGTTTTCAATATTTATGTGGTAAGGAGTGGTCTCCCTTAGAAGACTGCCAGCCCCCAGGGCAGACACTCTCAGTCACCATTGTAGCACTCTTGACTTATAACAGTGCTTAATTGGTGTTTGGGGTATGCTTAGTGAACACTGAAGAAGTAACACCAGGAAGCATTATGTTTGGGGTAATTTGTTGGGTAAAAACCTTAATGACATTTTAAACACATCTATTCCAACACATGTCTGTCTTCTGCTGTAAAAACAATTACTTCACATCTATCTTACATTAATTTAGTAAATATTTCTTGAATATTTCCAAAGCTAAATTTTTTGATGTCTTGATCAAAGGTTAATGAAACATCATCCGTCCCCTCAAGTTGCTCACAAGATTATGAGGCGTGCTCTTAACCTTTGCTTACTACTGAATAGGCATGTGTGCACATAACTACACATCATAATGAACGGAAGCATGACTACAATACATTAGTCTGAGTTAAAAGGGAGCCAAGGGTCAACACTGTGCTCACAGAGCAGAGCTGAGGAAAGTAGAAATTAATTCTGATACTAATTAGAATTGGAGATTGGGGATTGGGGTTTCCTAATTTAGGTAGAGAGTGACTTAAATTCACTGTTTTGAGTAATACTCTATTATGGAATTGAAAAAAACCCTGGCTGAGTTCTGCGAGAAAGAGAAAACAGAAGTCTTTGATCCTGCATAGTCTTCTCTGCCCTTCTCAATTAAGTTGAAACACTTGACAATCCAGCCATTAGGAGACTTCTTGCAGGGCTGTGTTTTCTCATCCTGAGTCTAAAGCTCAATATTTGGGATTTAGTCAGCTGTAGAAGATGAACTTTTAAGTAAGTGAATGAATTTTCTCTAATTCTGTGCAATGCATTATGGAAGGAAGGAGAAATAAATGGCACTAACAAGAGCATCATTGAGAGTCTCAAAGCCTTGGTATGAGATACTTTTCCTAATTGAAGCCAGTTTCCAGGTGCCCTAACCTGGGTGGCAGGAGGGAGATTTGTGTCTGGTGATGGCACAGCAGGAGATATGATTTCCAAATGTTGGCTTGCAACACAGGCAGAAAATGTGAGTGTTTTAATCAGGAGATTTAAAATATCCAGACTTTTGACAGTTGTTTGTTGGCTTGGTCAACCCCAGAAGATTCACATGGATTCAATATGAAAGGCTGGATAGAACAGTGGAAAAAGCACTGACTTTGGAGTCTGAAGATATGGATTGATTTTTAATTATACCATGATGTACCTTTGGACAAGTCACTCAACTTTCCTGAAGCTTAATTTTCTCATATAGAAGATGAATATAATAATAATCTGCCATGCTTTTATATGAATACTATTATCATAAGCTTAATAAATTATGATTAGTATTATTAATACCAGAAAATTGGGTTAAGACAAAGCTCTAAACAGATGTGTTCAGGCCCAAATATTGGTCTTTATCATTTAAAAGATTAGTATTCTTGGAGAAATTACTTAATCTCTTTGTGGCTCAGTTTCTTAATTTGAAAACCAGTATAATAATAATTACAAGAATACCAGTCTTACAGATTTTTTGGTGAGGATCAAATGAGATGATTGTCTTAACTATCTCATTATAATATAATGAGATATTTATATATATACTATCTCATTATATGCTTGCCACTTAGTAACTTTAATAAAAGAGAGCCATCACCATCATCATCAACACCACCATTATCACCTTCACCATCATCACCATCATCATCACCCACCATCATCACTACCACCACCACTATCATCATCACCATCTTCAACTCCAGTTCCTGTATTTTAACCATTATCATAATCAATAAATCTTAGGTTCATATCTATTCAGGTTGTCATCTAGTTAAAATGACCTTCAAAAGGTCATTGACCTACCTAGTACTGCCATTTGTGTAGAAAATTATCCTTTCTTTCTCCCAAGCCCAACACCATATAAAACTAACAATACCATAATCCCTGAGTGACATCTCATATAGATAAAGTTTTTTCACAGAAATTAAGGTAAATTGTTGACTCTAAATCTCTAAGGGTCTGTATTTCTTAGTATAATAAGGGAGTTAACTCGGGCACAGATCAAGTTTATGTATCAGCAGGCTCATCATAATGACCATCATCATTCAGTAACCAGTGTGTATGTGCCAGATACTGTGTACTAAATCTGCTACTTTTAATCTGTACTCTTGTGCATGAAAGAAAAAAGCTGAAAAATGGCACTGAGCTCTGGAAATTGAAGAAGGCTTTGATCTTGTTCTTAGAATATACCCTGAGTATTCTCAGTTCCATGGTTTAGTAAAAAGCTTCTTCTCTCAGGAACTCCTCTTCTGTCTGGAAATCTCCCACCAGTGCTTTAAAACCAAGGGCACCTTAGCTATGTCGTGGGTCTCACCATCAGTGAGAGAGCTGTCAATCCCTTGCACTCCTCAGCACCAGCTCTTGACATCTTCATAGAAATTACCCACCTGTATTAAATTGTTCATTTAGTTATTTACCTTTACCCTGAGCCATGTGTTCATGAGGGGGAAGAATGTCTTATTTACCTTTGTATCCCCATATCCAGCACAGTTTTTGACATACAGTAAGTGCAAAGCATAAGCTAATTTTTGAAGTAGACAAGTTTTCCTTAGATACTTCTGCCAGCTATGCCAGTGCCATTTTCCCTTTTTGCACAAGCACACCAGTTTCTCCTTGTACCTCTTGCTTGAGTCCCATGCAAAGAATCAACATTTTTTTTTTCACACTGAGGATTGAATTCAGGGACACTTTACCATTGAGCTGCATTCCCAGACATTTTTATTTTTTCTTTTGAGAAAGTGTTTCACTAAGTCCTTAGGGTCTTGCTAACTTGCTAACAACAACCTCAAACTTGTGATCCTCCTGCCTGGGCCTTTCAAATTGCTGGAATTACAGGTATGTGCCACCACATTCAGTTTCAACAATTCTTTATGCTGCAAAATTCCTTCCTTTGCATGTAAACAAATGGTAAGAACTGCTGAAGTTGATAAAATAGCATATTGTTGAAATATTATTTAAATTACAATAGGACATGTAATTGACGGGCTTGATGTGTGAATGAGAATAAAGCCTGGTGCCCTGTGATCTTCACTATCCAAAATTATTTTCTATGTGAAGCCAAACTCATCTCAGTGCCCCTTAGATTCCAATGCCTAGCTAGAGAAAGTGCAGATTTCTTTTGGGGAGATGCTTTTGGGTGCTGGAGAAAAGTTCATTTTTCTTATAATATATTGACAGTTCTCCTCTTTTTTCTGGAGCCTTCCTCAAATCTGGCTGTTCCCTGTTTGACTAGGTCTAAGTTGGTAATGTCAGGAAAGAGAGCTGTGAAGAAGACCAAAAAGGCTTCTCATTTCCAAGATACCCTCCTTGCTGTGGCCTTCCTTTCCCCATATGGTCAAAGAAATCAAGCCGAATTACATCCAAATGAAGGGCTCCACTTCAAACAAAGGTTAACTCCACCTCATGAGCAACTGTAGACATTTGCTAGGACAGACACAAGCAAGGAATAAGCATATTCCTGAAGGCTGCTCCTTTGGGCTGTCACCTTCAGAAAATCTTCTGAATGCTTCAGGAAGCACAGCAAGACTTTCTGTATAATCCCAGACATTTAGAGCTTATCATCAGACAACAAGACAGCCAGAGGGCTTTGGTTTATTAAGCAATTACTACATGAGTGTTTATAATTCTTTATCTCATTAATCCTTATGACAACCCAGTGAGATAAGCACCATCATAATGGCTTCACACATGTGTATGGAATTTTGCCTTTCTCTCACATGGTCTGGTCTTGAGTTTCCCAGGCTCTGCAACTTCACAGAACAATAAAATTTTGCAACAAAATTTGAGGATATTAATTTTAATGAAAATAGATTTTAAAAATTCAATAATTATGATCTATAATTAGTATAAATTAGTATAATTTACATTAAAAAGCCACTTATTATCAAAACAAATACCAGCTAAGAATAAAATGGAGTACTTTAAGTTGGGTGTATTTATCTACATGGAAAACTTGTAAGCTCTACTAAAAATGGACTTTACCTTCCAGCAATTCTACCTCTAGGCTTTTATTTGAGAATGACTTTGATTCATGTACATCAGGAGATGTTTACAAAAGTGTTCATAACACCTCTGTTCCTGTTAGAACACAATCCAAATGGCCATTTACAAGAAAAGATGTCAATACATGCATGTTACATAATGAAATTATATTTAGCAATTAGTATGAGTAAACGATAATTGAACATGAATATAAATCTTAATTAAAGTTTGGTAAAATTTTGGAAATTATTAAGTACAAAACACAAAGCAAAACAAAACAGTGTTCACTTAGTTAAATCTTTATGATATGCCATTTAGGAATACGTATAGATATCTCTGTATATATGCATATATGTGTATATAACCTTTTAAGAGATTAGAATAATACAAAATGTAGGATAAGAAATACCTCAAATGTAGGAGATGTTAGGATAAAATGAAGGGGTAAATGTGCACATACAAACTCACAAACATACATACACACACAGAAGGTATGATTTAAATCATGGTCAATGCTTAGTTTCTGTGTTCAATAGGATATGTGCCTGTGTTTTTTGCATTCTATTATTTCCAACAAACAAGAGTTATGCTTGGACCAAGGATGGGAATATACCATGATCCAAAAATTATTATTAATTTACTTTTTAAAAAAACTTAAGATTCAAGTAAAAACAAGAAACAACAAAACAAGGAAACAATTCTCTAAATGTATTTTTTTCTCTCTATTTTCTCAAGAACCCATTTTAAATTACATTGTGAACAGCACCAGGCATGTGTGGATCCATGTTTTAAAGCAGTGGTTAAAACCAAACTGTTCATTTTTCCATCAGGCTAAGAATTGTAAAGCTAGCCCTGGAACTTAGGAAGGTTCTAAAATCTCTTCTACTAGGTTCAGAAAAAGAGACAGAGAAAGAAAACATCAGCTAAATGATCAAAGGATATGGAGCCAATAATCAGGTTGAAAGGGGGAGTTTAAATGTACAGAAGCCAACCAGAGACACTAGGTAGGAAATAGATGCAGGAAAGTTATAGACCATTTGTGAAAAGTGCTGTCTCTTGAATCGCTTATTAATTCACATCTCCTTCTTGTCTGAAATAAGAAATTTACTCTGATGTAAAAGGAAGCCTTAAGGGGGAGCTATAGCTAACATAGATTTCTCTCTTTTATTCTGTAATATGGAAAGGATCTATTTGTTCTGCTGACTAGCGGGATTGTATTGGAAGATCTGCAGAAGTTATAATCCAGTTTGTAAAATGGTACAGTGATTAACCTTAAACAACAGCCTGTTCAATAACTAATCCTGACACATCATTCTCCTACTTTAACCCCCTGTGTCACTTCCCATAGATTCAAAGACAAAATTTGAGTTTCTTACAGGACATTCTATGTCTTGGTCTTGCCCGTCTGTCACGCACATCAAGCACTCCTTGCTCACAGACTTCCTGATTTGGTTGCTATCTCTTGACTGTGTCTTGTACTCTCCACTTACTGGAAATCCATTTTCTCCTTCATAATCTAAGTGGTCTCTTTTAGTCCTTTGGTATTCATCTTAGGCATCCCGTCTTCCTATATAGGTTCTCCCTTTGTGCACCTCTATCATAATGTCTGTTATAATAACTGGTTCACATTTGGTTCTCTATTTCATACTGAGAGTGCTTTGAAGGAGACATTTATATTATTTAGTTCTATTAGGTTCAAATACTTTATGGAATGAGACAAAGTATATATGAGCCTATGGTCATCTGTATATCTCCACTAATAGGAGCCCAATATATATAGTGTTCAATAAATACTTCTGAATAGATTTAATGCCATAGGTAATACTATAATGAAAAGCAATGCTCAACAAGTAAAGAAGGCTCATTTTACTCTGGATAGCAGCAGAATCCGTTAGCAGATGGGTTCAGAGAAGGCCTCACTGTCTGTCAGGTAGACTGTGGAAGTGATTCAAGAATCCAGTATGAATGGGGGGGTCGTATTGTGCCATGTGCTCTGTTACTCCCCTCTGATTCATAGTTTCTAGGACCTTCTGATGTAGGACAGAAGAGGCTGTACACCTGAGGAATTTTCAGGAAGCAGATTTATAGACTGCAGGGTCCAGAGAGGTTATTAGATAGTCTAAAACATTCTCCTCTGGACAATGAGTCTAGAAATTCTTTGAACTTTATGCCCAGTTTAGGGATGTGGGGGCTTAGAGGTTTACATGCAGGAAGAGTCTGTAAAAGGAAATTTTTTTCCATTGAGTTTTCAGAAAGTGCATTTTGGTTCATTTCTTAGAATAGTCAGAGGTCTGTGGCCAAAGTTAGCTTTTGCAAGACAGAGCAAAGCAACGGAAAATAGGGCATCCAACCACATTGAACCCTTCTGCAGAGATCTTGACTGATATTTTGTTAACAGGAATAATTGTGGTGAGGGTCTTTGGAGAAGCTTAATTAAGATTTATTAGTGGAGGAGGGGGCACCACTACACTTTCAGCAATAGTTTCTATTACTCAGCTCTGAGCCACACTGGCAAAGAGTTCAAAATATATACTTGGAACCTGGAGCACAGTATATCCATTGAAGCTCAGTTTCTGAAGTCGCTGACCCAGCTTGCCAAAATTCCATAACACATGGATCTTTCAGGTGCAAAGGGACTCATCATCAGATAAGTGATATGTTTTTAATATGCAGCAGTTTTAAGCATCTTCTTTGTGTTTCTTCTGGGAACAGTTGAAACAGTGCCTTTAAAATGCCAGTGAATCATCTAAGTAGAGCCTAAAATTATATGATGAAACCATCTGTATTGCACTGGGAAAATATCATGTGTCATAATTAATTCATTGGATATGATGACTACATTGAATTATAGAAACACAATATTGAAAGGGCTCTCATGAGGCTGTGTTGAAAATTCCCCGACTCCTCCATGGACTTGTACTTAAACTCACCTGAAACATAAGTTCTCCACTGTTTGGATTACCTTGTCGCAGCTTAAATATTTGCTACAAATGAGCTTGTGAAATTGGACAAGTAATTTAATCTCGTTTGGCTTTGGTGTTCTTATTGTTAAACCCAGGGGCAGGAATGCATCATCTTTTTCAAACTTTAGCTCTGTGATAGATCTATACGGAGCCCCTTCAGGATTCCTAAGAAATGGAGGGGTCCTAGATTATATGGCATTCCTCTCCAACATTGTTGTTTAAAATAAACTGTGTGTTCGTTTTTAAATTTTTCTGTCTCTGATTTTGCAAGATAGAAAAATTTAACATTAAACAAAAAGTCATGATTACTAGGCAGTGCGCAGGTTACCTCCTTGTTTACCATTCAATGAATTTACCATGTTTATCGAGAAGTGATCCAGTGAACAGCATTCAGATTATGAGTCAGAAGATATTAAGATGATGGCTCAGACCATCAGCACCTGTGAGACTCCTAGAAAATCACCAGATTACTGAGCATCTGACTGCAGATCTAATGGCAGCTTTCTCACTGAGCACTCAGCCCGAGCTCCCCAGGAAACAGCTTGAAAAGCTTAGTAGGATAGTTTAAAAGAGGAGTGTGATTCCAGCAGGGGTTATGAAAAACAGCGAATGAAAGAGGAAAAGAGTAAGAACCAGACAGAAATGTATTATTGGTTTGTTGGGTAATTCAAAAAGATTGTCTGAGAAGAGTGCAATATGTCTCAGTACTGCCAGGGGGACAAAGAAGAAAACATTTGTCCATTGGCTTCTGTTTCCCACAGGCACTGTAGGATTTTAACTGTTTGCTGTTTCTGACTTTGTGTTCTTGTAGGCATCAAGTAAGTCCCAGGTATGACTAATTCCTGGCTTCAAAAGAGGAATCATGAGAAGAGAGGAGAGCTGAGCAGAGGAAGCCTGACAGTTCCTGCGCAAAGCAGGTTGGAACCTGTTCTATAGGGGTTGAGGCAACCATGGCTCCCCTAAGAAGTGCAGCTGAGAAAATCTCTCACAAGGCAAATGAGATGTTTGCTGCATTTCACCCCTCAGAGCACTCTGTTTACTTGAACTTTAATAAAATTCCAATCTGTTATAGAGGGCCCTTCTAGGTGATGGGCAGCCACAATCTCTGCAAAGACAATCTGAGAAGATCATGGAAAATAAGCTATCATCCTCATGACTGCAACAGTTTACATTGCTAGAACTGGTATTCAATACTCCTCCTTTTATCACCATTCTGAATATTGTTCACCTTTAGTCAGCACTTTAGTTAGTCTTGGTAATTTGTCAGGGGGTGAAGACCTAGATGGGTGTTCTCAAATGATCTGAGCCCTTAATTGCTTTGTCTTTGTCAGGACTTGTTTGCAACAATTGCTCATTCATCACTGGACAAACAAAATAAATAGGCACCTTGTAACCTCCCTGGACTCCAGATATATTCAGTCCTACCCCATTCCATTTTGTGACAGCAGCTCCAGCTCATTATAGTAATTAGGGCCAGTTATTCTTAATATGAGTACTTCCTTTGTCTGCTGGTTCATGGATATTAGAAGACCAATGTCCAACTTGAGGTCATAGTGTAAAGTTCAGAGGAATCCTTACTAGAAACATTCATCCACTGGGAAATATGACTCCAATGTAGTAAGCCTAAGATTTGGGTGACAGAAAACAAAATTCTGCAAGGGATCCCTCGAAATATTAGCAAAGTCAGTACTGCTTTTACCTCTTGGTTTCTGGAAACGTGCATCTTAGTCATTAGAGACAACACCATGGCCTTAGGTTTACTATACGTGCTATGTCCTAGAGTATGATCTCCAACCTTGTTTTAACAATTGAACAGAATTGACCAGGTCTTTTCACTGTTCTGTTAGGCTGCCTGCTTATGGGTTATTCTACATGATAAAATGAATGGATGCTGTGGTCATATGCCTATTGTCTCACCTTCTTTGCTGACCATGATGACAGGTGAAATCCTCATAGTAATTCTGAGTTATTATGGGCAAGAAAAGAAAATACATATATTCAGAGATCTCCATGCTGTTAAGGTTAAATCACTTACTAGGTTTCAGTGATGTATTCAATCTCCCATTTGACTGTCTGGACTCCTCAATACTTTTTCCGTAATGAAGGCTTAGCCTTGGCCTCCACTTGGCAAGTCTGTCATTTCCTAGTGTCAGTAGCTAAGTAAATCTTCTCCCTATTGATAGTGATTCAAGAACACATTTGCCAGATGAACAGCTGTGTATCAAGTGTCAGAGGCTATGCTGATATGTACCAGTACATGGACCACACTTAGCTCAACAGGTAAGACTAGGGCTGCGCCGGTTTAAATTTATAGTAGCCCTCCATTATCAATCAAAATCCCCCTGGATTGTCAGGGACCAGGCATCTTAATTAAATGGGGAATACCACCTCTAAGCTTTTGATACTGTACCTGCCATTTCTTCTTGGGTAAGGTATTGTTTCTAACTTTATATCGTAATTTGTGGCAGATGAACAGTTTCAAAGGCTTTCACATAATATTTTCCGCAATTTTTTTTAATTCCATAGGTAAGTGAATAAAAGAGGATTCTGTCAGCCTTTCTGCCAACTATAATTGAGGGACTGGGTAAATAACTATAAGATAGATCCCTGGGCTCCTTGGATTCATTGTAAGTTGGAACTGTGTGAGAATTCCAGATGATCAAACCACTACTGTCACAAAACTTGTTGGATTCCCAGAATTTCTGTATGTTCCTCTTCCTATATATCTGTCTCTCTCAACTACCAAAACTGGGAGACTGATAACTTCTTAGATCAAATAGTATGAAACCAAATGTATGATACTATCTGTTCCCTATATTTTCTGTCTTTATCTTAAAAATGCCTTTGAGAATTAATGAACACTTTCTGTTCTTAGATGCCTACCCAGCAAAAGTAATATTATTTGCTCACATTTTTACACTAACCATGAACAAAAATGATTCTCACTTAAGTAGTTACATTAATATAATAAACTTTTAATTTAGTATTTTTTTCCTCCTCAATATCTGTCCTAAAGACGGTGTTGGAAGGAGAAACTTGATGATCTAGAGCTTTTTGACAACTGCCATGGTTTGTGCTGGAGATGATACAAACAAATGGTCTTTTAAACTAAAAATCACAATAACATGTTGAGAGGAAAAATTTATTTCTCTCACTCATTGCTAGACTCATGACTAACACACATATAACAAAAGACAGAGTAACAAGAGAAAAAACATGCAGATTTACTTTACATGAATTCTTATGACTCAGGATCCTTAGGAAATGAAGGCACAAATAAATTTATAAACATGTTTATTTTGTGCTTATATTTGATGAAGAATAAACAATTGTGGAGAAGTTATGATTGGACAAAGGGGATTTGATATAGTGGTAATAAACTGAGTTCATTAGCAAGAACTATTTGCTCATATTATTCCTGGCTTTTCTATGTCTTTAACCTCTTTCCCCTGGTAAAGGCAGGGAATATCTCAGATATCTGAGAGTCATCACCTACTAATGAGGAAGGTCAGAAAACCCCTGGATATCTGGGGAAAGGAGCAAGGGGAAGGTAAGTGTGATCTTCCTGCTTCTGCTGCTTTCTAAAATGCCAAAGTATCATATTTTGGAGCACTGTGTCCTGAAACCCATCACACTTCAAGCCAGCTGTAGTTGTTCAGTATAGATCTTGGGTAATCAAGGGATTTCTGGCTTTGGGAAAATCACCCCATTCTAAGCATTTCTTCAACTTTCCCTATATAGGCACCATAATTATTGTCATTTACATAGCAAATTATAGCTAATAAAGACATATGCATTACCACATTTGATCTTCTACAAAACTGCTATGAAGATTGTTTGCAAGTAATATTCAAAGTTGGTACCTCTCCTCTGTTCACAAAGCCATTCAAGGCCATGTGACATAAACCTATATCTTCTTTCTCCACCTCTGACTGTACTTATGCCTTCCCATATATCTTTGTTGAATTCTTATAGTGGAGATACAATAGTGTAACAAATAAAAATAACATCAAGAGTTAGGAAACTCACTTTAATTGCATTGAGTTTCTGTGAGAAACAATTGAGAAAATGTTTGGGTTTTTAATCTTTCTATTGAAGTGCTATTAAAATGGTCAAGTGAAGGTGGCTGTGAAGGTGAGGGTAGACTGTTTTAATTAATATTAATGATATTTATAGTTTGTAATTCTAAGTACCTGACACTATGAAATAGTCAAGACACCATACAGATACCATATTATACCTGTTTTAGCATTTAGAAATATTTATGAAGTGAATATATAAATGGTTTCATTTTTCTATAATGTCAGAAATTTCTAACTTGAAATTTATATTTGGCTGACATTAAGAAATACAAATCTCTCAAACTAATTCCATAAATTCTTGTTGAATATTGTTTAAGTACCTGACATTATAGTGAAGAAAAAGTTTACATAAAAGCTGTCTTTATGAGTCTAACTGTTCAATAATAGAGACATTGGTCTAATCATCATAATGCAAATATAAATTTACAACTACAGAAATGGTATAAAAATATATACATGGTGATATGATAAAAATATGTATATAGTGATATGATGGTTTAAAACAAAACATTTATGTAATCATTGAGTCAAATAGAGCATTAAAAAATCAAATTACAGAAGACTTTATATGTGGAGGATAGAGTAGGGCTTAACTTAATGAAGAAGGAACAGCCTCTAAGGCCAACAGAGGGCCATTGCAGTTGTCCTTTTGCAGAATTCAGCATTTTTAAATGTTTATTTTATTTTTTAATTGATTTTTTAAAAAAATAACAGTGGAATGTATTATAATTCTTATTACACATTTCCGCACAATTTTTCATATCTCTGGTTGATATAAAGTATGTTGACTCCAATTCGTGTCTTCATACATGTACTTTGGATAATGATGTCCATTCTGCTATCCTTGATAATTGCCTGCCCCCTCCCTTTCCCTCCCACTCCTCTGCCTTATCTAGAGTATTCCTCCCATGCTCCCCGCCTCCCTACCCGACTATGAGTCAGCCTCCTGAGAAAACATTCAGCATTTGTTTTTTGGGGATTGGCTAACTTTGCTTAGCATTATCTTCTCCAACATCATCCATTTACCTGCAAATGCCATGATTTTATTCTCTTTTATTGCTGAGTAAAATTCCATTGTGTATATATGCCACATTGTAAGAATGAAAAGATAAGATAGATATTTATTCAAGATGAGAGTGTGACAGAATCAAAATTTGAAGAGGATGCCACAGGTGGTATTGGTCATACCTTACCAGGTCTCATCATACATCATGTAAATGAGTTTTGTTTTTATCTTAGGGCAAAGGCTGGTAAATTAAGATTTTTAAGAAGGGTAGGGAGTGAATTGACTGATTTTTTGTTTTAATCACATTAATTTTGCTACAGTTTTGAATGGATCAGATAAGAGCAGATTTGGGTAGTTCAGTGATAGATGAGGAGAATGAGACTGGTAGTGGGGATGAAGAGGAATGGGGCAGAACTTAGAGGACTTAAAGGAGTAAGGTAAGCAGAACTCTGACTTGCATAAGAAGTTCATGCCATTCACCAAAGCAGGGAACTCTTCAAGAAGACCATGTTTTGCAGGGAAGGTCATTAATGTGGCTTTGAAAATACTGTTTGGGGGGCTGGGGATGTGGCTCAAGCAGTAGCGTGCTCGCCTGGCATGCTTGCAGCCCGGGTTCGATCCTCAGCACCACATACAAACAAAGATGTTGTGTCCGCCAAGAGCTAAAAAATAAATATTAAAATTCTCTCTCTCTCTCTCTCTCTCTCTCTCTCTCTCTCTCTCTCTCTCAAAAAAGAAAATACTGTTTGGGGTGAATATTTGGTACTCAAGATCAGAGGGGAGATCTGTGAGAAAGATACAAATTTCAAAATCTTCTTACAAAAACAGCAATTGAAATTTTGAACTAAATTGCTTATGAAGAGAGTACACATAATGTGAGAGGAGAGGGTCTTAGACTAGCAGAAAATTCAAATATTTAATCATAAAGAGAAAGGATTATTATATGAAGAAGACTGACAAAAGGTTGAATGCAAAATGATTGGAAGAGACTTACCTGTGGAGCCCCAAATTCCAAAAATGGGAATGACAGAATTGAGAAGAGAAATAGATAATGCAACAATAGTCGCAGTAATCAGTACCCTAGTCTGTATAATTAATAAAATAGCCAGGCATAAAATCAGCAAGGGCATAGAAGAACTGGAAAACACTATTAACTGACTGCATATAATTAATATTCAATGAACACTTCATTAAAAAAATAGCAGAATATGCATGCGTTTTAAGTACAAGGAGAACATTCTTTAGAGTAGCTTATATCCTAGGCCATAAATAAGCCTTGATAAATTTTAGAAGTCTGAAAACATATAATGTTGGAACAGATTAAAATTATACTTAACACATAAGAAATCTGAGAAATTAATCAATGTCTAAATCCCCATGAGTCAAAGAAAAGAAAATGACAAGGGAAATTAGAAAACATTTTGAACTGAAAAAACAAAAATACAAATGTCAAAATTCATAGATTGTGCTGAAGCAGCAGTTATAGGAAAATTTATAGCTTTAAATATCAATATTAGAAAAGAAGAAATATCTTAAAGCAATAATGTATAGTCTTATGCCTAAAGAAATTTAAAAAAATATCAAATTAAACAAAAAAGGCAAAAGTGAGGAAATAATAAAAACTTGTTTTGTAAAAAATAAATTAGAGGATTTTTTAAAATAGAGAAAATTAATAAAATCAAAATTGACAAAACTTTAAGTTAGAATATAAAAAAATGGATAAGACAAGTTGAAAATCACTATTAAACCTACAGAAATTAAAAGGACTATAAGGAAATAATATGACCAACTTTAAGCCAACAAAATGGATAATCTAAATAAAGTGGAAATACTCTTAGAAAGATATATATTACCAAAACTGACTCAAGAAGAAATAGAAAATTTGAGAATATAATCAATAAGAAACTGAATTAATAGTTAAAAATTTTCTTACAAAGAAAATCCCAGGCTTAGATGACTTTTCTTGTAAAATCTATTATATATTTAAAGATTAAATAATTTGCAAGCTCTGTGAGAAAATAAAGGTGGGAGGAATGTTTCCCAAATCAATCTAGGATGCCAATGTACTTTGATACCAAAACTATACAAAGATATTTTTTAAAAAGTGAATCCAGCAACATATAAAGATTATTATACACCAATCCTTAGGAGTACACGATTGATTTCTTTTAAATTATTTAACATAATTCATGATATTAAGATAAAATAAACCTCAACACAGCATTTTTTCAATAGATGTGGAAAGCATTTGGAAAATCCAACACCTATTTTGTAATCTTAATTGGACCAAATCAGAAAGAACTTCAAACTAATAAAGGACATTTATGACAAACCTACTGCTATATATTTAATAAAGGAATAGGTGCCTTCTTACTATATTCAGAGAGACTGTTAGATATCTGCTCTCAATACTTCTGTTCAACATCATGCTCTATATTCCATCTAATAAGCCCTTTTCCAATGGAAATGAGGAAGGAAGGAAAGAGGAAAAATGAATGAAGGAAGGAGAGTGGGAGAGAAAGAGGGAGCACTGGTTGTTCACTAGGCAAACAATAAATTTAGATGTTTACTGAACAAAGCTAATTCCAATTCTGTTGGAATGAAGAATTGAATACAGAAAGAAAAAAAATTTTCCTAAACCAAAACCAAACAACCAGATATAAAAGTATAAAACTATAAAAATGGAAGGAATATGGGTGAAAATTTGATGATGGATAGGAGAGAATTTGAAGAGTAAAATAGTGAAAGATTTCTTTAAAAAAACTGAAATAAAGTTCACTAGTTAACAATAAAAGCTGTTATTTAAAAATTTGAAATAAAAATAAAAGGTAAGAGACTAATAAAATATTTGCTGAAAAAATGAGAGATAAAAGCTTACTATGAGCACATAAAATCAACTGGAATGTAACCCAGAATGTGCCACTCCAACAGAAAGGAAAATATATGAACAAACAGCAGCATAAGAAATATTAAACAAATGATCCCAAATGAGTAAAAACAATAATCAATGCAATGTTAATTCAAATTTAATTTGGTTTTTTTATGAAATTGGCTGAAATTCAGGTTCTCTTAATGAAAAAATATTAAGATTGTCCAGGAAGAGTAAAAAAAAAAACAAATTAATATTATTTGATAAACAGTTTGGCAATACTTAACAAAAGCTTTAAAAGGTTTGCATTTTTTAACCAGATATTCTTTTCATGAATATTGTATAAAGGAAAGATGGACATAACAAATTTCATGCCTCCCCTCTTGCCCAAAAGACCATGATCTCTTTTTAATAAAATTCTTTCTTCCTGGCTTCTGTGACTCCAATCCATTGTTCATTCCACAGTTCTAGCGATGCTTCTACAATGCTAATTTCATGATGCTATTCCCCTTCTTAAAACCCTTTAATGGCCCATATACATAGTCCACATATCTACCTGTTTATGTATAACATATTATCTAAAAATTTAGTGGCCTAAATCAAAAATATTTTATTGCATTTGAACATTTTGTGGCCTAGGAATTTGGGCAAAGCTTGCCTGGGTGTTTTCATGGTGTGTGGGGGCATCAATGGCGATGACTCACTGGTATTTTGCTAGTAAATGTTCAGGTATGGAGGCCCCATGATAGCCTTCTCCTTATGTCTGGCATCTGTCTGCTGGAATGACTGGAAACCAGGGCTCAGCTGTCAATTGGAGCACCCACCTGTAGTTTCTGAAGCATGGTTATAACTATCTCAATGCACAGCACAACAACAAAAGACAGAAGCAGTCTTTTCTAACAGAGAGGGAGAAGTAGCACTAGCAGGAACCTTGTGTAAAATGGAGCATGTGTGTGGGTACCTGTGTGGCATATTTGTGATAAATAATAAGCAATATTGTTTTCTTTTTCTCTGTCATCATCTGATGCTCAGAAAGAGCCTTTGAGGAAGATTCTCAGTGCCTTCATGCTCTGCTTAAGCTAGAAATGAGCCAAAGTTTGGGGGTCTGTGGAAGGGAAAAAAATTAACATTTGGTTAAGCAAGTTAACCAGTAAATAATGAAAAAAAAAAGAAAGAAAGAAAGTCAATCATCTTACACCATGCAAAAAAATAACTCAGAAAACAATTATTGATCTTGGGCTGGGGTTGTGGCTCAGTGATAGAGCGCTTGCCTCGCACGTGTGAGGTACTGGGTTCGATCCTCAGCACCACATAAAAATAAATAAACAAAATAAAGGTATTGTATCCATCAACAACAACAAAAATATTTTAAAAAGAATTATTGATCTAATATTAAAGTCTAAATTTATAACACTGTAGATGAAAATGTAATAGAAAATCTCAGTGACTTTGGAGTAAGCAAGATTTTAGGACAAATAAAGCAAAACCCATGAAAGAAAAAAGAAAAGATAAATGGAATTCACCAAAACTGACAACTGTTTCTTTGAAAGACATAGTGAGAAAATTAAGACAAGCCACAGACAAAAAACAATATATTTTATCTGACAAAGAACTTGTATTTTGAAAGCATAAAGAGTACTTGAAAATCTACATTAAGAAGACAACCTAATTTTTTAATGAAGAAAATATTTGATTAAATACTTCCTCAAGGAAGATATGCAAGTATCAGATAAGCATATGGAAAGATTCTCAAAATCATTCGTCATCACAGAGTGCAAATTAAAATCACAATGGGATATCACTACACATCCTTTTAAATGGCTAAAATTAAAATGATTAAAATAATAAGTGTTGGAAAGGAAATAGAGAAACAGACTCAAAAGCTGGTGGGAATGTAAAAGAATGTAATCGTTTTGATAAAGAGTGTCAGTGTTTAATGAAGTGAAACATACAACGCGGTAATCCTGGGCTTAAATTTTTACCCAAGAAAAATGAAAACCTTATTCATATAAAAACCTATTGCACTTAGTAGTTATATAAGATTCCTAGGACTATGTGATAAATTGTCATAAGTTTGGTGATTTTTTTTCTGAGTTTGAAATCTAGGTTTTGGCAGGGCCAATGAAGGCTATAGGGAATCCTTCACTCCCTTTTCTTACTTCTGGTGGTTGTGAGCAAGGTCCAGGCTTCCTTGACTTTCACTTGCATCACTCCACTTTCTGCCTCCCTCTTTATGTGGCCAACTTCCTGTGTTTGTGTTTCTGTCTCTTCTCCCTTTGTAAGGACAATAGTCATATCAGAGTTATGCTCATCTTAACCAAAAATAATGTAATTTTAACTAGTCACACCTGCAAAGACTCCATTTCCAACTAAAGTCACATTTTGAGGTTCTAGGCAAATTTGAAATTATGGGGCACAATTCTAAGCTGTACATCCCACTTTTGGCTTTCCCAAGTTCATATCCATCCTACATGCAAGATACATTTGCCATCATTGCAACATTCCCCAAAATATTGACCCATTCTAGGATTAATCCCATATTTCATTTAAATATCATTTAAATTTGTTTTCAGATTTAATTATCTAATCATCAAAATCAGACTCTGGGTATAGTCCAATATGAGACAAAATTACTGTTCCCCCATACCTGTGAAGCTAGATGTTATGGTTTGGATGTGATGTGTCCCCCAAAAGCTCATCTGTGAAACAGTGCAAGGAGGTTTAGAGGAGAGATGATTGGGTCATGAAAGCCTTAAACCAATCAGTGTAGTAATTCCCTGATGGGATTAACTGAGGTTGAATGAAGGCTGGTAGGGTGTGGCTGGAAGAGGTGGGTCACTGAGGTCTTGCCTGTGGAGTGCATATTTTGTATCTGGCAAGTGGAGTCTCTGTCTCCTCTCTGATCATCATGTGAGCCACTTCCTTCTGCAAGTCTGTTGTTCTGCCTCACCTTGAGCCCCAAGGAATGGAGCAGGAAATGCACTTGAGTCCTCTGAAACCATGAGCCCTCTGAATAATCTTTCTTCCATAAAATTGTTCTTCTCGGGTCTTTTAGTCACAACAGTGAAAAACTTGACTAAAACACTAGAGGACAAATACTGCTTCTAAATTACAATGGTGAGGCAGACCTCTGATAGACAATACCATCTGAAAGGGAGGAGACAGAAGTAAAGTCATTTGTTCCAAGCAAGTTCAAAATTCTGCAAAGAAAATTCAACTAGGGTTAAGAACTGACAGTAGCCCTCTGGGGCTCTATGCCATATCCTACTGTTGCTCTGGGGCAGCTCTGCCTTCTGGAGCTTTGCCCTCTGTCCATCCTGACAGTTACTTTGCATAGGGACTTAATGAACACATATCCACTTGTGCACATGTTGGGTGTGATTTTATCTTCTTACCCCACATAAAGAAAACCACTCTTATAATTGTCATGATTTTTCTCAACTTTAATGTTTTTCATTTCAACTTTCTGCTTTGAGTTTGAGCTCACAAAAGTTCTTTGTCTCTCAAACATCTCAGTCTTCAATTAAAACCTTTACTTTTAATGTTGCTGCCTCCTCGGTGAATTTTAAAAGCCTATGTTCAAATTTAATGCCAATATTTTGAATTCATTTTCTAAGCAGTATATTTTCTTCTTTAGAGGGTAGTAATTAACCCCCTTTTCACTTTCTGAGTACTTTAAACTTAGCTGGTGGCAAACAGTAGTGCAGGAAAACAGTGTACCTGGAGTGTAGAAAACTTGCTTAATAACATTCAAAATTCTTCATTTTCCCCCTCCTTTCCTCTCATCCTTATTTTTCACCATCTCTCTGTCAATCTTACACTATTTTTTGAATACAAAACACACATTAATACACATATAATCCTAGAAACATACATAAATATCCATGAAATGGCATTTTCAAAATTTCTTTGTTCTCTTTATCATTTTCATGTTAGAAGATAATATCTATTTCACCTTGTGTAAGTGATTAAATACTCAGGTATCTTGATAGCTATCATTCATTAATTTGACAAATATTTATTGAACTCTCTCTACATTCTAGAATTATATCAGTTATTGGAAAAGAAAGACACACACACACACACACACACACACACACACTTTAAGAGATTAGTTTACACAAGCAATAGGCTAATCTGAAACCGGAAAAGTAGGCAGGCAGGCTGGAGACCTAGGAAATAATTAATTTTGCAGCTCAAGTCCACACTCAGTCTGCAGACAGAATCTCTTCTTCCTTGAGAACCTCAGTCTTTTTCTCTTAAAATTTTCATATGATGGGATGGGGCCCACCCACATAATAAAGGGTAATTTGCTTTACCAAAAATCTATTGATTTATTACCTACTGCAGTGTACTTATGCTGTTTTTTCCTTTTTAGTTATTTCCACCTGGTTAATAATTCTTTACAATAAATTTTCTCTGTGAAAATAATATTTAAGGTTTATAACTTGACTGCCTCCTGACCGATACAGAACTACATTTGTTCTTTGCATATTTATTTGCAGATCCAGTGGAGATAGCTAGATAGATGTTTGTGTTTTTGTAGCCATGCAGATCTAAAGTCATAGTTCTTTTAAAGTTTGGAATACTGGTAAAATAAACCCTCAGAACTGGGACTCTAAGAGTGTAGAATAAATAAATTACTCTTTGTAATGGTCACATATATGGTTTGGGAAATTTCAAATTTTCAGCTTCGTTCAAGGTGGTTCTAGACTTCTAGCTTCTAATGCAGATGGCAGAGGGAAATCTGAACTTTCTATGGAGAAAGACAAACACATCCTACCTGTTAAATTATTCCTATACTTTTTTCTAAATAAATATACAGTACATATTTGAAGAGATACATATAAAAGGAGACAAAATTTCATAACTGTCAGCAGAAACAATAGACAATAGAAATAGACCTACAGGGACTTCTAGTATTATAATTGTCACCTCTTAGTGTGCAAAACATCTCTACTTACATGTTCAAGAAGATAAAAGCCAATTGTAAAATTTTAGCAGGGAATTAAAAACTATTCAAAGTAATGTAATTTTTAAAACTAGCAAAACATTCAAAACTATTTAAAGTAAAGTAATGCAAATTTGAGTTATTCTTTAAAAAGAATAAAGTAGAATTGTAGAACATAAATATGTGTTTTTGTGTATATACTTGTATATATAAAGTAAGCTAAATTAGGAATTAATAAATGAATGAGTTTTCAGTAGATTGAATCAGATGTAGAGAAATTTAATGAATTAAAAATAGTTAACAGAATAATTAAGTATTAGTTAAGAAGAAAAATGTATAGAAAATATGTGACAAAATCCAACATACATTTTAGTAAGGCCTCAGAAAAACATAAGAGAAACAATGAAATGGAGGCAATGTTTGATCAGATATTGGCAGAGAATATTCTAAAACTAATAAGCAAACAAGCAAGCTCAAACCCCATCAATTCAGAGGTTCTAGAGTCCAAAGGATCCAAAGTACAATAAAGAAAAGAAATACATAATTGAGAATATCTTGGTGAAATTTTGAAAACCCAAGAACAGAAAGAAAATTCTTTACATCAATCAGACAAACCACCTTTGGATGGGCATCACTTAAACTGAGCACTGACTTCTCAAATGTAACATGAAAAAGAAGTGTAAAAATGCCTTCAGTATATTTAAAAGAAGTAAATGTTAACCTACAAACTTATACCCAATGCACATACCCTTTAATAATGAAGGTGCATGTGCACACACACATACACATACACACACACACAGTTTAACTTAGCAAAACATAGGGAATTCGTCTTCAGTAGAACTAATCTAACAGAATTTCTTAATATATAGCTGAGCAGTAGAAAAACTGTAATAGGAGGAAGCCCAGAAATATAAGAAATAAAAAAGATCAGAGAAGCATTGAAATGGTAGATACATACAAATAAAAATGAGTATAGCGTTATGATAATTTTATGTAATATGTATATCTATATGCACACATATTATATACTCCAAACATGTATCTTTAACATATTCTTTCTTCTACACATAAATAACTAAAATGCATGATATTAGGGAAAAGGATGGAACAAGATGCTAAGTAGGAGTGTCTGTTCATAGTCTCATCAATAGAAACATCAATTTGAACAACTATTCATGTATGAAAATATCTTAATAAGAGCTCAGGGAACCAGGTGGAAGAAAGATCACAGTACATGGATATCACATAGAAATAAGAAAGAAAAAATGTTTTGAAGAGGACAGGAAGGACAGTTTTGCATTATCTTCATCAGTCTCCTCATAACCGCAGGCCAAAAAAAAAAGGAAATTGTTAGAATGGCTATTATCAAAAAAGATAAGAGTTAAGAAGTAATAGTAGGGCTGGGGCTGTAGCTCAGTGGTAGAGTGCCTGCCTCGCATGTGTGAGGCACTGGGATGGATCCTCAGCACCTCATAAAAATACATAAATAAAGATATTGTGTCCATCTACAACTAAAGAAAAAGAAAAAAAATTAAATAAGTAATAGTAAAGATATGTACAACCATTATACACTGTGGTAGGAATGTAGATTAGTACAACCATTGTGATGAACAGTATGGAGTTTCCTCATAAAATTAAGAATAGAATCACCACATAATCCATCAATCTAACTACTGGGAATACAACCAAAGAAATAGAGAGAATATGGTACTAGAGAGAGTATGGTAAGCACTCTCATGTTTACTGCAACATTATTCACAATAACCAAGAAATGTAACCTAACCATCCGTTAACAGAACAATGATAAATAAGTGTGATACATGATACAATGGAATATTATTCAGCTAAAAAAAGAAAGAAATCCAACATTTGCAACAGCATGGATGTGTGAAAGGGGATTATGTGAAATAAGTCAGGAACAAAGGCAAATACCACTTAACTTTATTCAGACATGGAATATAAAAAAGTGGAGCTGATAGATGTATCATAGAATTGTAGTTACCAGGGGCCATGAATGTGATGGGATAGGAATTGGGAGGTGATGGTCAAAGCTTATAAAATTTCACTTCTACAGAATCAATCAGTTCAAGAGACCTATTGTACAACATGTGCTTATATTTAATAGCAATATATTGTATTCTTGGAAAATGCTATAAGCATAGATTTTAACAGGTCTCATCACTAAAGGTAATGAGATGTAATTTTTATATGAATTAACTTTGTTTAACCATTCTATGTTTTGTATACATTTTAAAATGTCATACAGTGTGTGATAAATATATGCAATATTATCAATCAACTTAAAATATAAAATATAAAGTAAAATTTATCATGTACATATTGTATATAATATACACATATAGTATGATCAAAGGGAATGGTAAATCATAGTGTTCTATGTTCTTGGCATGGAGGAAAACAAAGATATCAATCTATATTATATTTTCATAAGTTAAAAAAGATGCAAGTTAAAGGATAATCATGAAAATAATAGAAGCTGCCTCAATACTGGTATAAGGGAAAAATTGTAATTATCTAAAGCAATCAATTCAATACAAAACAAGAGAAAGAAAGGAATAGAAAATTGGCATGACAGCACATAAGGTAATAGGTTTAAACTCAAATATAAAAGTAAGTTCATTTAATATAAATGAACTAAATGATCTAATTTAAAGAAGAACTCAGTCATATGTTATTCACCAAAGCCACATATAAGGATGCAGAGTAAGTAAGGATGTAAAAGCTTTGCCAAGAAATTCTGAGAAAATATGGCACCACTACTATTTCGTTCAGACTGCAAAAGAATTACACACTCAGCCCTGGGTGTAAAAAAGAGTTTCAGATGTGATAGACACTAAGTATTTTCTTGATCCTGGGCCAGGGTTGCAATCTGGGGTTGTGCCAAATTGTGCTTCCAGCAACATAAGGGTAAGTCATGGTCTCTGACTCCTGATTACCACCACTTTGTGCAAACTGAGGAAGTTTTGGGGGTAAAACTGGACTTAGGCTAAATCAAAACATCCACTCAAATGGGAAAGACAGAAAACCTTAAGTCATCCTGAGCAACTCTTCCATTTTCAGAAGTCCAAAGACTGTACTTTTGTTTTAAATTGAATAATCAGAGAAAGAAAAAATAACTTACAGTGAAAGTACTAGGGGAAAGAAAAAGTTTCAAGACAGTAAATAGTTTATTTCCAAAACTAGTTTTGCTTTTGTATCTTTTTTATCTTCAATTTCCTTGTTTTCCACTTAACAATTTCGAAGACTTAAAGTTTATAAAGAAAAATGACTTTGATTATACTGTTGATAGTTTTTTTCTCTCAAGCTCTTTTTTCCTTTATAACTCTGATATTATTTGATTTCTCCAATTTCCACATCTCTTTTGTATTCGAAAGTAATAAAATGAACTCAGGTGCTAATTGAAATTGCCATCTGAATAAGCTACTCTTTTAAATTTTATCTTTCAATTCTCTCCCAACTTCTATCAGTTTTCAAACACATAAAAATAATTTTTTTCATCAATACTTCAAACTTTCTGAAAAATTGAGATTTTTCCATTATCATATAGATATAGAGGAGAAGTTGAAAATAGACTTTTCTATTTTATTTCTATTATAAGTTGAAATATCCTAAGGCACTCACTGCTGTCTTTTCTGCTACTATAAATTAGCTTTCATTTTCTAGAATTTTTATTTATGAAATCATACAGTATGCACTTATCTTTGACTTTTTGTACTCATCATAGCTATTTTGAGATTTATTCACGTTGTGTACAACAATAATCCCTATTATTTTGTATTACTCAAAATGTTATGTAAATGGTGTCCTGTAGCCAAAAAAAAGAAAAAAAAGAAAAAAAGAAAGAAAATAGACTTTATATTTTAAGTAGTTAGCAATCAGAAAACTGAAGAAAATATGGTCTCAGCAGTCATGATTTTTTTGTGTGTGAATAATTCTATAAAACCAAAGATTCTATTCTATTCACTGTGGTAAGGGCAAAGTTCTATTAGCACATATGGAGATGATAAGTAAAGTCTATTCACTAATCTTTCTTTCAGAAATGTAAATAGGAGCTGGGTGCAGTGGTGCATACCTGTAATCCCAATGCCTCAGGACGCCAAGGTAGGATTGTAAATTCCAGGCAAGCCTGGGCAGCTTAGCCAGACACTGTCTCAAAATAAAATTTAAAAAAGAACAAGGGATATAACTCAGTAGTAAAGTACATGCTTAGCATGTGCCTGGCCCTGGGTTTAATCCCCCCTAGAGGGGTGGGAAGGAGAGAGAAAATAAATGTAAATAGAGTCATATACCTACCTGCTTAAAAATTTCAAAAGTATAGCATGGATTAGAGAAAAAAGACCAAATTTATGAACATGTTATACTTAAACATTTTATCTCTTCTCACATGTTCTTCCATCCTTTCTATTTTCAAGAATGCCATTTCAAGAAATACATATTATTTCTTTACCATGTGAAGCCCTCATTTTTGAATGCCTACTTCATTTCCCACTTTGCTATTGAATCTTTTAGGGGCTGCTGGCCTCACTGCCACTATGAAAAATTGTTTTTTCTATTCTCTGTTTTTAAGTATAGTCATTTTCTTGTTTTGACTGCCTTAGTCAAGCATTTTTTTTAATCATTTTCATTGTTTTTTAAATTTCAGGGGAAAAGAAAAGGCACCAGAATCATATTTATCTATTTACTTAAAGAATCTTAACACATTCTCTAAATAAATATTATTTTAATTTTATACGTAAGTACTTAAGAGTCATAAAGATGTAAGAAATTTGTTCTTTCATGTGTGAGAATAGACAGAATTTGGGGGAAAATTGAAATGTGTACAATTTCAAAGAGTAGCTTCCTCAGATACCAAATTACAATGAGCCATCTGAGTTCCTGGAACTTAGTTCACTTACAGAATGAATATATTTTGTATCCTTGTAGAAATTCATAGCAAACTGGGTCAAGAGTTCTTTGTTAGAGATCATATTTTGAGCCTGGAGATTGTTAGAGAATTTTGAATTGTTTAAAATTCTCTTCACAATGAAGAGGAGAACTTAGCATTTAGAAGTTATGACCTCAACTTTATCACCACTGAACTTGAGCAAGCAACTTCATCTTCTCATTTGTAAAATGAAGAGGTTTGACCTGATCAGTGTCATCCAAATTAAAAAGAAAAAAAAAGTCTCCATCCCCCTTATTATTCTAAATACAGAAACTTCCCTGTCATCTTTATAGTGGAGTTTCTGATATGTCCTTTCCAACCTCACCCTTCCCCTCCATTGCTGATGATTAAATCAATTCCAAAACCCCACTGAACACTGGCCTAAGCCCAATTTATCTCTCTTAATAAGCTCTACAAGGATGTGAAAATATAGGTAATGGAAAGAAATGTGAAGAAGACATTTATTTTTGTTGGGGCAATACTCTGTATACACCTCTGCTTCACATTCAGACTAATACAAAGGATCGTTTGGGATTTGTTGGTAATTGGGACTTTGTATGGAGTTTTCCCAGGCAAGAAAAGCACAGCACTGACTGCAGGGGCAGGCTGTTTGCTGGGCTTTTAAACAGCTTGTTGGGCTTTGGGGGTCCCAGGCTTCTCATCATGCATCTTCCAGAATGCATCTTCTTGATCAACAGAATGGACTATTTGCCTTTTGTGCAAAATGCTAAAGACTGAATCCTCCTGTCAGTAATTTCATGTTGCCTGGAAACAATTCTTGTTTTTCCACTGTGAAGAAATGATGTCAGCAGTGGATTAATCCTGTACAAAGTGGGGAAATATAGCTATTCATGGATTCTAATAGTCCCCCAAGGATGGGAACTCTAACATTGACCCCACCCCCACTTTTTTTTTTTACCATGAATGAGGACAAGTTGAATGCAACATTCCAAAGAAATTCTCTGAATATGAGCAATTTCGATTTCATTTTATAACAAGAAATTCCATTTTTCATCAAAAAGATCTTAGGCTTCTTACAACATATAGCCAAATATTATTTTTCCCACCTCACATAAATAGCACATAGCAGTGAGGAGGTAGAGGGAATAAAATGAATTATGTCTCTGTGCAGTACCTTCATTCTAACAGAATGTAGAAAATATTTCATATTTTTCAGTTTGACAAGAACAGTGGAAGTAACCATCTGAAAAATGTCACAGGAATTTATATCAAGTGCTATATTTTGATAGGAGATAAAGATGAAAAAGATTCCCAAACTATGCACATATTCTACTTGAAAATAAAGGTAACATAACATGTTGAAGGAGTCCTGTGCCAGTTCCAGGGTGAAATCCAGTTGGCATGTTCAAAGCTAAGATCACTCTTCCTCCCTTTACAGAAGGCAGGTAACCAATAGAGGGAAAACAGGAGAGAAGAGTCAGAAATAGAGACGAAACCCAGAAAATGGAGATCCATACATACATGTGCTTATGTGCTCCACATCAACACACATGCACACACACACACACACACACACATACACACACACACTCACGAGAAAGGGGGAGAGAGAGAGAGGTCCTTTAGATGCTGTCTTTCTGGAGAACCCTGAATAGCAGATAGGATGTGCTGTATTATAAATAAATGGGGAGCTTGCTAAAAACAGATTTGAGAATGTACCTTATCTCTGGGATAAGAGTTAAGAATATCTATATTTGTCATAAGTACCCCTTCCAGGTGGTTCTAATATGTGGCAAAACTTGTAAATCACTATATTAATAGCATGCATGTGAAGCATTAGATTTATTGTCATTTATAACCTTACACATCCTTACATAAACTTTATAAGTTAAGCAGTATTAATATATCTATAAACCAGATGAAGATACTAGGGTCAGATGGGTAGACAGATAAACACCTTCAACCTAATTAGGTTTTCCTGTGGCTTCAATCAAGAGCTTTTTGCATAACTACTAGCTGCAGCAGTTCCAGGAATGATTAGGAAGTCTGCAAGCTGGTGGTGGTGGTGGTGGTGTGTGTGTGTGTGTGCACATGTGTGTGCATGTGTGTGTATGCTAGGACTCAAGGAGCATGTGCTCTACTACTGACCTGCCCCTCTCAGCCCCTACAAAATGATAGCTTTTGTGGAAATTTTAAAGAACTCACTTAAAATTTTTACCTAGTTAAGTGAGTCCATTCCAGAAAGACTCCTGAAAGCCTTATATATCTTATTCCCCAATGAAAACAATCTTTTTTTTCTTTTTTTTAAGTATCTATTTTTTAGTTGTAGTTGGACACAATACCTTTATTTTATTTATTTTTACATGGTGCTGAGGATCGAACTCAGGGCTTCGCATTTGCGAGGCGAGTGCTCTACCTCTAAGCCACAATCTCAGGCCCTCCAGTCATCTTCAATGTATTCACTGCATCTTTCTGATTTTTAAAGTTAGAAGGAATCAACTGAAGCAATTACTAAGCTTTATGGTTTAAAGGAAGAGACTCAGAGATGTTAACATGGCTGTAAAACATTAAAGCAAGTTAAAATGTTTAAGTTTTTTAAGCAATCTCATTTATTTATTAAAATATTGACAAAATGATTTTTACTTCATTTCTTTTCAGGATCCTGGCGTGTCTGACACTAGTAGATCATGGTAGTAAATATGTTGTAATGTTTGGGTTTCACTGCAATTCTATGTCACCTTAAAACTTATTCTTGTACTACTGTGTAATAGGTATTTCAGTTTAATTTTGCTTTTTGAGCATGGTGTCCATTTACTGAGGCTCAAATGGAAACAGCTTTAATCTAATGTTTGCCACTATGTCAATTTCTGCTTCTAAACCTTAATAAACAATGGGAACTTAGGGTAAAGAAATCCTTTAAAAGTGGATTCAAATATTCCCCAGACATAAAAAATGCAATCCAATATTATTTTTAAAAAGAAGTAGAGACTGGCCTTCTTTGGGGAGCAGCTCAGATGCTCTGTGTGCTTCAACTCTGAAGAAATTCCTACAGTGTTTTATAACAGCTGTGATAATCACAGTGCTACATCTCATTCCGCACAAGAGGAAATCATTATAAAATAATTGATCATCTCAAATGCAGCAAAGACAAAATGATTAACTATTAATCAGGAATCTTAGTGATTAGATGGGCTCAAAGGAACAAAGTGATTGCAACATCCATTTGAAGCTATGAGAATTGATTTTAGGAAAAAAATCACAGCATCCTATGATTGGTTCTAAAAGCAACCTTTGGGCAAAGCTGGCCTTTGATAAAACCAGGAGACTTTTTTTTTTCTTCAAGACTGTTTCTCAAACTTTGGTGTGCAAGAGAATTACCTGGTGTTTTTATAAAAATGCAGATGGGTGGGGGCTCAGTCTCCAGAGTTTCTTATTCATTAGGTCTGCAATAAGGCTTGATAATTTGTGTTTCTAACAAATTTCTAGTTGGTGATGCTGCTGTTGATCTGGAAACCACAATTTTAAAATGACTGCCCTAATGAACATTTACTATTCTAGTAAAATATACATAATTCTTATATATCTAAAATTAATATGCCATATTTAAAAATAAGAGAATGAACACATGATAGTACTTAACACTGGTGAGATTTACTTAGCCTTTGCTTGGCTTCAGAAGAAAGTCACTTATTTCCTTCTAGCATCCTCCTAGGCAAGCACTTTTATCCCCTGCATTTTAGAGATGAGAAAACTGAATAGAGGAGTGGCTAAGTAAATATCTTGAAGTCACACGGGTATTAAAGGTTGACATTTTGATCTGGAGCCTTATTTCAGAGTACAGTGTTGGCCCTTGATCTATGAACACCTGTCTTAGGCTAGGGATACAGCTCAGTATCAGCAAGCAGGGGGCCCACCACAGAAAAATGCCTACATTTATACCTGTTTTAAAGAGAAACAGTTACATAGTAGCAAGAGAACAAGATTTCAGGTCAGATGAATTGCAGTGTAACCCAAATATGATGTATTTACTAACGACTAATGTCAGACATATTAGAATCTTTTAATTTTATTGTCATTATAGGTCAAACAAAGATAAGGACACCTATCTTTGAAGGAATGTTAGAAAATAAAATCAAACAATGCATGTAAAAATCTTTGCTAAAGGTCTAATACATATGGATAATCACCAAATTGTAGCCATGATCTGCTCATACCAACTGTAACCCCAAACAGTTTAAGAGTTAACCTCACAACTACACTGAGAGTCCATCTCACTCCAGTCAGAATGGCAATTTATCAAGAATACAAGGAACAAGAAATGTTGGTGGCATGTGGGGAAAAAAGGTTCACTCATATATTGCTGGTGAGACTGCAAATTGGTATAATCACTAAGCAGTGTGGAGATTCCTCAGAAAAACTGTTAGACACCAATGATTGTTGATGCCTTCATTCCTCAGAATGTAACCACGCTTTGACCCAGTAATCCCACTCCTCAGCATATATGCAAAGGACTTAAAATCAGCATACTACAGTGAACTAGCCATACCGATGTTCATAGAAGCTCAATTTATAATAGCAAAGCTATAGAATAAACCTAAATACCCTTTAACAAGTGCATGGATTAAGAAAATGTGGTATATATACACAATGGGATATTAGCCACAAAAAAAGAATGAAATTATTGAATTTGCTGGCAATGGATGGATCTGGAGACTATCATGCTAAGTGGAATAAACCAATTCCCCAAAATCAAAGACCAAATGTTCTCTCTGATATGTTGATGCTAACACAAAATGAGAAGAAGGGAGGGAAGAATAGAAATTCATTGGACTGGACAAAGGGGGATGAAGGGAAGGGAAGGGGGATATGAATAGGAAAGACAGTAGAATGAATTGGACATAACTTACTATGTTCATATATGAATACACAACTAGTAAAACTCTACATCATGTACAGCCACAAGAAGGGGATGCTAATTAGAATGAGTTATAGTCCATGTATGCAAAATAGGTCAAAATACACTCTACTCTCATGTATATCTAAAAATAACAAATAAAAAACTAAAAAAAAAAATGAAAGTTGAATTGAATTGTTAGAAACCAATGATTGTTGGTGCCTAGAGAATCATCAACCCCCTTAGCCAAGAGAGGCCTTCAAGTCAGAGTTTAACCCTATTGTGAGAGTGGCCACCTAAGGTGTAACCCTAGGGAAGTTGGCTGAGGGGTATACTGGAACTCTCTAAATCTCTTTGCAAATTATATGCATATCTAAAAATATACTAAAATTAAAATTTGCTTTAATCAAAACTAAATAAAAAAGAAACTATGAGTTTACATCATTATTTCCAGTTTAAAGTAGCAATTGCAGATTTTTATTCATTAGTAATAGTTATTAGACAATATGACTGTTACCAGATAACAAGAAATTATGTTTTAATGTGTGATTGTTCTATTACAGTTATTTTACCAAAAGAGTCCTTACTGTTTGGCGATAAGTACTGAAATGTTTATGTATGTGTTATTGATATCTGAGATTTGCCTCAAAATGAGGCAAGGGATGAGCAGTTAGAATATAGGTAAAACAAGATTGGCCAATAAGTTGTTCATCATTGGAGCAGGATAATGGATAAATGAGGCGCTGTACTTTCTAAGTTTGAAATTTTCTACAATATAAAGTTTATTTTTTTAATGAGAGAAAAATGATAGGGTTTCTACTTAACTTTTTAAATTTTGTATTTCTAAATGTTAATCTCTAAAACTCTTGGCTCCTTGCCACATTAAATGCTTACTTGCTTCATCCTACTAGTTTAAATATATAATAAAAGTAATGAAAAGGAAAAAAATCAACCTCCCAACTCAGTCTATTATGCTGCATTCATCCATCCCATGGTCATATGTTACATAATTATTATGAAATAAACATTGAGACATTTTCCAAGAGGTAAAGGAAGAAAGAAACCTGTGAACTAGTAGCATTCTGTAGCAATAATGATGAAGTTGACTGAGACAGTGACCAGACAATTCAGATGGGAGAAGACTATCTTTGCCAATTCAAGTTTGAGGAATCCTGGGGTGGGGGTGCTGTATTCATGCAGCCCCTTTGTCTACCCATTTCAAAGCCAACTTAGCCCCTGTGTACTCAGCATTTAGGACACATGTCTTTTTGAATTTTAGTATTGATGAAAATCAGGCAGGGTAGCCTAGTGAAGTTGCCTCAACCTTTGAAATGCTGAATCCATCTGTGGGTTTTCCGTGCCTCTTTTGGCTGCAGTAAATTTTCCATATGGTGCACTGCAGCTGTAGTGCTACCAAGTGTGTGATTCATGTCTGCAGATAGTATGGGGAGATTTCCATAGCAACAGGCCACCAAAAAATAAGAAAATGAAAAGTCCATGTTATATAACAAAATTTGAATTTTTTTTCTTTTGTTCTTTTGCTGAGGTGGCAACTGGTTTGTATATGTTAAGGATCTTAATAAGGTAATACATTTAATTTAATGATTGCATTAATAATAAATTTCCCCTGTGGGTCACATCATAGAAAAGGGGCACAAACACTCAAAAGAGCCTGAACTTTTAATCATCAATTAATCAAAATTTTAATCGGGATTTTTTATTTTGTCCCTATTGTAAGTGTAGCAATTTTTCCCCAAATAATCAATAAAGAACATAAAAATATGATTTTTAGTCTATTAATATTACTAATATTTACTTATTATATATACTCTTGGAGTCCCTATTATAAGCCAGGCATTGAAACAAAAAAACAATCTGTCTTTCAGAAGCTTTGAGGCATAGTAGGGAAGAAAGAAATAGAGATAAATATGTTTAATGCATTATAATTGACAGAAACTACGTTATGGGCAGCAGTGGGACTGCTTTTATTGGTTGATCATACCTAAGGCCAATTTCCTAGAACAACACCCCCTGCTGAACCACCCAGAAAATATGTGTAAGATATTGAATATAAATCTGAAGAATTAATAAGCCTGCAGGAACATAAGAAATTCTCAGGTCAGGCACCAATAAAGATGGACAATTCAAAGAGCTAGAGAACTAAGCAGAGCTCTATAGCTGGCATTCACTCTTAGGACAACTGTCAAACTGCATAAATTTGAGTACAGGTTTTCATGGACTCATGTAGTCAAAAAGACAAAGAGAAAAATTTAATGCCTATACAAAGCTAAGGAGCTTTCTCTCTGTCCAAACTAGGGCCTTAAGAATATCAGGATCTATTAAATATTAGGATGATTGGAATCAAGATGAAAACCAGTTAAAATTTCTTAGTGTGAGGAATGATCAAATGTCTAGCAATAATAATAAAATGAGCTCTAAGAGAAAAATGACAGCACAGGAATTGAGAAGCATAATGGAGTCCTTACCCAGGTCCCCAATTCATGAACTCATCCTCTTGTTTACAGCACAAGCAAAAACAAAGCAAAATAAACAAACATAAAACCCAGCCACATACTTAAGTTAACATGGTTCAGTATTGACAGTACTTGATAAAAGCAAAGACAAATCCCCTGTGTACATTCACCTTTACTATAGGCCTCAATAATTCTGATAAATAAAACTCTAAGAAAAATCAGCTTAAGAAAATAAACTCACACAAAGCTAAGGTATAATAAATAAAAATCAATAAAAAATAAATAAATAGTAGAAACAATCTTATAATGTTATCAGATAATAAATAATCAGATACAATTTATAAAATGATATAAAAGGCAAGGCTGAAATGTGCAGAGTGAATAAGCCATTAGAATCAATTATCAGATTGAAAATAGTTTAAATAGCATTGGTGGGTGTTGCAACAATTAGAGAGGGAAGAATAGAATATTAGTAAAGTAGAATATGAGTCTAAAGAAATCATCTGGAACTAGCCCAAAGAGATGAGGTGAAATTTATAAAAGAGAAACAAAGAGACATAGATATTGGAGTAAGAAAATCATTTGAGTTCCTAGGAGAGAAAATGGAAGGGGAGAAGCATTAGGAAATGGAGACAATGGAAGGACCAGAAGCAATACTGGAATGACTTTGGCTGAGGATTTTCCACTACAAATAAAAAAACCAATCCACTTTTTAAGAAATTTGATAAATCATAAACAAAAAGTGCTTAAGCATATTATAATAAAATCATAGGTAAAAGGTGCTTAGGAATATTATAATAAAATCATTGGTAAAAGGTGCTGAAGGCATATTATAATAAAATCATAGGTAAATGAAGTAAAAGAACATCTTAAAAACAGGCATGCAGAAATGATAGAATACTTTCAAAGGAGTCACACAGACTAGCTGATTTCTTAGAAGCAAAACAAGTAAAAATGACATACTAAACATACGGAGAAAAAAAA
This sequence comes from Marmota flaviventris, assembly GCF_047511675.1. NCBI lineage: Eukaryota > Metazoa > Chordata > Mammalia > Rodentia > Sciuridae > Marmota > Marmota flaviventris. The sequence continues at coordinate 75,016,589 of NC_092506.1, forward strand.
ATAACTATTAACCTGGTATTCTATATCTCTTGTAAGTACCTCTGAAAATCAGGAGTGAAACAAAGACTTTTTCATTAAAAAAAAAAAAAAAAGACTTAAAGGGTTTACCAGCAATAGCTGTGTGCAACAAACCAATAAAAACTTAAGGGTATGTATAAGGCAGAGGGAAATTCCTCAAAGATGTAATTGCAACAAATAATTACAGAAAAGAGAGTAGTAAATGTTGACTAAATCTAACTAAGAACTGACTATAAAGAAAAGTAAATTATTGGGGGTTAAAAAACAAAGTGAAATTCAAAATAATTTGAAATAATTATTGCACATAATTTGGGAAAATTTGTAACTGGTATGAAGGTATGTTCTGTATCTTCTATTGCTTAGGAAGTGAAGAAAAAAATTAATTTTAAACATAGAGAAGTATGGATATTTTTAATTACTCAGGCATTGCAAACAAAAAATAGAAATAAAATGTATAAATTCAAATTAGTAAGGAGACTAAATTTTTAAAAATGCCAAAGCAACCCAAAAAAGGCAAAAATAATAAGAAAAACAATAAAATCAAGGGAGAAACACAAAAAGCACAAAAAAGCATAAATTAATCCAAAATAAACTAAAAGATTCCCTCTAGAATTGGACAAAATGTTGCAGTTCAAAGTCAAAGACTGTTATGCTGGATTTAAAAAATCTAAATATATGCATGTATTAGTAATTGAGGAGTATATAAAAGCTGCCCCCCAAACTTAGTGGCTTAAAACAGCAAATGTTTATTACTTAACAGTTTATTTGGGTCAAGAAGCTGGAAATAGATTAGCACTGGGCCAATATCATCAAAATTATTGTTGACAGCACCGCATTTGACTCAAGTCTCCTCTAGGAATGAATAGCCTTCCAACTCATGTGGCTTTTGAAAGGTCTCAGAAGATCTTCCAGTTCACTGCGTGACCCTCTAACAGAGCTGTTTTATCACACACAGCAGTCTTCTCCACAAGCAGGTAATCCAAAATAGAGCAAGAAAGAAGACCCCAGAGATGAGCCAGTCGTTTTTGTAACCTAATTACTTCTGCCACAATCTCTTTACTAGAAATTAGTCGGTGAATCCAGTCCAAATTCAAGAAGAGATTACATAAGTGTGAGAATGTAAGAAGTTAGGAATCAACAGGAGCTGCCTACCAATTTTTCTTTTTAAAGGACACCTTGAAATTAAGGAAAGAGAAAATTGAAAAAATAAAAAAAAAATAGAAAGAAAATGTAGAGCAATTATGGTAATAGTAGACAAAATAGACATTATTACAAAAGAGTATTACCCAAGTTAGAGAATCGCTTTATAATAATAAAAAATTTTCAAATTTTGTTAACTAACATACTAACCCCAAAATATTTAATGCAAAACTTGATAACATTTACAGGGGAAAACAGTTAAATCCTTAATCAGAGAGGACAAAACAGTCAATATATAGATTTGAAGCCCACAGTTAACAGACTTGATTCAATGACCTGATAGGACACTGCTAGCAAAAAATGTAAAGAATTGTCTTAAAATAATGTGAAAAATTTAAAAATATGTGTGAGACCTGCATACCGACAACCAGAAAATATTGGTAAGTTAAATTTTTGAAAAATCTAAATAAACAGAGAGAAATAGTGGATTTATTGATTAAAAGACACAATATTATTAAAACAATAATCCTCCCAAAATTCAGTTACAGATTAAATATAAGCCTAATTAAAATTCTGGCAGCTTTTTAAAATAAGATTTTAGTTGTGTTTTAAAAAATGCTGTTTATTTGGAAATAAAACAGAACTAAAAGAGCTAAAACAATATTTAAATTATTTTAATTGTACAAATTTGTGGGACATATTGTAATAATTTGATAAGATATGCAATGTATAATGATCAAATCAAAATAGTTAAAATAGTTAATATTATTATCTTAAACATTTTTTTAAATTCTCATTTTTTTTTTTTTTGGTACTGAAGATTGAACTGAGGGGTGTATAACCACTGAGCCATATCCCCTGCCTTTTAAAATATATTATTTAGAGACATGGTCTCATTGAATAGCTAAGTGCCTAAGTTGCTGAAGCTGGATTTGAACTTTTGATCCTCCTGCCTTAACCTCCTGAGCTGTTGAGATTGCAGGTGCATACCACCACACGGAGCTCAAATTTTTTTGATAATAAGAATTACCAAAATATGTAACCCATTAATTGTACATATTTATGGAGTACAGTGTGGTGTTTTAATATGTGTATGCAATATGTACTGATCAAATCAGTATAGTTAACATTTCTATCTCTTTACCATATTTTGTATTCGGAGCCATTTTAAAATCCTCTCTTCAAGTTGCTCATAAAACATAAAATAGATTATTGGGAATTATAGTCTCCCCACTGTTCTACAGAACATTAGAAGTTATTACTTCTGTTTTAGTACCTGTTATCCATCCTCTCATTATCTCCCCACCTGACCCTTCCCATCCTGTAGTAATCACTATTCTACATTCTGATCAACTTTGTTTTTTGGTAAGCATTCATATATGAATGAAAACACACAGTATTTGTCCTCCCGTTCTATCCATTGTGCTGTAAACAACAGGAGATAATGCTTTTTTATAACTGAATAATATTCCATTGTTTATATATACCACATGCTTTTATCCATCCATCTGTTGATGGGCATTTAGGTTAATTCAATATCTTAATCATAGATGTGCAAGGTATCTCCTTGGTATGCTGTTTTCATTTCTTTTAGATACATACTCAGTAGTGGGATGGCTGGATTATATGATACATCTATTTTTAATTTATGAAGAACTTCCTCATTGTGTTCCATAGTACTATACTAATTTATATTCCCACCAACAATGTGAAAATTCCCTTTTATCCATATCTTTGTCCACATTTTTTTTTTGTCTTTTTGATGATAGCCATTCTAATTCAGGGACATGATTAGATGATAATTTTGCTTTGAATTTCTCTGATGACCCATAAAGTTCAGTATTGCTTCATAAACTTGCTGGTAATTTGAATTTCTTCTTTTCAAAAGAAGTCTACCCTTCATCTGTTCATTTTTAATTGGATTATTTGGATCTTGTTTATTTTTCTTAAAGGTCCTTAATATTTTGTCAGATGAATATCTTACACTTTTTTTCCCATCCTATAGGGTATATCTTCACTTTGCTTATTGCTTCTTTGGCTGTGAAAGAGCGTAGAGATCTTTCACTTCCTAGGTTAAATTTATTTTTAGGCATATTTTGTAGCTATTGTTAATAAGATTCCTCACATGATTTCTTTCTCAGAAATCTCTGGTTATTGGTGAATAAAAATGCTGTTTTTTTTGCATGTTGAGTTTGTATACTACAACTTTACTGTGTACAAAAGAGGTAGAAGTATATCTCCAAGACAAAATTAGAGATATAATTGACTCTTTTTGGAAGAGTTTGGGAAAAAGCAGTAATAGGAATATAATCTTTAAACAAATCATAAGAGAGTTGTTAACTCCAGGGAATAAAATTTATAGAAAATACTCATAATAAACTACAAGTCCACTATGAACTACTTATAATTATAACAAACAATGATGATTTAATTAATATGCTGTAATATAATTCTATTGGGGGGCTGGAGAAAAATATTGTGAAATTGGCTGGTAGTGCAAGAGAGAAGCCATTATCTTCCATAGTAGAGAGATGATAGACATATGCAAAGTGCAAAAATTGAGACATGTGTTATTCAGAAACATGAGGTATATAGTGAAAGAAACAATGAATTATTTGAAAATGATACCCTTGGGGATCAGTGACAAGAGTGACAGGAAAGAGGAGTTTGTACATATATCATATTGATTATTTAAGTTGAATGTGAGTTACTAGGTTATAAAATTAGTTCATTTGTGTTTTTGAAACTTTAAAACATACAGAGGTGCCTAAAGAAAATATCCCTCTATTATGGTTAACGCATCCAGGACATTCCCATTGTTTAATACTCTTTCATTACTTGGAAGCAAATGGTGATTTTCTCATGACATTACTTTAAAAAAAAAGATAAATTTTAAATAATAAGAAACACACACAAAAAAAATCCAAAGAAGAAAATTACAGAGGAAATGGCTCTGGGCATGGTAGTACATGCCTGTAATCCCAGCAGCTCTGGAGGTTGAGGCAGGAGGATCAAGAGTTCAAAGCTAGCCTCAGCAGTTTAGCCAGATCTTGTTTAAAGAAATAATAATAATAAAGACTTGGGATATGATTAATCACATGTTTGTACCACATAATTGACTGGGTTCAGTTCCTGGTACAAAAAAAAAAAAAGAAGAAGAAAAAGAAGAAGAAATTTGAATTGAGTCATAAAATAGCTAAGTTCTTACAATGGGTCAGTCAATTAGCTAGCTGGTTTTCATGCATTCCCATTTAATTTTCATAATAAATCTGAGAGAAAGCTATCATTATAAATCTCAATTGTATGACATTGGGAACTAAGGTGTAGCAAGCTAACACATGGCAGGGATAGTACTTGAACTATCAGGACCATATGATAAAGAGTATCCAAGATGTTGGCCTAGAATGAATCTAGAGGGCCAGTGTCCCTGACTCCTGTGTCACTGACCTCTTCACCATATGTGGGAGGTGGTTAAGTGAACAAAGGGGGAGGAGATTGCAGGCAGAAGGAACCTTGTATTTAGCAGTTCAGAATCATGAGGACTTAAGGGCTGGCTTGAGCCTGATAGACAACTTTTTCTTTACTCTTCATGGCCATCACAGTATTTGTGGAAAAACATTTGGTTGAAGAGGTTAGTTGAGCAACATTAAGGAGCACCTTGACTAACATGGATGTAATGTCAGAAGTCCTCTGATTGTCAAATCCATCCCTGTGAAGATCACCAGTGTGAATGGAGGGAAGAGTATGAAGGCACAGGAGAAATAGGACACATCAGTCTTGCCTGGTTAGTAAAGACTTTAAAACATTAATTTTATAGGAAAAACTGTGAATATACCATGGAGTAGAATATAAAACATATTTTTTTAAGTTGAAACTGAAGATTTCAAAGACTTATTTTTTTTCCAGATTCCACAATAAGCTCTCAGATTTCAAGGGCCTGAGTTGGATTCTCTCCCATTAGGAGTTCTTTAGTGGAAAGTTTTAAAGGAATACTCTCTGAGAAACTTGAATCTAATTGAGAATGGCGTGACTGATCAGATTTGTTTAAAATATCAATTACTTATAAAAAATTATTATGCATCCCATAACAATAACTAAAAAAAAGGTAGTCATGATGTTTTTTCTACTGACCCTAATCTGAAAATTTATTAATTTTTACCAAGAGTTGCTTTAGGAAGAATATCAAAAGGTGAGATACCATAGTTTAAATCCAGAAATAAAAATTTCTAAATCTATATTACCATCATAATATTGACCTATATTGTATTTCTTGATAACATTATTCTATCTTCTCAGTATCAAAATAGTTCAGTAGGAGACAAATTATTTGGAAAGCTTCAGATAAAACCCATTAACATACTGAATTTTTCTCTTGTATAACAGAAATTTTGGTGACACATGGAAACTGTTGTAAACTACATCTTACAAAATGGAGAAATAAGTTGCCTGCTGTAGTTAAGATTTCTAGAGGGAAAAGATGAGATTGCAACTTGACAGCTTCTAAATGCAATGGTCTTGCAGGGTTAAAGACCCTGGATTGGGTCTTGGAACAGAAAAATGGCATAAATTGAAAACAAACAAACAAACAAACAAAAAGAACAAACTATTAACAGTCAAATACAGCTTAGAGTTTAGCAATAGTAATTTACCAATTTTGATTTCTTAGTTTTGATGAGTGTAGGTGGTTTTAAAAATTAGCATTAGGAGAAAGTGAATGAAAGGTACATGGAGACTCTGTGCTAATTTTGCTACATTTTTAAAATCAAAATTATTCCAACATAAAATGTTTATTATGTTTTTAAAAGCATTAGTTTCAACATTGTGAAAACAAACGTATTGTTAATTTGATGCCAAGTCCCCGAAGAATTGTTAAATAACAGTTGTAAGCTCTGTTTAGGGCTTCCAAAATTGTCACCATGGTGCTTAAGACTGTTGAGAATGCCTTGCTCATTCATCATTAATAACCTTGTTATACTTATTAGAAATTTGATCTAGTTCTATCTGGATAGTTTCAGCTAGATGTCCATTTTGAAATCTCCATTCAGCTATGCTTGCTAGTTAAAAGTGTTTAAGAAGTAAGAACATCTCCCATCTATGCCACAGACAGCAAATCTTCCTCCTTTCCTGAAATCTTATGATATACACAATTATGTTAGGGAAGTGGAGGTTAGGAAGAGATATTCTCTGTCTTGTGACTCTTTCTTTAGACTCAACACCTTTTGGGTGTAAATACTTCAGGTCTGAACCACAGATTATTCCCAGAGAACTCAACTTGGTTAGAATCAAGATTGTACACTTATTATATCCAATAACACTTCTTGTATCCATGAGCAAGCGTCTTTAAGGTCTGAATGATGATAACTTGAACACTCTGAATCATTCCTCTGAAGACTCCTAGACGTACAAAAGAAGCATTGCCTCATTATATCTCTAACACCTTATTTCTATTTCAAATAACCATTGCTCTTAGTTGTTGCTACATATCTAGATTTGGACACAGCATACATTTTAGAGAATTGATTATTTCATCATTACTTCTATAACATTTTCTATGTTCCTTGAACCCAGGTCTTCTAAGCTCCCCAAATTCTCCATGGAGATTGGACTGTCTGTCATATTATCTGTAATAAGGAGTCCTGGACGTTGCCACTCACATTACTCCGTGCTTCTTACCTATCTATAAATATTCTACCAATGACACTTCCTTAAGTGAATTTTTCTGGTCTGGTATCATTTTTTTTTAAATCAGTCTCTGTTTCTCTTTTCTAAGACACATTGTAGAAAGAAGGTAGGGCACTGTAAAATGTTCACAGCATAGAATTCTGTATGAGCAAAGAAAATACTGGTACATCTGAGGAACTACAAATAGGTGATTATGTTTATAACCCCATGAAATGGGGGGAGGTGAGTATTGGGGATTGAACCTAGGGGTGCTTAACCACTGAGCAATATCCCCAGCATGTTGAATTTTTTTAAATTTTGAGATAGGGTCTCACTAATTTGCTTGGGGTCTCACTAAATTTCTGAGGATGGCTTTGAACTTAAGATCCTCCTTCCTCAGCCTTTGGAGCTACTGAGATTAGAGGCATGTGCCACCATGCCTATGTTATTATCTCCATCTCATCTTAAATGATTACCCTGGCTATTCTGAGTAGGGATTAGAAAAAGGCAATAACTAATGTAGGAAAAATTAGTAGAAGTCCCTGGAAGTCATCCAAATAAAAGATTGATTTGGGGCAATGCATCTAAAGAGAACTGGACGTATTTGAGATATATAGTGAAGGTTTGATAGGCTGAATAATACCCCTTCCACCTATGTCCATGTCCTAATTTCTGGAACTTATGAATGTGTTTTGTTACATGGAGAAAAGGACTTTGAAGATGAAATTAAGGTTTAGGACTTTCAAATAGGAAGAGCTTCCTGAATTATTCAGATGGAGCTAAACTAATCACTTCAGCAACTTGAAAGTAGAAAACTGTATCCAGTAGAAGCAGGAGAAAATATCAGAGAGATATGGTATAAAAGGTCAGAGATTTCAAGGACAATAAGGATATTCCATACTGCTGTTGAACACAGCACAGTTTGAACCTAAGCTGAGTGGTCTAATGCAATTGACAAGAGTTTCCAAGTGCCGGGTATGGACAGGTACATAATGTCTCCTATGTGCCCAATGGTGGCATGTAAATTATAAGGGATAATAGTTTTTGGATTCTCAGATGGACGGGAAGTCACATAAAGGTCCTGTGATACACAGAGAGAAATAGAAGTTTAATGGAAATAATGAGTTCCAAAGGCCATCCATGTGTATGCCCCATTTCCTTGATACTATTTGGTAGCATAGACATGACCATGGGGAAAGAGTTTGGGAAGATTTCAAATTGCCTTGAGAGAATTGAAAGTTGAATCATAAATTCAACTAAAGCTTAGATGTAGAAAAATAAAGGCACATTTCTCATATATGTAAATTTCTGGACTGACACTCATACTCAATCATAGAAGATTGAGAGGCAAAGCAGAAATCCAAAGAGTAAAGCAGAGCAAGATGAAGTACAAATATGAGGTAGAATATGAAAGTCTTTCTTATTCTGCATTGGGTATACGTTGAAGGTCAATGAGGAGGATGGGAGAATATCACTAGGACATTCTTACTCAGAGGGCAAGGGCTGGACAATGACACTGAGAGACTCATCCAGGCCATATAGGTACAGGCTGTATGCACCATTTCCTTATCTAATTTTGTAATCCATCTTCTGGTAATTGCTTATTCATTGATGTTTTTGTAATTATTTTTTTTTCCAATTTGTTCATCAGCTTTTCTTATTGCCAAAGAAGACACTTTAAATTTAGCAAACTGACTCTGTGATGAATGACTATAAATGCACATATTTATTTTTTAAACATTTTTAAAAGCTAACTTCCTGTTTGAACAATGCAATCATTTAAAATGACTTAGTAAAGGGCACATTCTATTATAATTCTTTAGTTAAGAATGCATTTGAGACTCAAAAAATTTCAGAGATTTAATCTCTGATTTACTTTGAAATTACTGTGACAAATCTCTGTTCTTTTACTTCCCTTACTACACAATCATGCTGTTTTCACATTAACCTGGGATCACATTATTGTGTGCTTTATGAAATTTAGAGCACTCCTGCAAGGTAGTTGGTATTGGATTTATTCTCAAATTGTGTTGGGTGATTGGAAAGGAAACCTACACAGAAAATTAGGGAAGACCAGACAAGAAACCTTTCAGAGGAGGAAATGCTGAGCAGTGAGGATAGTGAGGGGTGGATAGAGGTGATGGTCTCTCTCTCTACTGCTGGAATTTCATTTGTACTAACACCAAAAATAATAATTTCTTTTCATAAAGCAAAATAAAATTACATAATGATTATGACTTTCTGTTATTATACTTTTGGATCTATACATAGTAAAAGGATTTTTAGGTATTTTCACTTCCCAAATTATTTCCTGGTTGAACCAATTTTCTGATTTTCCTCTGACAGATTAGGCATTAAAGATAGCTTATTTTCAATAATTATTCATGCAACAGTATTTGTCAGTTCCTACCGTATGCTCACCACAGTACTAGACATCGTAAAAGATAGATAATTGTAGTAGAAATATGAAGTAACAATGGATAATGTTTATTGATCACTTATATGACAGAGAGTACTTTATGAACTTCACATAAATTACCTCTTTTGATTTCCCATAAAGATTCAATCAAGTAAAATATTGCCTACCATTGTATATTACATGCTATGTGTCAAATTTACTACAATATAATGTATGATATAATATGATAAATTGTAATGATAAACTGAAACAATGTTACAATATATATATATATATATATATATATATATATATTAGATATCATTTTGTAGAAAAGGAGATTAAGTTTTAGAGAAATTAAGGAAATTGGAAAAGAATAAATGTTAGTAAGTGACAGCCAATATTTAATCCAGCCTACTTAACTCTAGTCTGACTACTCAGTCTCTTAGGGGTTCACTGCAAAGCTAAAGAGACCACACACACACACACACACACACACACACACACACACACAACAGCTAAAAGCCATCCAGAATAACACTGATCACACCAAAGACATACAGTTAGGTTTGTGGAATCATCTAAATAAATAAATAAATGTGAAGGAGCATAGACTCAGGTCTTGATGCTGTAGGAATCCAGAGAATGAGATCAATGAGGGATAGCACAATTAAGAAAGGCTGCACAAAGAGAGGGTTTTAAGCTGGAGTATAATAATATACGATAGGAAAGTCAGAAAGAGTGTGGCCGAAGACTCCTTGTAACAATAAGGGTGTTTCTGCAATGGAAAGAAAATGGTTTGTTTTGCACAGTGCAAAGTAAAGATGAGAAATAGTCCTAAGACTGGTGCCTTGGAAACTTAGCTCAGCCATCTAGATATAATGTGGTAGAAGAGTGGGAGTGATGATAATCATAACAACACATCAGCTTTATTATTGGATCTGTGATTTCAAAGACATCATAGCATTTAATGTATGTGTTTTTAGAGTATTAATTTGGCAGGAAATGGATTGGAAAAGAGCGTGTTTTGATTCTTGAATCCCATTAGGATATTAATATTAGCAAGAGTATAAGGAGGAGAGTCTGAATGAGGGTCAGGATGATTAAGGGGAAATAAAAGATGTAATAGCTATTGAATGTCTGCCATGTGCCAGAGATGTTATATACGCTTTCTTAATGTTCAAAAGAATGACATATTATGTATGGTATTTTGACATGAGCTCAAGGCTCGGTTTGAATACTTACTAATTGTGTGACATTAGGCAAATTATTCAAACCTTCACTGCCTCTCTTCTGCAACAAAATACTAGCTGAGCATCTATCATATGCCAGCATTAGGCTAGGGCTTGGGATAGAATAATGAACTAAACAGATAAGTTCCCTGTTCTTAGACAACAAACAGTCTATGAGGGAAACTGAAATCACTATGTAAATGCATTAGTTTCCGATTGCTGCCATAACAAATTACCACAAATTTAGTTGCTTAAAAGAATAAATGAGCTAGCTGGGTGTGGGGTATGAGGCAGCAAATCAGGAGACTGAAGCAGGATGATTGCAAGTTCAAAGTCAACCTCAGCAACTTAGTGAGAACCTGTCTCAAAATAAAAAGGATTAGGAATGTTGCTCAGTGGCAGAGTACTCTTGGATTGAATCTCCAGTACTCAAAAGAAAAACAGAATGAATGAGTGAAAGAATAAAAGTCTTTTAAAAAAATCACCAGTTTATTTCTCATAAAATCTAGACTGGCTCAGCTGGTTTTTCTGTTACTTGTTTCACAAAGCCAGAATCAAGTATTTTACATGTAGGTTCTTTTGGGAAGGCTTTGGGAAGAATCTGTTTCCAAGCTCATTAAGATTATTGGCAGAATATAGTGCTTTATGATTATAAGAATGAAGTTCCTATTTACTTCCAAGCTGTCTATGGTGGCCTCCCTTAATGCCTAGGTGGCCCTCTCCAGACAAACGCATAAGTCCCTACATCTAATGGCTAGCAGTAGTATGGCAAAGCCTTCTCTCATTTGGAATTTATTCTAATACCACATCTCTCTGACATTCTCTTCTGCTTCTAGCAGAAACAATGTGAGTAGTTTGACTTCACATGGATAATTCAAGATTTTCTCCCTATTTGAAAGTATATAAACCTAATTGCATCTACAATGTCCTTCTTCCCATGTAACATGACATATTTACAAATTCTAGAGTTTAAGGCATGGGCTCTGGTGGGAATGGAAATCATTAGCAGCCCACCATGACCTTTACATTATATTCTAAACAACATTCAAATTATATTTTATTTTCACTTCCCTAAGTCAGTCTTTCATCTGGACCATTCCCATGGACTTCCAGCCAGTTCCCCTGACTTGATTCTTGCTTCTTCTAATCTCTTTCCAGAGTGATCCTCTGAAATGTGTCACTCACGCCTTGTCACTCTACAGCTTCCATTGTTCTGTCAGCCAAGTTCTTCATTCTAACCACAGGATTTGTGGGATCTAAAGTCCTTTATCTTCTCTAGTTCTTTTGTGCCTCACTCCACCCCATCTCACTAGGCTGCAACCGCAGTGACCCACTTGTACTCTCAGATGTATCAGCATCTTCTCATCCCAGAGTCTTCATCCATCCAGAACTCTGCCTTGGATGCTCCATTCACTATTCCACCTCATCCCCATAACTTGTTCTTAGCTGTCTCTTTTTCTTATTTCACTGCTGAGATTAAAGAGCTTTTTTTGATCATTTGTCAGAAATTTTGCCTTTATCTATTTCTTATAGCATACTTTTCCCTTAATAGTACGAATTTGTAATTAGATAATATTAAACACAGCACTTACCACAACCAGATATTAAGTACAGCAGACTCTGTAATTTTCTCAAGAATCCTATGAGGCAAGTACTCTTATTACCTGTAGTTTATAGGCAAAGAAACTGAAACATAAAAGTCATAAATGATTTGCCCAAGGTGTCAACCAATAGGTGGAAGAATCCAGACGGTCCAGCTCCACAGCCTATCCTCTCAATCAGCATATAACATTGTTGTCACTTCTAATAGCGTATGCATGTATTTTCTTATTGTGGGGTGCATAATAATATCCTCCCTAGAAAGTCCTTGATTTAATCTTAAACCTATGAATACATTATATTATAGGCAAAGTGAATTTTTTTAGATGTAATTAAGGTTATTACTCATCTGGCTTTAAGGTAGGAAGAGAATGCTGAATTATCCATATTATTATTTACAAATTATTATCCATATTAACCTAATCATATAAGCACTTCAAAGCAGAGACCTGTCTCCAGCTGGAAGCAGACAGATTGAAAGCACAAGGCAGGAGCAGAGTCTCTTTCTGGAGAGGCCACTGGAAAGCATGGGAAAGAATGCTTTCAGTGTCCAGAAGCAAAGGCCACCCCTGACAGACAGCTAACTGAATGCAATCAATGATTTTAATAAGCTTGACAAAGGATGTATCCTTACAGCCTCCAGAAGGAAACACTTCTTGCCAACACCTTGGCTTAGGTCTTATGAGACTGTAAGCTAAGAACCAGCTAAACTATCCTGTACCAAGACTTTTAACCTTTAGAGAATGGGGAGGTAATAAATGGGTGTTGTTTTAAGCTGCTAAATTGGTGGTGATTTGATACAATTGTAGCAATTGAAAACTAGTACAGATGTTAAGTAATCAGGCTTGGCTATGATTGGAAGTGGGGAAGACAAAGAAATGGAGGTTGTCAATAATAAAGATTCCAGGTTTGAAAAATTTGGAAATCATCATTTATTTGATGAAGTTAATTTGGGCGGACTTCAATTGAGGGAAAGAAGTAGAGTGCAAAAGTTTATTTTGTATCACAGTAAATTCAAATTATGTCAAGTTGGCAGTTGAATCATCAATATGGAGCTCAGAGCTAGGTCTTGGGTTTGAAACAAAAATTTGAGAGTCATTGACATGCAGCATCATTTGCTTCATCTTTAAAATTGATATTACTAATGCTATTTATATTAAATGATTTTTTATGAGAAGCAAATAGTATAAATTATATATAATGCTAGAAAAAGGCCTAGAATGAGTCCCCAATAAATGTTTGATATTATGAGTTATGATTTCAAGTTCATTTATGAAAAAAATATGAGTCTCATAAAGTTTCATAAACTCACTAAGGAGTGTGAAAAATAATGGAGCTGAGGCTTAAACCCAGATCCAACTGCTCTGCAGTTTTTTCTTTGTCCTGTACCCTAAGATATTGTAAGCCTTAATTCAAACATGTGAAAGAATTCCTAGGAATCCCCGGGTTTTTCCTTTGTTGTCAGGGTTCTTGGTTAGAAACTTGAAAGCCATACCTGATTGAGTGATCAGAGAAATTAATAGATTGAGTGCCTCATAGAAACTATAGAAGCTGGAAAACCAAACTAAGAAAATGGACAGAAACCAAGAGAGGCTAAGCAGCAAGAACTAGCCAGAAGAAATGTGGATAAGTACACCTCTTCAATAGGTTGGAACTGGGCTATGTGGTTGGCACTGTTACCATCAAAGGCATTGGATCCTGAGAATGCCAGTTGTCACTGGCCTCCAGGGTGTTGTGACAGCCATCTCTGAAATCTTTGGGATAAACTCCTTATGCCTCTGCCGTCTTGATTGACTTTTTCATATCAAGGCCTGGTTCAGGGCATTTTAATGAAGATATTGTTTGGGGCTAAATTGTGTTTTCCTACAACTTCCAACCCAAATCATGTTAAATTCCTGACCCCTAGTACCTCAAAATGTGACCCTCTGTGGAAACAGGGTTTATACAGAAGTAACTAAATCAAAATGATACCATTAGGAAAGGCCCTATTGTAATATGACTGCTGATCTTATAAGAAAGGCACTTTGGTTACAGACATGTATAGAGAGAAGACTGTGTGAAGGAACAGAAAGAAGATGACCACTTAGAAACCAAAAAGATAGACCTGGAGCAGATTCTCCCCTCACAGCCCTCAAAGGAACAAACAAACTCTTTTGAGTCCTTTATCTCAGATTTATGGTTTCTACAACTGTGAGAAAATAGGTTTTTGCTGTTTAAACTACCGGTCTAAGGTATCTTGTTATGGCAGCTGTAGCAAACTAAAACAGATACAAAGATGTTTAGAGGGTAATCTACTGCCAGGTATGTCAATGTTCCCCATTGACATCAGGGACATCTGTTATTCCCATCATTAGAATCAGGCCCAACACACCAAACACAGCTTTTAACCTGCAATTTTCCTTTAATATGTTTCAAAACATCTGCATAATACATAGCAATGATAATGTGGAGAAAGCTATACTAATGCAATTTCCCTTATAAAAGTAATGCTAATAAGAAAATTCTTTATGCTGATACTTTATGAACAGCTTGAACACTGCAGACAATTTGCCTCTGGGGGAAAAAAAAAAAAAAACATTTAAAACCAAGTTGGGATGGTTCACAGATAATTGTGTGATTAGATAACTAAAAAAGTTCTTTTTAATCTGTTCTTCTTTATCATTTTCTTTTCTAGCAAATGAAAATTCTATCCACCTGATTTTTTAGTTTGGAAAGCTCGGTGATATTTTTTACTGCTTTCTAATTGAACTTTCCCAATTCAATTACTCACCATCTGCTGTTGACTCAAATACCTAAAATAGTCATCTACCCTATCTACTTCTCTCATCCCTTCTGTTTCTATCCTAATCCACGATATCATCATCTCTCCCCCAAATTCTCACCAAAAATTCTAATTGTTCTCTTTGACTTCAGTGTGCTTTCCTTCAATCTTTTCTTTATTATTTAGCCAGAGTATTTCTTCTGAAAGTTGGTTCTGGTGAGCACTTAAATTCTTCACCAGCTTTACATGACCCTCAAGACAAAATGATGAAACATCTTTGCATTGTTTCCTCTGTCCTTGACTAGCTGTTCTTTTTCTTCCTCTGTGATTTCTTTTCTATTTCCTAATCCCACTCATAGCTCTGGTCATACCATAAACATTTAGTTGTTTTTGTTTGTTGTTTGTTTGTTTTGTGTGTGTTTTGTGCTCTCTGTTTTCAGGACTTTGAGCTTGGAATTCTCTCTGTCTGGAAGCCCTTGCTCTGTCTTTCTTCCAAGAATTCTCCCTTTAACTCAAGATTTCTATTTAGATATCAAATCTCAGTGCTTCAGTTACTAAATGTGTCATTATTCAAATCACTTAATTTTTCTACTTCAGCCTCCTCATCTGTGAAAAGGAGATGTAATGGAATCTCTTCACTGAGATATTGTGCACAATAATAGTTAAGTTTTAGAAAATGCTTATAATTGCCAAGTAACTACAGAAAGCACTCAATAGATGGTAGTCAAATATTATTATTATTATTATCATTCTCTTTGAGCAAGATTTCCTTCTCACCTCATGCATGACCTCAAAAAAATTCCTGAATGTCCCCTCTAAACTTTGGTAGCACTCTGTGCTTCCCTGGTTAGCACACATACCTTTTATAGTCTTGAGTGTTTGTGAATACCAGGAGGACACATTTGTATCCCTAATGGCAGCTCAACAGCACAATGTGGTTACTTAATACACTTTTCTTAAGTGGATTATTTATATCATCAGTTCTCCCAGCAGAGGTATCAAGTTTGATCTGGTATCTGCTCTGGTACACATGATCAAGAGCTCAGAAATATCCTGCAATTCTAGACCTGTATAAGTCATAGTATTAAGCAAAAGGCAAGAGGTTAATGGAGAAGTATGGTGTGATTTCAGTGCCATGGAAAATGGCAGAACTGAATATGTGGCCACATTAAACTAAAACTGAAGGTCAAATTGGTACTGGCTAATTATTAATACTCACTCTTCACAACCTCCAAAATATACTTAGTGTTATTTCCCCTATTTTATAGGTGAGAAACTAAGGAGCAAATAAAATAAGATTTTGCAAGGTCACACAAGTAACATTAACATTTATTTTGAAACTAGGTTTGATTAAAGTCTTTGTACTTTCCATCTCAAGTGGTTGTATAGTCATTTCTTTCATAGAAAAGAAGAGATGAAATATTGAGCACATATATAAAACAATGATAGTTAAAAAAATTCCTGACATATAGAATCATGAATTAATTATTTCTTGCCTTCTTGTGATTTGATATTTCTGAAAATTACCTGTTCTTAGGCAATCAGAATTTGGTACTTAATAAGTTCTCAATTAATACATAGCAAGTGTTTCATGTATAAACTTTGCTTAAAATCCTGTGTTACACATCTAGCACCTCAAAGTGAGCCAAAAACAGGGAGAAATGGTTAGATTCATTTTATGAAATAGTCGGTCTTGGGAACCCATTGGTTCTTATTAATGGAAATCATTCTTCAGTTATGAATTAAAGTCCACAGAATATCTTTCTCCATTTAAAATAAATATGACTTTATGTTATCTACCTCTTTAGAGAAGGGGGAATTACATAAGAAGAACTGGCTTATCAGAAAAGAGCTTGGTGTTCTTGCTGTTTTTATCAAGCATCCAAATTTACACAATCCTTTTCTGAGATGAAAGGAATGTCAATGGATGTGAGTATATCTACACCTCATCTCATGGTGGGCATTTGTCATCTCATATTTCTGTTTTAATTCAAATCCAACACTATGGAAACAACAGATGACATCCTAAAATAGTTCTGCCAACTCATCCTCTGTTAATTTTTAAAATATCTAACATTTACTGAGTGCTTACTATGTGCTGACACTGTGTAAAACTCATTACTATCATCATTTTACTTAATGCTCATAACAACCATGGTAAATTTAATATTTTTTCTCCATTTTACAGGTAACTTGTTCAAACTCCCTCAGCTACTAAGAGGCATTGCTGAGAATATAACCTAAGCTGTATCTCTTCAAAGCTCATGTTCCTAGTCACTTTGCTATGTTGCTTTAGTAAAGTGTACTCCTATCTACACTGGAGATTTTAGACTGGGATATTTTTTATACTAGTCAATAGTATAGTGAATGAATCTTTATCTTCTATTTAATGGCTTTCATACATTTTACTCTTAGAAAATTCATTCCTGATTATTTTGGGTTTTTTTCCCTCTTGCTTTTAAATGTACTTTAAAGACAAACAATAAATACTTTGCTAATTAAAGTAAATAAAAAGAGATTATGCAGAAAATCATGATTTAGGCAGATGGTGAACTACACAGGTCTGGTCTTTGACCTGTGGTTATCAACTGTGCAAGAATTCAAGACCATAGACATACTTGGCTGCTTTCCATTTATAGACTGCTTAACTTAATTGTTATTTTTCAGTGACAAAGGATAAACAAACCTATCAAGCAAGGATTCCCTAATTATAGCATACAATTTAGCTATTTTATTGGCACATCAAAGAAAAAACTATCTGTATTAAATTTTCAAAGTATTAAGTCTTAGCAGCAGGAGTTTTCCATATTTGAGGTGTATTTGATTAAATTCTCTTCATATGATGTACTGGAAAAGCAAAGATATAGAAGATAGGAGTTTGCCAGCTCACCATCTCTAGCAGTCAGAGAAATGCAAATCAAAACCACCCTAAGATACCATCTCACTCCAGTAAGATTGGAAGCCATTAGGAAGTCAAACAACAACAAGTGCTGGCGAGGATGTGGGGAAAGGGGTACACTTGTACATTGCTGGTGGGACTGCAAATTGGTGCAGCCAATTTGGAAAGCAGTATGGAGATTTCTTGGAAAGCTGGGAATGGAGCCACCATTTGACCCAGCTATTCCCCTTCTCGGTCTATTCCCTAAAGACCTAAAAAGAGCATGCTACAGGGACACTGCTACATCGATGTTCATAGCAGCACAATTCACAATAGCAAGACTGTGGAACCAACCTAGATGCCCTTCAATAGACGAATGGATAAAAAAAAATGTGGCATTTATACACAATGGAGTATTACTTTGCATTAAAAAATGACAAAATCATAGAATTTGCAGGGAAATTGATGGCATTAGAGCAGATTATGCTAAGTGAAGCTAGCCAATCCCTAAAAATCAAATGCCAAATGTCTTCTTTGATATAAGGAGAGTAACTAAGAACAGAGTAGGGACAAAGAGCAGGAGAAGAAGATTAACATTAAACAGGGATGAGAGGTGGGAGGGAAAGGGAGAGAGAAGGGAAATTGCATGGAAATGGAAGGAGACCCTCAGGGTTATACAAAAGTACATACAAGAGGAAGTGAGGGGAAAGGGAAAAATAATACAAGGGGGAGAAATGAATGACAGTAGAGGGGGTAGAGAGAGAAGAGGGGAGGGGAGGGGGGATAGTAGAGGATAGGAAAGGCAGCAGAACACAACAGACACTAGTATGGCAATATGTAAATCAATGGATGTGTAACTGATGTGATTCTGCAATCTGTATATGGGGTAAAAATGGGAGTTCATAACCCACTTGAATCAAAGTGTGAAATATGATATATCAAGAAACATGTAATTTTTGAACAACCAACAATAAAAAATTAAAAAAAAAATAAAGCCTATCAGTTGCATAGAATGACTCCAGAAAAAAAAAAAAAAAAAAAGAAGATAGGAGTTTGATATAACTTGAACACTAACAAATTTGGGGAAGTTTCTACAACATGAACCATTTATATTGTTTCATTGGTAATTGAGATGATGCCAGAAACTGGACCCATCTGTGAGTATAAGAAGAATAATCCTTTATTTAAACAATAAAGAGCCATTTTTGCAACTCCCCTGACATCAATTGGGTTTTGTTGGGTTGGTCATGGTGATATATGTGACAGTGCCTTGAAAAGTACAGAGAATTAAAAAAAAAAACAAAACAAAGAACAATTTCATTATGTAGACCAGTCAGCCTATGTATTTTGGTGAGAATGGATCCCAGACAACAGGAAAAGAACTTGCAAATTCCTATGCTCAATGAAGCCTCTATTTAAGAATAGAGATAATTCTTGGTAGAAAAGAGAGAATATATATATATATATATATATATATATATATATATATATATATATTAAGATATGGCAGAGAAGTGATAATAAAAACATGCAAGAATTGGGGGGTAGGTTTTGGATTTGCAAATAAAAATAAATGGTACTCTTATTTGCACTACTGAATTTTTTTGAGATTTGAGTTAAAGAAAATAAACAAGTCCACTTCTTCCGTGGTAAAACTAAGAAATGCAGGAAGTCATTTTCTATCTGGGATTTCAGAGTAAGAATATAGCCTAAGTGGTGACTTGTTTGGACTGTAGTTCCCTGAAGGTCAGGGAGGGACCTGCTGAATGAATATCAGGAATGTGTCCTTTCTACACAGTCCAATGGAAAGACTGCTGATCTGTTCATCTACTGTATTGCAGGTCTTAGAACATTATTCAGCATACTGGGAGGAAAGCATATGTGCAACATTTTACACTGATCTGAAATTAAGCTAGTATTATAACAGTCTGAAACAAGTCTATGTAGAGTTCCTGTGTCTTGTTACTGAACTTTTCAGGAGTTCGGAAAGGGGAATATGCTAAAATGAAAGTACTATAAAAAAGAATGCAAAATGTAATATGTAGCTGGACCAAGTGTCCCCCACCTTTAATTCCACCTAGTCAGGAGGCTGAGGCAGGAGGATCCCAAGTTTGAGGTCAGCCTGGGCAAGCTGTCTGAAAATAAACTTTAATAAAAATGACTGAGGATGTAGTTCAGTGTTAGAGTGTTTGCCCAGCATGAACAAGGCTCTTTGTTGAATCAACAGTACTGGAAAAAGAGGAGGAGGAGAAATATATATAGATGCACATGAATATTTCTCATGTGTAAGGCATATGGAAGTCTGACTTATAGTTTTATTGGTAAATATTTATATAGGGTGTTTCAAATTGAAGTACTACCATTTCCATAAAATTTGCACTTTATTGCAAATTTTTGTTTTCTTCTCCCCTATTAAAAATGTCTTTTGCCTGCTTATCATGGAACTGTAGCTGAGAGTAGTGATTGAGGTTCTTACTAGAGGTGTTAATCATGACGACTTTGAAACTAGACTACTGTGGTCAAATCAAGTTCCATCATTCCTGGCCCCTCAGTTGGAGCCCTATGTTCATCACTTGTAAAATGATAACAATGAGTTGAGTATTTGTACTCTAATGATGATTCAATGTGTTTAAATAAAGTGCTTATAATAGTAGTGCATACTAAGCATTCAAAAAATAGCATCTGTCATTACTATCATGTTCATGTCATTATATTTATACTTAGTCACCTTAACTCCTCAAAGTTTCATATTTTGTCTAATTTCATAGACAAAGTGAAGCTTGGGAAAGTTATATTATAGTCAGTAAATAGTAGGAGTGGGTTTTCAACCCAGATGCACTTTATTCCAGAGTTCTTCCCCCTACCACTGTACTACATCAATTTTATTGGTAACCAAATGCCTGTTCTTCTCATCTAGCTATCCTCAAACACACACATGTCCTTTTAAGTGAAAATATACCTTAATGCATTCTTTGGATTTGTATTCTAAATTCTAACTACTTAATGTCCTCTGCACACTAGGATGACGTTATGTTTACATATGAGTGTGTTATTAGTTCTGTACGTGTTTTCTTGGATGTTTGTCTGAAGACTACTTTTCTCAGAGAGTAGGCACAGTTTTGACTTTCAGATGTTTTGTGCCTATTTCTCATGACATACAACCTGATTTGTGCATGGAAAAAAAATCTTTGTCTACAGGTGTACAAAACTAGACAATTTGGAGAACACAAGGGACAGCTAACTGATGGAATGTGAGGACAAGTACAAGTTAGAATGTTTGGGGTATTATGGGATGTATAGTCATTCCACCTATAATTCTGCCTTCTGTTAAAGGGATTTTGGAGATAAATTATATGAATAGTTTCCTATTCTCTGAGATATACTTGGCTGAGGATTATTTTTCCTTCCTTCCTTTGTTCATTTTTCTTTTAAATGTTTGTCAGAGGAAGAGAAGAACTTAGGACCTAGAGACTGAAAGATGGAATTATTTTTGGATAATATGACTTATTTTTTGCTATCCTGTTACAGTTGAGTTGGAGAAGTGCCATGGATGAATAAAGAAGAGTATGTCAGGAAGCAATTTATAAAGTGAAAAAGGAATTCAGCAGTTTATTAGACTAGTGTGAAATATGTGAAGGAAGAGAAAGACATGGAAACTTGCAGCCTAGTGAAGGTCTGGAATTTTCCTAAATCAATGACAATGGAGCATCATTAAGCTATAATAAAAAGAAATAAAGTGGTTGAGGGGGAAAAAAAAAACAAGATTTTCAATTGTTTCGGTTAAATTTGGGTGTTTCAGGAGACAAATTGAAATTCTGGAGCACAATTAGTTATGCAAAGAAGGTCCTTGGTTTTCCTCCTTTGATGTCATCTAAAGCCCAAAGATGCTTCCTGTGAAGTTGGAGAGAGACTATCATTAAGTTTGAACAATTCAAGAGAGCAACTTTTGATTGGTGTCTTGAAAATGAATTTGTACCATAAACATCTTTAAAAGCCTGACTATCCAAAATTGTAATCAACTGTGAACTATGCAAAGGAATTTTCTAATTGTCCTTTAACAAGTTATCTTGTTCCTTATTTTCTGTTATTTTTGCATGTCATCTCTACTTCAACCTCACTCTTCTAGAAATGATTATACCTAATAATACAAAAATACTCTTTACTATTGAAAATAAATCCCTCTAGCCACACATGCATACACACACACACACACACACACACACACACACCACATACAAACCCTTATAATTTTTTCCAAAATTTTTATTGGTGCAGTGTAGTGGTATACAATCATGGGATTTGTTGTTACATATTTGTACATGAACACAATATAACAATATAATTTGGCCAATGTAATTCTCCGGTAATTTAGTAATTTCCCTTTCTCTTCCCCACTGCCCCGGTCACTTTACTCTCTTCTACTGATCTCTCTTTGATTTTCTTCAAACACCCACTTCTACCTTTCTTTTCTCCCCTTTTTCCTCTTTATGTTCCACTTATGAGTAAAAACGTGACCCTTGACTTTCTGAGTTTGACTTATTTTGCTTAACACAATGTTCTCAAGTTCCATCATTTTCCTGCAAATGACATAATTTCACTTAGCTTTATGACTAAATAAAATTCCATGGTGTATTTACACAATATTTTCTTTCTTTCTTTCTTTTTTTTTTTTTTTGGACACCCAGATTGGTTCTCTAGCTTGAATCCTTATCATTTGAAAGACATTTTTCATAGGTCTGGGGTTTGTCCACAAGGGAAGTTCAGTCGTGGCCAGGTTGGGATTTACCATCAGGAGGATAAGTCATAGGGGGCAGTATTGAGTGAGGGCTAAAACAGATAAAACAGACAGTGGAGTCTCTGGAGGATATATAAGTCAGCTTCCTGAGATATGTTTTATTTTCTAAGATTCCACATTCTTTCTTTAGATGCCTATTGAGCCCCATGAGAAGCCTTGAGAAGTGGTCAGCACAAAACACATGTCAATGATGCCCATGTGTTTTGCAGATGTCTGCATCCATTTATGTCTACCTTTCCAAATCTCTGCTGTCACAAGTGAAGTGAGCATCATTCAATGGAAAGCTAGTCTGCATGTCCCAACTAACCCCAACTTGCTACTTTTCCTTAAATAAACTTTTACTTTTTCCTTAAATAAGCTTTTACTTGCTATTCTCTAGGTAGAATCACTTCTGTTCTTTTTCACTTCAGTTTTTCTTCTTTGGGGGTTGTGATGGTCAGTGAAGGTATTAACTAAAAGTTTCACCATATCTACTCAGATAAATAGGAACCACATGTCAGTGTGATGCACAGTTAACTATTGGCTCCTCAAAAGATGAATATCTACTTAACCTCCTCACCTCTCCCAAACCAAGGTGCTGCTTCTGTAAGTGCTTCCAAAAGCTTCTTAGATTAACATATGCAACAATATAACATGGTAAAAAAGAGGATGCACCACTGTTGAGGTCCAAAGACCCTAGTGGAGATCTCAGCTCCTTGGCTTACTTATGACATAATTATATATATGACATAAATAAATATATATGATGTATATATATATATACACACACTGACATAAATAAATATATATGTATATATATGCACACACAATTTTATATACATGTATAATTGTATATATACACATATATAATAGTATATATATATATATATATATATATATATATATATATATATATATCACTTAAACTACTCATGCCTTAATTTACCCATACAAGATGAGATTAATAACATGAATCATTTTTTGAGACTGTTGTGAAGTTTAACAGTGCTAAGAAATTCAATGCTAAGTTCATAACCCACTTGAATCAAAGTGTGAAATATGATATATCAAGAACTATGTAATGTTTTGAACAACCAACAATAAAAAATTTAAAAAAAAAGAAATTGGATACTTAAGCAATGGGCAAGTTCAGAGAGTACAGCCTGGGCCAACAATTTGATCTCAGTCTCTGACCTGGAGTCAGAACCAGGATTCCTGACCCAGAGAAATTATGAGATAATAAAAGTATAGTGTAATAGAAGTATATTGTCACCTCTTAGTTTGGGCATAATTTGTAACATAACAACAGCTATTTAATACAATCTTATTTGTATACTTAAAAAAAAGAAAATTGCACGATTATATTGAAGTATCATGAGAATCTTATGAGGAAAGAATGAATCATTCTTCCCACTGCAGTTGAGTAAACTGAGGCTCATATAGATTGAAGACTTTCCATAAGGATCCAGAGCTAGACAGAAGGAGATTTTGGACTTGACTTGTTTGTTCTGATTCCAAGGCATTCACTCTTAACCATTAGGCTATATTCTCTCTCAGATTTTTCTCATGTTTCTAATGTTTCCCAAAATAGAACTTATTAATTTTCTTTGGAAACTCTTGCCATCTTCATGACTGAAACTACTATAAATCTGTGTGCATACTGACTATAATTCAGTCTAAAGCATATATATATATATATATATATATATATATATATATATATATATATATATATATTTATTTATTTTACCTAATCAGTCTGCCTTTTTTGTATGGAAAAAAATATAGTTAGTTTGCAAGCCTTAATATGAACCCTGAACAAACATGCATGAAACAGACCTAAATCAACATAGCTCAGGCCTAGAGAACTTAAATGAAGTTTGAGCTTCTAATACCAAACTGAACCTAATCCTTGAGATATCTGTGTAGACGAATTCACTCCAGATTAGTGGGACTGGTGATAGATGTTGCTCAATGGTAGAGTGCTTGCTGAGCATGCATGAGGCCCTGGGTTTGATCCCCAGCATTGAAATAAATATAGCAAACATTTATAAATTAAATTTAGTTTTGTATCACCTGCACAAGTCCCAACATAAATTTCAATTCATACATACCTACAATAGTCATAAACAAGCATTTTAGCATAGCAATGATTTAAAGAACTGACCTAAAATTTGAACTGTAATCCATAGACAAAAAGACTAAACTTAGATTTCAAATTTCATTTGTTGATTTCTTGTTAATTAAAAAAATAACATTCTGTGGAAGATTATAATAGGTCACAGAGTTTAAAATACAGTCCAAAATTACTTGACATACAAAGGTTCAGTGGGGAAGGTTGGAACAGAAAAAAATAAAATAAAATAATACCTAAACACTTATCAACTTTCATGGAAGACATACATTAAAAGATTCAAAATGTTTGTTGAACACCAATGAGGTTAAAATCAGGAAATACAGACAAATTACTAATATTCAAATACATAAAAAAGTTTTAAAACTATTTAGAGAAACTGTCATATCATGAAAAGACGATGATTGGTTTTTCATCAGAAACTATCAAAGCCAAATGAAAACATCTTTGAAGTACTAAAAAAATCCTATCAAGCCATATTTTTTTTTTATGTATTTATTTACCTATTGTACATGAGAGCAAGTGTTCTAGCACTGAGATACCCAGGCCACAATTCTTTATCAAGTGAAATATTCTTCAGTAATGAAAGTTATATGAAGAAATTTTCAGATGATATAAAACTGAGAGTTGTATGTCACTAAAAGATATTTTCCATAGAAGTTTATAAGGTAAATCTAAGCAGACAGTGAAAAATTATCATTAGTGAAATTCTAAAGAACCAATCAAACTGAGATACACATACACAGAGTGATAAAAAGTCAAGTAATAAATTAAAATGGAGTACTAAAAATATTCAAAATATCAAGAAAGGGAGAATACAGGGGGAAAAAAGAGGAGACAAATAAGAAAAGGTAAATTTAAATCCAACTTTATTAATAGTGACATAAAATATCATTGAATTCCATACTCTCAAAGTGGATAAAACAAGACTGAACAACTGTTGTTACAGGAACTACACTTAAGAGGCTCGGGTTGTGGGTCAATGGTAGAGCACTTGCCTAGCATGTGTGAGGTACTGTGTTCGAATCTCAGCACCACATATAAATAAATAAATAAAGGTCCATTGACAAAAAGCATTTAAAAAAAAAATAACTATACTTAAATTGTAAAGACATATATCAGAGAAAACATCCGGCCTTTGGTTTTTGACAATTGGCTTATTTTGCTTAGCATGATATTCACAATAAGGGGGAGCTAGGGGGGAAATACAAGTATTTTGGATTAGGCAGAGGGAAGTGAAGGAAGGGGAGGGTCATGGGGGGAGGAAAGACAGTAGAATGAATCAGATATTATTACCTTATCTATATATATGATTACACAATCAGTTGATTCTACAACATGTACAACCAGAAGAATAAGAAGTTGTACTCCATTTATACATTATGCGTCAAAATGCATTCCACTTCAAAATGAAAAGAGAAATAAGATCAAAGCAAATGGATGGAGAAATGGTATGAAATGAAATAGTATGCATAAGAAGCCTACAGTGGCAATGCTAGTATTAAGTGAACTAGACCAAGAAAATGAATACTATCACAAAATACATTGTATACTAATGATAAGCTAAATAATTCATTGATAATAAATAAAATTATAAATCTCTATGAACTTAATAATAGAGCCTCAACATATGTAAATCAAAATTGACAGAATTAAAGGAATAAATTTTTTTCTTACACGTCTTTAACTGTCAGTAAATTAATAGGGCAACTAAAAAAGTCAATAAGAACATAAATAATTTCAATAATACTATGAACCACATTAATTATATTTATAGATCAATTTATCCATCAGTGGAAAACTACACATTCTTCTCAATACAGGAGACCATATTCTGAAGTATAAAATTAGGCAGTTATTTCTTTCTTTTTAATTTTGATAGTAGAGAAGGACCCAGGGGTGTTCTACAACTGAGCTATATGCACAGCTCTTGTTCTAATTATTGTTATTTTTAAATTTTTAAACAGGGTCTTACTATGTTCCCAAGACTTGCCACAAAGTTGTGTTCTGCCTGTCTCAGTCTCCTGACTCTCTGAGATTATAGCCATGAGCCACCACAGCCAGCAAGGCAGTTAATTTTTTAAAAACTTTGAGTTATATAAGGCATATTTTTATAATGAAGGAATTAAATTTGAACTAAATAAAAATAAATAACAAGTTAAATTCCATTTACTCTGAAATTAAACTGCACATTTATATATAATTTGTGTGTCAAAGACCCAATCATAAGAAATTTATAAACTATTTTGAACTGATAACTAAAATGCAACATTTTGAAATTTACAGGTGTAGCTAAAGCTCTAGTAAATGAAAGATAATTTTAAATGCATACATTAAAAACTAAAATTAGAAAAATCTAGAATCAGCAATTGAAGATTTAAGAACTAGAAAATGAGGCACAAAGTAAATAGAAGTAAACACAATAAAGAAAGGAACAGAAATCAATAATATTGAAAAGAACAGAAAACAGAGAAAGTTAACTAAGTAAACCTGGATTTTTCAAAAATCAAAATTCACAAACTTGCAGCTAAAATATTGTGGAAAAAATATATAAAATAAATCAACCATTGTCAATAATCAATGTTTAATACAGAGACCTTCAATAAAAGAATAAGAGAACACAATAAACAATTTGGAGCTAATCAATTTTGACAACCTTGTGAAATGGATATATTCCTTGAAAGATACAACTTATAAAAGTTGACACAAAAAGAAGCAAAAAATTGAATAGTCTTTTGTCAGTGAAAGAAATTTAATTTGTCACCAAAAGCCTCTTACCCCCTCCCTCATTTCAAAAATCTAGAAGAAACCAAACAAACCTCTTGATGTCCAGGATTTTATTGAGAGAACGGTATTGGCTTTGCAACAGTGCTTCCCTTGGGGACAATCAATGTATTTTTCCTGTTTAGGTGAGTAAGGTACAGTAGTTAGGTAGCTGCCCAGAACAAGACTGATAGATAGAATGGGAATTCTGGGTAGAAAAGTCTTTATCTTGCTACAAATATAAATTTAACCTCAACATCCACAAATCAAGTGATAAAAAGGGAGAATCAAAGGCATGAAGGACAGGACAGGTCCCTTCACTAGCCATCAATAAATAATGTCAGTGCCCCTAGCCAAACACATCTATATAACATTCCATAAGAAATAGAAAAAAAAAGTAGAAGAAAAGAACAAAAAGAAAGAAACCTTGAGTTCCTTAACTAGTGGCCAACAATTTCCTGTTAAAGAACTCTCTAAACATCTAATTAAAGTCTATTAGTATAGTTTTATCCTATTACAATTTTACCATAATTTTATCAAATATATTCTTCTTTGTTAAAAAGGTAAGGTATTATTTCTCATTTTATTTTATCTGCTAATTTAATCTAATTTTGATCTATCAACTTTCTTTTTTCTTTTTTTTATTTTTTAGTAGTCACACATGACAGTACAATGATCTTGAATTATCATACATTTGAATCAAATGGGGTATAATTTCTCATTTTTCAGAGTGTAAGTTTGCAGAATCACATTGGTTATACAGTCACGTATATACATACAGCAATACTGGTGTCTATTTTATTCTGTTGCCTTTCCTAGTCCCCTACCCCTCCCCTCCCCTATCAACTTCTACCCCATTTGTGATTTTCAGCTTTCAGGAAATCCTTTTGCCACCTATGGGTATAAATCGCCGTTTACTCTTCAAATTCTTCAGAGAAACAGAGGTAGAATTGGTTTTAAAGGAAAACCGCACCTAGGTTTTTTATTTTTATTTTTTATTTTTTTCTGGCAGAGATTTCTTGCTACTTGTAGCTCTTTCAAATTAGCTTGCAGCCTGTTTTTGACCTTCTCCCCCTTCTCTATGATTTATAATAAATGTTGCTCCTTCTAAAATGTTGGCAGTTGGTATTTTTTCTTACTTTAAGCAAGAAAGTAATAGCAATTAAACCTAATTAAGTACATTTAATTAGTTGATGTCTCAAAATCATCTCTTTTGACAATCTTTAGTTTCATTTTTCTCTATAATTTATTATTCAATTTCTCTGTCATATCATGTCTCAAAAACAGGTTCTCAACACTGTATTTTGTTTTTGTACATATTTTATTGTAATAAAAATGACTCTGTTTCTGTAGCTTAATCATTATGACATGGACTTTTCCCTTACTGGGCTTTGTTTTAAGTTGCAGATTCCCATGGGACTTATTTTGATCCAAACAATCCTTTATATTCCTCACAGCAAATCAAAGGACCCTGATACCCATGCTTTTGCCACCATGGCGGCAGGCTGCTAAATTCAGAAGTCCCTAAGTTGGTATAAAACTCTATGCATCACAGGAAGTGCAATAACAACAGGGGACAGATTTCCCACCATCTGACCAAAATTTCTTAGAGTTTACATTTTGGTTTTCTCAGGATAGTCCTAGTTTTTTGCCTACTTCCTGGTTTGATTATTAAACCAGATCTTAGTTTAAGCTGTGAGTTATATGGTTACATTGTATAGAGTTAGTGGCTGAGATCTTTCTCAGCTGAGTACTCCATTCAAAGAGAGATTGGGCTTTAGAGTTAGTTACCATCCACGTGTGTCCTGGAAGGTAAGAAGGACTTTCTTCCTCTGTTACTCAAGTTGCTTGTTTTGAGGAAATTTATCCTGAATCTTATCACCTTCTGATTAATTTCATTTTTGTTTCCATGACATAACTGTCAAGAATAATAATAGCAAATGCAAATTTGCTGCCTCAAAAAAATTTTCTTTGGAAAGATCTTGAGCAAGATATTCTTAAGAAAATGGTGTTTGTTCCTAACTATAATGTTTCTTTGTTAATATTGGCCTAACAGTAGACACTGAATTGAGAAGTCAATGTCATGAAATGGGTCTAATGCTTGGCACAGATTCTGATGTAATGGCAAGTTTAAATGTAATAGTAAGTTGTTCTCTCTACATATCTGCATTAATATCTTTTATGTCTTCCTCAGAGGGATACAATGAATGATGCTGGAAAGAGGGCAGTCATTGAAATTGAGAACTTGTGTGTAATAGCACAGCACATAATCTGACTTTGCTCCTCTCTTTCTCTTGCTTTCACATACGTTTCTTTTTTATGCAATTGTTTTTTTTTTCCTCTAAAGCCTTGATAATGGCTGAAACTCATATCCTTGTGGCTTAACATCAACTTTAAATTGACTTAGCAAGGCATACTTCACAACAAAAAAGAATGCTGCCTAATTACCATGAATGCTTGCAATAACTGCTCTGGAAAAATTAAAGCCTGAATATTATTATAAATTAACATGTAACAGTTTTGATATCACAGGTAGAGTAGAATACCTATTTGATATAATAAAGATGAATGGTGAGTTACCTCTGGATAGATTTGTGAAGGCTTTACAAAGGCCAGGACATTTCATTAAGAGTAGAAGTAATAATATGGACCAAATGAAATGTTAAGGAATGGGCTTCATATACATATATTTATTTATTTTATGGTATTTGGAAGAAGGACCTTTGGTAGTAATTACATTAAATGAGTTCATAAGGGTAAGGCCCCCATAATGAGATTAATATCTTCATTAAAAAAGGAAGAGAGACCAGAGCTCCCACTCTCCACTGCATGAGGATGTGTTGAGAGGATAGTCTTTACAAAAAAGTTTATTTATTATCTGCTACTTTATACAAAATTATGCTGACCTCTGTCTTAATGGATTAATAGATTAAATGTCAAATATAAACTTTAAAACTCTTAGTATAATATATAAGTAAATGTCTTTCATATATCTTTTAGGGAAACATTTTACATAAAACAACATGATTATTGATAATATAAAGAAAATAATCTTGTCTATATTAAAGTAAACCACTATGGATCATAGATGAAGACCTCAAAGAACACACACACCACAAAATAAGTTATAAATGGGGATATTTGCAATATACAGTACTGACAAAAGATTAGTATCAATATTCATATATACTTGCACACACATACTCACATATATACATATATGTACATTTTTCCAATAAGAAAAAAAGCACAAAAATTTCAGATATATTAACAGACATTTTACAAAGGCAGACATCAAACAAATATAGAGAGATATGTTTAAAACATAATTATTCAGGAAAATATCAATAAAAACTATCTTCAAATTTACTTTATGTGTCATTTACAAAAGTTAAAAACTTTAACACTACCAAGTGTTAGAAAAGTTACAGATACAGAATACATTTCTGGTGAGAATGTAAAATTAATACAATATTTTGTAGAAAATATCTGACATTATCTCCTAATGACAATTATTTATGTAACCTAATTTATTCCTAGCCATGTATCTAAGAAAAAAAATTGCACATTAATATTCTCCTTAGACCTACGCAAGAGGGAGTCCTTGCCTTAAGCCCCATATTCCAGAGAACACCATACTTTAGAGTGACTTTCTCAAAAATTTTCTAAATTCTTTTCTAATGTTTCAACCAGCTTTTGTCTCCCATGCCATCCAGGTGGAGTGCTCTAATCCCAGACCAGAGCCTGTGTGCTCAAGTTGCTGTATCTCCCCCTTTGAAGTACTCTCTGACCCTCTACTTTGAGGAGGGGTTGACCAATACTCTGAGGCACTCCAGACTCATGCCTATGACAGGAGGACAGCCTGTCAAGTAGATTGTTTTTGCCATTCAGAAAGGTATTTCATTTATGGGATCACATGAAATTAGAAAGGCATGCTAATCCAGGGTGACTCAAATTAATTAGATAGGGACTACATAAAAAATATTTCTCTAAGGTCCTTCAATACTCAAGGCATCTATGATACCATTGTTTTAATGGTATTTTTAATCTTAAAAATAAAAATAAAATGTTTACTTTTAGAAATACATGGAATTTATAAAGCAAATATATAATTTACAAGGAAATTATGGTTTGGAAGGAAATGACATACAAAAAAAGATTGTAGTTAAATGTAGGTCATTGTTAAGGTCCTAACTTTTGCTCTCAGTGATGGATTTGCAGGTGTTTATTAGATTTCAAACAAACCAAATAAATGAGCCCCCGTCATTCATAAGCCAACAGTGACAGTACATATATCATAAAACAAGGAAAATGATTAATAATATTGTGGGCACCAAATCTAAAAAATAAAATGAAATAATAAAATAGATCAGTCAAACAGAATAAAGTCAGGAAACAGACTTAAATATGAGAAGAATGTAATGAATGATAAAAAAATGGCATTTTGAATCACTATGAAAGATAAAAACTATTACAAAAATATTTTTAACATGATTAGCTATACATTATAAATTACCTCACAACATAGACTTAAATAAATTCTAATGTCTAATAAATAAATAGTAAAAATAAATTTAAAAATTCAAACAAAATAAAAATAATTATTCATATTTTTATGGTATTGGGAAGTCCTCTAAGTAAGATTAAAAAAATAAATCCTATCAACTACAGGAATAATTAATAGACATACCATGAGTAATTTCAAAATGTCTATATGATAACATAATAAATAATATTCAAGGAGAAAATTGATGTGTGTTATGTAATAAAAAAAGGTTAACTTATAAAGTAGATGAGAGCCATCTAAAAATCATATAAGTTAATTCATAGAAAAATAGGAAAAATGTAAGTACAACCTAAACACTTTAATGGTGTTTACACCTTAAGGATTGGTTGTAGAGTTTGTGAAAGGATAATTTATCAATACTATTTTAGCTGCACACATCTGAAGATGGTTTTGAGGTGACTTTCAACATCAGTAAGGTATGTTTTGCATATGACTACAGAAAAGCTAACTGAAAAAGGCATAGACAGAAAAAGGAAATTTATTAGCTCACATCACTGTAAATTCTAGGGCCAGTTCTTGCTGACATCAAAAACATCTTGTTTCAGGAGTAACATTAGGTCAACAGGACTTCTCTCTTTGCTTCTTGACTCTGCTTTCTCTATTTTGGCTCCCTTCTCAGACAGGTTCACTCATGGAAATGGCAGAAAGGTTGTAGCACTTCCAAAATTCTAGCATTGTGTTGGAATTTTGATAAAGTCCCATGTAGACTTCATTATTAAATTAATAGATATGGATGCTGAAGAGCCCAATGCCTGAAAATTTTCACTATACAGAACAAAAAGCATAATCACAAGAATGCTCATCACTCTAACACAGCAATTCATTTCCACAAATTGCAACTGCACTTATCAGGGCACAGGCCAAGTGTCACTAGATATACATCTTCAGTGGCTGCAACACAACCTGGTGTTTAGTGATATTTCACATTGATGGCTAGAAGATAGGAGTGAGAAAAATGAATATGGAGAAGTGGTCTGAGAATAGGCTTTCAAGGTCAGAAAGACCCGGGCCCAAAAATTACTTCTGCAAAAGTAAAAGCTGTGTGACATTAGAGAAGTTATTTCTCCGATTCTCATTTCCTCATCTGTAAAACAGAATAATATCTTGCTTTATAGGCAGAGAGAAAAATTTTAAAACATACTTAAAATGTAGAGTATCCCAAAAGTACCCAATTCATGATGAATGCCCAATTAATGTTAGTTTCCTTTCTTCCCTCTGCACATGTTTCTGTGACACCTCAGAGTAATGCATACTGCAACTCACCAACAAGCATGAAGTGGGGAGTAAGCTGGAGAGGCTGGTTACAGCGTCTGGATGGTGTAGGTACAATCTGCAGTATCAGGGGGGAAATGCACTAGCTTTTAAAACTCGGACAGAATTTCATAAATACAGGAAACCATTGAAGTAAATTGTGAAACAGCCAGGAATTGGCTGTATGACACTGCTCTAAATAAAAACCTGGAAATCAAAATTTGATTTTGGACCTCCTCAAAGGTCATAATCCATTGCTTGATAGAAACCACCTATGGTTAAACGTACTATCTTGAAGAGTCTCTAGCCATCTTTTTATCTATACTAAAGATACTCATGATGTATGTGGCTTTTAACTCTTAGATAAACATAGTTTGCTATGTGACCTATTCCAGGTTACTTAACCTTAATTACCTAAACATGACCTTGTAGAGCTTATTAAAAATGTCCAAACATTTAAATGAGGCTAGGCCATCTTACCCCTATGAATAGGTACTCCTCTGAAGGCTAATACACATCCTCCTACTTATGCTTAAGGCCATTACCATCTCCTTTCACTTCCCAGGCCAAGCTGTGGAAACCTAATAGAGCTTCAGGGAAAGGGGGGCACTTAGTAAAGATTTTTCCTTTGTTCTTTCCACATTCAAGAGCAGCTGTGGCTCTGGGAGCTGAACCCTTGTTCCAGGACTGAGACCTGATTATTCTAAGTCAGAAATTCTATAAACTTCTTCTAAAGAGCAATATCATAAATACAGTTCTTGTTTCAACTACTCAATTCCACTATTATAATTCATTCCATTTTAATAAATGTGTGTTGAGTTGGTACTATTGTACCAACTCAAAAGCCACTATAGACGGGATGCAAACTGATGGACAAAGTTGTGCTCTAATAAAACTTTGTTTACAAAAGCAGGCAGCTTGGCCAAGGCTGTGATTTCTCAATCTCTAGTACAACGCAGTCTTGGTAATTCCATTCTCATCACCAATTTTGATTCAGTGACTTATTTAATTTATGAAATACCCAAGGAATGAATGCACAGTAGGATGCATGCTGAAGGGCAAGAAGGAAATGTTAGTTTTTTATTTATACATCTGATGAGGGATTACTAGCTAGAAAACATAAAGAACTCAATATCAAAACAACTCAGGTAAAAACAGAAAATAGAAATAGACATTTTTCAAAAAAACACACAAATGATGAACAGATATATGAAAAGCCGCTTAATATCACTAATAATCAGAGAAATGAAAATCAAAACAACAATGAGATATCACCATATCCTAGTCAGAGTGGTTACTATAAAAATGAGTAAAGATGAGGATATGGAGAAAAGATATCCCTGTACACTGTTTGTAAGTACAAATTAAAGTCACTATGGAAAATAGTGTGTGTCTCAAAAATTAAACATAAAACTTCCCCACTACTAGTTCTCCATAAATAGCAATCCCTCTACTAGGTATGTACCCAAAGAACATGCAATTAGTCTGTTGAAGAGACATCCACACTCCATGTTTATTGTGGCACTATTCACAATAGCCAAGAAATAGATGCAATCTGTGTCCATCAGTGATGAATAGGTAAACAAGGAATGGTACTGAAGATCATTACATGAAGTGAAATAAGCCAGGCACAGAATGACAAGTACCTCATGATCTCATTCATATGTGGAAACAAAAAGGTTGATCTCATAGTATGACAGGACTTCCTTTCTCCTTTTCTTGGTCCCATCGCCATTCCACTCTCAGGCCTGTGATGATCACTATATCCCTTCTGCTGGATTGATAAAATGCTTCCTCCACAGGGCCTATTCAGATACTCCCCAGGGGGACAATCTGGTAACAACACTTCTTATGGGAGTCTTTGATCAATAAGTCGAATTGCTGATCTCTTGATTGTGCAAAACCCTTAGGGCTTAATTATACATATGAAT
This sequence comes from Marmota flaviventris, assembly GCF_047511675.1. Lineage (NCBI taxonomy): Eukaryota > Metazoa > Chordata > Mammalia > Rodentia > Sciuridae > Marmota > Marmota flaviventris. The sequence goes on from NC_092506.1 coordinate 75,051,696, forward strand.
TATTTTATTACATTATGGAATTTATATTATTGAGTTCTTACTTGGGAAGCAAAACAATATAAAGTTGTAAAAGAAATTCTTGTCATACAATTGACATAGTTTTGCAATATCTATGTCAGAATGTTATTGTCAAAATTAATTGCTTGCTTGTAATGAACTGTGAACAATAGGCATATGGGGTTTACTTGATGCAAGAAAATTTTTATTATTGTTAGCAGCATTAGCAGCAGCAGTGTTTTGCTGCATGATTTAGATAATTTATTTAATTTAACCCTTGCAATGACTTTGTCGGAAAGTCTCATATAAATAAGACTCATTTCACATAGTCTTGGAAAAATCATAGTTCTCAGGTATTATGTGAATTGCTTTATTTCCTCTTGACTGCACATCTCTGAGATAAGCACAGTTTACTCTTTAATTACACGAGGGAACTGAGGCTCAAAGAAACTAAATGATTTGCCCAAAGCCACACAGCTAATGAATGTCAGGTAGGATATAAACATGGAATGCAATAAACATGGAGTGCAGTTGTTGCAATCCTAGTCTACATTCTCTACACCAATTGGCTGGGAGACTAATTATTGGAATATGGAGGGAGGCAAAACACACATACACACAAAATATTAGTTGAAGAAAAGATAGATGGAGGCAAGAGAAAACAGAATTTAACTTATGTAATAACAGTTTTTACCATTCTCTGGGAAATTTATATTTATTAAGTACGTACAATGAGTTAGTAAGATTTTGCAATAGAAAATATCATTATTGGTTTTATAGAAAAAAAAAAGCCTGAGTCTCATTGTGGCTAAACAATGGAATCAGGATTCCAAACTGGATTAGTTTCCTCTGATATGAGTAATTAAAGCACCTGAAAAGCAGAAAAGTAGAACAAATGTATGCAAAGCGGGATGCATAGGTGTGTGGGTGGATACATGTGTGGTATTGTGAGCAAAGAGGCTGGTACTGTTGTACTTGCCAGAATAGTGGGAAAAGACTTCAACAGGAAATGCATATCAGGATTCCACCTTGACATTAACACTGACTTATGCAGGTCCTCTGACAAGCAAGGGTGTTTCTCCAGCAATAATTTCCCAGTTGAGTCAGTTCCAATACTGCTGCTTTCTTCACTCACTCCTCTTTATAAATATGTTTATCAAGCACAAATAAATTCATGCTACTTAGACTCTGTTTTTACCTTTTTATCCTAACTGAAACGAGCTGGATTCTATTATTGATTTTAGTTACTTTCCAAAGAGTCTTGGCATTTTCTCTGGGATACATATCCACTGAGAAATTTCCTCTCTACCAAACCTTCTTTTTATTTTTCTTTACTCTGCTCATTCTATTTTAATAAATGTGTGTTGAACTCCTTCCATGTGTCAAATAATTGGCAAGTCAGTGGAATAAGACATGTTTACCTGCACTAATACTAATCACTGGCACTTCAGCAATCTTCAAAGGGAAAAAAATGTCATTGTTAGTGACTCTTGAATGTCCAGGTTGGTTAAGAGTCAAAAGTACAGTCATGAATATTCAGTTGAATATGGAGAGTCGAGAAGGTTTGTGGAGCAGTCTGGTTTGCCTTTGTTCATTTGGAGAAGTTGGAAACCAGGTTTTCCAGAATAAATTTTCCTGTACAATTCTAGGTTACAGGTTTGGTCAAACAAGAAACCTGCACAAGATTTAGAAAGCAGAATTGTATCAGTGGTCATTGACTTTGGAAGGTGTTTGAAAGCAGTTATAGTGAGAGGTTGATGCAAACTTTTCCTTATTCTCCTCTGGTTTGGGTTCCAGTTCATCTTCCCAAAGAAACAGAAGCTCCAGGCCCAATAGTGCATGCTTGAAAGCAGACCAGAAGAGATGGTAGCTACACAGACAATGGGCATAATACTACTCAGGGTAATTCTTAAGGCTAAACAAGCACTTAGTGGTCAAACAATGCTACATGCTGTGATATTTAAAGACTAAAATATTATCCCAGGCAATTTTAGCCCCAGATGTTGAAGCTTGGGGGCATAGCTTTGAAACATTTATATATATATATATATATATATATATATATATATATATATATACACACATATATATATATACACACACACACACACATATATATTATATATATATCAGGAATTTACTGTAATGAGAAAGAGTTCTCTGGGTAATGCTTGGTCTAAAAGTCTTTCATTTTCAAAAACCAAACCTCTTTTTGTATATCCACAGAGAGTACTCATAAAACTTTTCTGGAAACTGTAGGCACAAGACTTTGGTGCAGCTATGTGATCTTCCAAAAGAATTGGACCTTATGCAGATTCAAAAATTCAAAAGATGTGTGCAGTCAATAGCAATCAGGAGATGTGCTACTAAGCAAAGAACCAGAAACATAGTTGGTTGAGTCTAAAGATGAAAAATTAAAGGCAGCCTCTCTACTTTCTATGAACAATTACTATTCAGTGCTTACCCTATGTCAGATATTGTTTTATGTATTTTAAATGTATTTATCCACTGAATTATCACGGGATCCTAACAAGTAGGTGACATTGTTACTTCTATTTTACAGATGAAGAAACTGGAACCCAGGAGATTAAATGACTTGCATTGGCTCCTTGAACTAGAAAATGGCAGAGATAAGATTCTAACCCAAGTCATCTCAGAGTACCCTGGGCCTTACAAAATATGCTCTGCATATCTCACAATTCAAAAGACAGAGTACTTCATAGTTATGGACAAAGACTCTGAAACTCTACAGTTGGTATATCAGGACTGAGCATGGAAGTGACCAATCTGACAGAATACTTTGAAATGTAAAACAAACGGAACACAGAATAAAATTCAACTACAGAAATTAAAGAGTGATCCAGACCAGGGCTAAAACAAGGGGGGGTCAGGTTCGGGGAGAGGGAATGTCACTAATACTATAACTAATACTATTACTAACATTTTTGTAGCAAACCGTCCTTTTCTGTTCTTTGCTGAATGAACAAATCATAAGGTCATCTACCGTTTATCTAGTTTTTGTTTTGTTTTGTTTAACTGTGCTCCAGGTCCTGGGATATGCATTTAATACATATTAACTCATTTAATTTTCTTAACACTCCTGTAGTGAGTATTATTACCCTAAACTTAAAACAGAAAACTTCTAGTTATTACTTAGTATAGTTTCAGACACTGAATGTGAACCCAGCCCATTCACCCCAAAGTACTGCTTAGTCTACCACAAAGCTTCTGTACCATGTGAACAGGTCTTAACCAACAATGCTCCTTGGAAAGTGTAATAGTTTGATAGTTACTGGATATATCATAACACCAGTGTTAGAGGAATGTCATTTAAAAGTATATTTTATATCCATATTCCTTCTTCTTTTTCCCACATTGAACTATATTGAAGGCTTTACTGAGAAAAACTAGGTTACTTTCAAGGGCACCCCTACAATAACATTGTAATTATTCATTTATATTCTGTTTTCTTAAGTGAGAGACAGTCTATCTATGCAACACATCCCAGCTGATCAGATATCTTCCCCTTCAGGTGGGAGATTTGTAGCATCCTTCTTAGTAAATTCACACAAAAATGTACCTATTACCAAATCAAAATCAACTCATCTAGGTTAATACTTTGCTGGAAAGTGAGTACTATCAATGGTTTTAAAGTCATCAACTTCTATTCATTATCATTTTAACATTAAAGTAAATTATGTTCATGTTTATTCTAAATGGTAAAATATCATTAATAGTAACTGTAGAGATCTGGAGATGTAGCTCAGTGGTAAAGCGGTTATCCAAAATGTACAAGGCACTGGGTTCAATCCCCAGTACTGCAAAAGAAAATAAAAAGTATCTATGAAATAGAAACCTAGAAAAAAATCAGACCTTTTTAGATTAATAACATTAGTTTAAATTATTTATGATATTATTTGCCCTTTTACATTTTACATTCACAACAATTTTTTTTTTTTTTTTGATGGGGGATTCTGAGAACTGAACTCAGGGGCACTCTATCACTGAGCCACATCCCCAACCCTCTTTTGTATTTTAGTTAGAGACAGGGTCTCACTGAGTTACTTAGTGCCCTGCCATGGCAAAGGCTAGCTTTGAACTTGCCATCCTCCTGCCTCAGCCTCCCCAGCTACTGGGATCACAGGTGTGCACCACCATGCCTGGCTCACAACAAATATTTCCATGAGTGTCTCATTAAAAAGAAAATATTAAATAATTTTTCTGCATCTATTAATTTTGCTAAAGGAGTTACATTTTATGATCTGAAATAATAAAGGCATTTTACAGTTAAAAAAAAAGAGAAACTATTAAAAAAGAAAATATTTCAATGTGGCTATATACGGTACTTACTTGAAGAAGTTTTTATAGTTTTGCAAAAATAAAATCTGTATATGCCCAGGATGTCAGACATATGAGCATCATCCACATGAGTCACCACAACAATGGCTCAGAATAACTGCCACACAGGGGTGTATAAAACAGACTGAAACCAAAACTGAAATAGGTCTGTATTTATGATGCAGCTGGTTATGCTCACTTTTAATCTTAACACAAAATTTTAAAAATGACTTGTCAAATTAACAAACAAAAAAAAATCTTTCCAAGGTCTAGATGTTAGGTCTCCATCACTTTTCTTTATTGTAGACTTTGGGGTTTTGGCCAAACTAAATTTTTTCCTCTTTAAAATATGTTAGGTATTTTTCACTGATATATAAAAACATAATAATCATACATACTAATGGAGTACCGTGTACTGTTCCAATACATGTATAAATTGTGTAATGTTTAAATTTGGTTAAATGTATCTAGCTCCTCAAACATTTATTATTTCTTTATGGTAAAATCTTTTACAATCCTTCTTTTGGTTTTGAACTGAATAGTACATAATGATCTTCCACAGTCATGCTGCTGTGCAATAGCAGGCCAGAACTTCTTACTCCTGTCTAACTCTAATTGAGTACCCATTGATCTTGTTTTTAATTTGGTGTTTCTGAAATAAAATAGCCTCTATGTTTTATGACAACATCTGACTAAAAAATGCCCACATAAATTGCAACAGAAAAATGGTAACTCAAGCAATAATATAACACAATTGCTCCCATCCTTTGCTCAAGCCAGCTCTTAATGGAAATAAACTCAAATTCTAAAGTTGGGCATTGGCAAGGTAAAGACCAGTGAACAGCTTCATATCTTGTGGGACTATTCTCAGTCTGATGTTTGTGTATGGAATCACTATCACAGTCTGTATGTTTGTGCATTTTGTTCAGAGAAAATAAAAACTGTTTTAAAATTCACAATACAATTGTTCAATCCCATATTCTGTGCAACTGTAATTTTTATACCATTCATAGCATTATGTTGTGTTTTAGCATATCATACAAAATGTTATAATGTTTTCATACCATATTTAAAGCTCACACTCTCCCATTTGTTCCAAACTTTAATCTAAATCCAAATACTAGGCTTAATATGTAATATGTAAGAATGAAAACAATTTTAAGAAAATCATATTGATGTTTAGTTGAATTCACCTGAGAGTCCAGAAACAATTCAAGTTTGTTGTTCATCTGTTTGTCAAAGCATGTCAGTGTATATTCTGACTGCCTGCAGGACAAGCTGTGAAACGTCTAGATTCCAGGGTAGCAGACTGTGATCCATTCTCAACACACCCTCCCCACCATCTGCCATCAGCTATCAGAAAACAGTGATCAGAATTAGGCTAGCTCAGCATAGGTAAGATATGAAGTTTCATGTGAGAAAGGACTACATCTATAAAATAAATCTCCAAATATGTGACATGTGCTAAGATTTTTTAACTTAAGCCAGAACTTTGTGTTGTATACAATCACACACACCCAGTTTAAGTCTTTTATAGTGTCGTTCAATAAAAAACCAAATATTAATCTACAAAACAACTTTCATATTTAAAATATAGTTACATAGAATTATATATGCAGAAAAGTAAAAATCATTTGCATATTTCAGTGATTTTTTACAAATAAACTAAAATGTATAAAGATCTCCCATATTTAGAATCGAAACAGTATGAGCATCCTGAAGAAAGTACCCCATCCACTCCTCCATTCACTAGATTTTCCCTGTGAAGTAATTTCTAACATCGTGAATTTGTATTTGTCTGTTTTTAAAGTTTATGTAAATGGAATTGTATATTATATACCACATTTTTGCCTAATATTTGTGAATTTTATCCATACATATTATGTAGCAATAGTTTGCTCATTTTCATTGCATTATATTGAAAGAAAGTATCCTCATTTAACCACTATATCATTGCTGAGTATGTGATTTGTTTTCACCCTTGACAATTACTAACAATAATGCTTCCATCTTTGACTAATAGAAATAATGTTGCATGATTATTATATGTATGTATTTTTGTTGGATATATTTCAACAGAAATCTAGAGTCATAGACTCAACTTTGTAATATAGTGAGTGCTAAATGGTTTATCAAATTGTATCAATTTACATTCCCAACAACTGTGCAGGAGAGTTTCAGTTGCTTCCTATCATCACTGACTTGTGTTTTTCTTTCATTTTTTTCCTATTTTGGTGACATTGGACAGCTTAGAATGGGTTTATTGACCATTTAAATAAAGCCCTTGGGCTGGGGTTGTTGGCTCAGTGGTAGAGCACTTGCTTAGCAGGTGCAAGGCCCTGGGTTTGATCTTCAGCACCACATAAAAATAAATAAAGTATTTTTAAAAATCCTTTTTTTTCCTGAAGAGACTACTCAAATTTTTGCATGTTATAAGTTGGATTTTTCCATAGATTTTATTTTTTTAGAGGAGTTTTAGGTTCACAGCAAGATTTTGTGGAAAGTACAGAGTTCCCATATGCCCTGTGTGGTTAATCTGGGTTGTCATCTTGATTGGACTGAGAGACACCTAGGATTAAGAGACCTCTAGGTGTGTCTATGAGGATGTTTCCAGAAACCAGTGGTATGTGAGACAGCACACTCAGCAGGAAGATTCTCTCTGAATGTGGGTGGCACTGTCAAGTGGAACCAAAGGCAGAATTAGAAAGCTATAGAGACACAAACTCAATTCTCCTTAAGCAGGTTCCTCTGCTGATGCCACCATTGCCCATGGATATTGGACTCCAGCTTTTTTTATTTTTTCAATGTGCATTCTCACTTGTGATTCTTCAGGAAGTTTCCAGGCCTTCAGTTCTGAACTGAGGCTGCATAATTGATCTCTATTGTTCTAAGGCTCCAGACCCTCGGACTGAGCGGCTACTATTTGTTCTAGCTCTCTAGCCTACAGATGGCCATTATGGACTATTCAACTCATGATTGTATAAGCCAATCTAATTAATCTGCTTTTTAATCATACATATACCTATCCTATTAGTTCTGTTCCTTTAGAGAACCCTGAGAAATATGTGTCTCCTCCTCTTACATATACACAACATCCTCCATAGTCAACATAGTCAACATCCTGCACCTGAGTGGTGCATATGTTACAACTGATCACCGACACTGACATGTTATTATCACGTAAGTCCAAAGTTAATTTATGGTACTCTTTGTGTTGTATGTTGTACAGATTTTTGACAAATATATTGTGATATATATCTAGTACTATAGTTTTAGAGTAGTTTCACTGCCCTATAAATCCCTTTGCTCCACTTACTTACTGCTCCCTAATCCCAAGCTCTGGACATTATTGATTTCTATGTTGTCTAGATATTTTGGTTTGTCCAGGGCTTTATGTGGTTGGAATCTTTAATTTCATTTTTCATAATAATATATATCCATTTTAAATTGGCTTATTTTCTTAGTAATACATATTTACAGTTCCTTAATGCTCTTTTTAGATTTGATAGCTCAGATTTTAAAATTCTGAATAGTATTTCATTGGCCGGATATACCATGATTTATTTATCCATTTACCCACTTAAGGATATCTTAGTGGCTTCCAACTTTGGGCAATTATGAATAAAGCTGCTACAAACATCTGTGTCTAGGCTTCTACATTGACAAAAGTTTTCCACTCATTTGGGTAAATACAAAGGAGTGTGATTTCTGAATTAAATGGTAAGGCTAAGTTTCATTTTTAAGAACTATCCAACTATTTTCCATAGTGATTATACAGTTTTGTATTCTCACAACAAATGAGAGTGCATGTTGGTTCACATCTGCAGTTAGTACTTGTTACAAGTGTTATGGATTTTGGCCATTCTAGCAAGTATTGAGTGATATGTCATTGTTGTTTTTATTTGTAATTTCCTAATAACATAATGCTGAGCACATATTTACATGCATACTTTATATCTGTATATCTTCTTAGCTGAAACGTTTGTTTGAATCTTTTGCCCATTTTTAAGTCAGGTTTCTTATTTCATTAGTATTGTGTTTTCAGTGTTCTTTGCATATTTTGTATAGCAGTCCATTAAATATGTCTTTTGCAAATATTTTCTTTCAGTCTGTTTCTTGTCTTCCTGTTTCTCATGCATTTGGCAGGGTCTTCTTCAGGGCACAAGGTTTTTTAAAATATTAATGAAATCAATGATTATCAATGATTTCTTTCATGCATTCCATTACTAGAGTTATATCTAAAAGTCATCATCAAACCCAACATCATCTAGAATTTTTCATACATTATGTTTTAGCAGTTTCATGACCCTGCATTTTCATTTATGTCTCTAAGCTATTTGAAGCTAAATTTTGTGATGGGAGCAAAGTCTGTGTCTAGATTCATGATCTTTCATGTGGATGTATAGTTGTTCCAGCATTAATTGTTAAAAAGATTACTCTTTCTCTATTGCATTGCTTTTCTGATTTTTAAAAATTCAGTTGACTATACTTGTGTGGGTCTTTTCTGAAGAGTTATAATTTGATTTTTGTTTGAATAAATTTAAATTGTATTCTCCTTATCAGTTTTAAAGTGCTTTATCAGATATTTATATGAAATATTTTCTCTCAATCTGTCACTTCCCTTTTCACATTCTTATGTTACCTTTTGACAAACAGGAGTTATAAATGAGTCTAATTTGTCCATCTTTTTATGATTAGTGTTTTGGGGTTCAATCTTTGCATACTATACATTCATGAAAAAATTATCTTATGTTTACCTTTAATTTATTAATTTACTATTCACATTAAAATATCTGATTCATTATTGTATACTATGTGAGGTAGAATTGTTTCACTTTGTAAAATATTGATATCTACAGCATAGGAAACAATAGAGAAAAACCACTGAATGGGGAAAATATTTGTAATTCGTATATATTATAAGGAGTTAATATCCCAAAACATGTAAGGTAGTCAAACAATTGAAAAGTAAGAAAACAAATAACCCAATTAAAAATGACCAAAGATCATGAACAGACATTTTATAAAAGGAGACATAGAAATGGCCAAAAGGTATATGAAGAAATACTTAGTATCATAAATCATTAGGGAATTGCAAATTAAATGTAAATAAGGAATTATGTTAGAATGGCTTTTAACAAAAAGATGAAATATAAATTTTGGATACAGTCAGAGAAAGAGATCTCTTGTATATTTTTGGTGGGAATATAATGCCGCAGTCTGGCTGGGCAAATAACCGGGAGGTGACAAGCAACTTGAAGGTTGAAGCGGGAACTACTTTATTGCAAGTGAACTCAGCAGGAACGGAGCGAGAACTCAAAGTAGCGGGCTCCTAAGGTAGCGGAACCCTTCTCTTCAGGACAGCAGAGGTATATATACCTAACTAATTACACACAGCTTGACTCAATTAACATCATCTAGATACAGCAGTCAGCCAATAAGGAATCCTCATCATCTTAATGGCTTGCTGGCCATTGCTTCACAAACCACTCCTCCTGGAAAAATGCCAGGTGCCATCTTGACTTGATTTGCATCCTCAACAATATAAATTATGATTGGTGGGAATATGATCTAGTCATTTCTTAAGAAACTAAACTACATATGAGTCAGTAATTCTACTTCTAGGTATAATTTCAAGAAACTGGAAATCAGTGTATCAAAACAATATCTGTACTACCAAGTTCATTACAGCATTATTCACACTAATTAAGTAATGGAATCAATCTAAGCACCCACCAGTGGATGAATGAATAAAGAGTATATAGTATGTAAGTGTAATGGTTAGCCTTAAAAATGAAGAAATCCTGTCATTTGTGACAACATAGATGAACCTGGAGTATATTAAGTTAATGGAATAAGCCAGGCACAAAAGGGCAAATAGCACATTACCTAATTTATATTCTAAAAAAATTTGAACTCCTAAAAGTAGAGAGAAGATTGGTGGTTACCAGAGGCCTGCGTTGAGGTTGAGAGAGAGGGAATGGAGAGTTGTTGATCAAAGGGTATGGAGTTTCAGATAGGCAGAAGGAATAAGTGTTGATATCTACTGCATAGTGCATGACTATATTCAATAATAAATGACTTTTAGCTATAGTTCAAAGTAGCTAACAGAGTAAATTTTAAATCTCATCATAAATAAATGATAGACAATTGAGGTTATGAGTATGTAAATTAGCTTGGTTTAATCTATTCACATTGTATGCATATAGCATAAGACCACCATGTACCCCATGAATACATATAATATTATTTGTCAGTTAAAGGTAATACTTTTATTTTAAAAAAAGCTGAGGCTTAACAAATAAATAAAATATTGATATCCAATTGACAAAGTGCTGTTTATAGAAGCAATCATCCTTTTTAAAATGTACTTTAGTATCATAAAGTTTTATACTGCCTGTAAAACTTACTGGTTTATTTTCTTTTTTCCATGTAAATTTTATATTCAGTGTATCATTTTACCTGAAATCTCTATGGGGATTTCATCAAATCTGTAGACCCCCTTGGGGATAACTTGTATGTTTGTTGTGTTGAGTATCTAAGTTGATGAATATAGCACATTTCCTCTTTACATCTTATTTATTTTTCCTGGTAATATTTTATAGTTTTCATGGTAGATTTAGGCCTTTAATTTATTTTGTTAGATTTTTTTTTCCCAAAGGAATGTGGTGTTTTTAATATTTTCTTAAATGGTATCTTATCAAAGTTTTACTTTTCAATTTCTTCTTGTTGGCTATAGCAATACAGTTAATTTTTGTACATTGATCTTCTATAAACAGCCTTGCTAAAATTTACCCATTAATTGTAAAATTTCACAGATTCTTTTAGATTTTCTACACTTTCACTCTCGTTAACTGTGTGTGATTAGAGCGTCATTTCTTCCATTTAATTCTATGATTATGTTTATTTTTTTCTTACTGTATTTCATTGGTCAATGTCTCCAATACAATGCTGAATGGTGATAGAAAGAATCTATGTCTTGGCCTGGGCTGTAGCTCAGTGGCAGAGTGCTTGCCTAGCATGTGTAAGGCACTGGGTTCAAGTCTCAGTACCACATAAAATAAATAAAGGTATTGTGTCCATCTACTACTAAAAGAAATTTTTAAAATAGAATATATATATCTTGTCTCAGCGAAATAATAAAGCTCATAATTGGACTTAAGAAGCTTATTTCCAAAACCTACATGTTTAATTATTTCTTTATACTTTTCTCTGATATTTCAGATGGATCCCTGGGTATAGTTACTTACACCACTAACAAAATATGCTGCTAAGCTTTCTAGCTGCAGGGAGCATAAATAACTGATGGCCCCAGCTGATGCCCTTTGATCAACCACTGCAATGGATCCAGGTGTATCCATTCTGGGGAAACAAGCAACTTATCCAATGGGTAACTCTGACATAATGAAAATTCCTTGTATACCCTCATTCTACCTCTGTCCTCTTTCCTTCCTTCTCTCCTTCTATAACTTTCAGACTAGTATCATAGCCCAAAAGCTTTCTTCATCTCCTCTTGCTCCCTTCCTTAATAAATTTTTTATATAAATAATTTTTTCTTGGAATCTTCTCAGAAAATCCAAATTAACCAGTTTTGATCTAATAAAAATATCAGTTTTGACCTAATAATAAGAAGAAGAAGAATGAAGACATTATGGAAATAAGAAAGTTAGAAGGCTTCTAGGGCTTTGGGGTCTGTGAGAGGCTAGTTTGTATCTCTTTGATAGGAGGTCTCTGTGAGGTTCCTGCACATCCTTGGCTTTCTTTTTGCTTTCCCATTTTCTTTCACTTTAGCAATTATTTTCTTGAAAGACACTCTGTGCTTCAGAATGCTAATGAGGCCTATGTGGACCTGCTCTGCAGAATAAGACCCAGGTGACTAGGAGAAGGAAATGACACCCTTCAGTGCTCTTCAGATTTTCTCACTTGATAGAAGATGAACAGTGATACTGGTAAATTTTCTCTGATATCATTCAGATGCAAGCATTCCTATTAGCATTTTTCAGGGAATTAAACATGTGGTGCAATTTCAAGCAAGTAATGAATACTAACAAAGCAAATGAGAATTTGAGAAAATTTAAATCGAAATTGTCAAATCTGTTGCTCAATTCAAATGCCAATGAAGAAAGAATATTCAGTTAACAGCAAACTTCGAGTATGATCATGGGTGGACTTGTGTACTGACATGACAGACGGGTATAATTCTCTTATTCTCCACATCTGAAGAAGAAACGCATCCGCAGGAGAGAAGCAACAACATGCATGGGAACATCAGAAATACTGAGGAAATCATCCAAGGAACCAGGACCCCTTTATTTGCTGCTTCTTTAGCACTGGTGTTGCACTGGCATAGCGAAAAGGGCATAAGACTTGGAAAGTAAATAAAATTGTTTAAATTCCAGCTCATTTATTCTCTACTGGGTGCCATTAATGAGATATGAGATGCTTTTCTGGATCTCAATTTTCTCATCTGGATCTGTGAATAATAAAGTGCACTTTGCAGTATTGTGAAGAATAAAGAAAATTGCTTCCTTTACTAGGTGACAAATAAATGTTAGTTTCCCACCTCCTCCCATACCCTTACTATTTATTTTTCTTGCCAAACTTGAATCCTATTCAATCTCTGAACTTGGCCACCATTATCCCTCCAAAGTACCTAGAATCAAATTTTCTTTCCTTCATATGTTCTACTCAATCTATTGTCAAATTGCTCATATTCAACCTCCACTGTGATGGTGTTAACGTTGCTTCCCTTCTCATTAGTATTGTTGCCCGATATGTTATGCCTTCCTCCCCTTTCATCCCTAGCTACATCAGTAGCCTCCTGATTATTCTTCCCATTTCTTTCCCCTTATTAAATAGTCTCTACTTGGTTACCAGTTTAGATTCATTAAATCAGTTTCATTTTCATATCTGATAAACTCATTTAAATCTACCTCACTTTCTGCATTTTTGCAATAACCATCTAATCAGTTTCCACTTCTGCTACATAATTGCTGGAGACCCCATTTGTCTTATCCTCTTATTGAATGCATGACTAATCTCTATTGTAATAGCTTCACACTATTGATGACTACTCTGTTTCTGGCACTTAGCATGCATGACTTATCCTTAAAACATAATGCAAATAAGTATTAGCATTCACATTTTATATGTATGGAGAAACTCAGTCCTGAGTCTCAGAATACTTTAAAAAATTCTCCATGATCTTTTAGCTGATATTAGGTAGTGCTGGAATCAGCCGCTAATTTTGTCTGATTCTGAAATCTATGCTTCATCATTTATAGTATTCATTATACTATTTTTTAAATTCTCTTTTATCCCTGATGGCTAACCCATACTCAAAAAGAAAAAAAAAAAAAAAGTAAATTAAACTCAGCCTTTTACTTGTGTGTGAACATCTGGTCATGCAGCTCAGCAAACAGCAGAGGGCAGCATAAGAACTTCACAGCATTACACAAAGTAGACAATAAAATGCTATAAAACCACAAAATAAAAAATAAATATTCCATGGTATCTGGAAGAATTTATCCTAAGGCAATGTTGGGCATGTCGGAGGATGTTTTCATCAAGCATACTCCTGGTTTTAGAAAAGCAATTCTCATTGCTGACAGCAAAGCTGTACTAAAAATTGCATTTCCCACTCTCCAGTTTCAGTTCTTCTTTCTTTCATGTAATACCACATATGGGTAAGCAAATCATAGCAGTTAAAGCCAGCTGCATGCCACTTACATCTGCAAAGGCAGTTTGTTCACCAGGTGAGCTTCTTGCTCAATCCACCTCTTTAATCCATCCTGTGGAGAGAAAAATGTGACTTTGGCTCAAGGATGAAATTGTTACTCCACCTCATTATACCATTCTCATTAAATCTGTTATTTTCACATTATTGCAATGGAAGATATCCAACTTAAGTACCTTATCCTAGCTGGCTTCTCTAATTTGCAGAGTAATTATTGAATCTTTTATTTTTATTTTTGCCTCAGTGGGAAATTTATATTGCCTAGGCATTTAAATTCTGGCAAAAGGGTTGGAGGGAGAAATAGGTCATATTAAATTTAGGCAGAACGCTAGTCATTTTGGGGGGGGGGGTTATTGTGAAAAGATAATGACTTTTATCTTAGAGATATCGTATCTAGAAATCACATTGGCTACTGATCCTACATAGATCACCAAAACAATAAATTACTTAAGATAAACACAAAATTTCTCATTTAATTTGATAGGGAGTGTATGCACTCATAAATCACTTAGGTGTTTATGTGGATATGTAATTGCATTATCAGGGCATAACACATTTCAGAATAAAAAGACAAATTTGGATGGGAGCTATTTCTTCTCTCCCTTCTTTGCCCCATCTGCCTTCTCCTCCTCCTTTCTCTCTCTCTCTCTCCCTCTCTCTCTCTCTCTCTCTCTCTCTCTCTCTCTCTCTCTCTCATAGTTCAAAAAATATTATACACACAAATACATACACATTTTGTGTGTACCTACAACAGTAACAAATTTTCTTTTTAATTTGGGATTACAAAAATGTTTAAATTTGTTTAAGATAGGCCCCACACATGGAATGGGAATTCTGTGACGATTACCTTTATAGCTTTTTGCATCTAAGCAAGGATAGATGTATAGAAGGTTCTTCTATCACCTTCTCTGATGCCTCTTCTAGTTCCTCACTTAGAAGCTAGCAAGACTCTGTGGGTTCATGGAACATTCTCCATGCTCATCTCATGTGGATTATCTCTTAGTAATTTTACATTGTTTTTATGCTACATTATTTAATCTGGGGTAAAACCATTCAGTTCTTATTTTAAAAACTTTTATAACCAATGGTAATTACTGCTTGTTCAAGTACCAAAAGTATATTAATTACTGTGAGACCTTTGAGCAAAAGACTAGTTTTCTCTAACCCTTAATTAATCCATACAATACCAATGATGATAAGTATGTCTGGGAAAATAGATTCTATAACATATGTAAAGTATCTGGTGCATACTAAATGCTCAAGGTAATAGTAATTCCTTTTTTTTTTTTTTTTTTTTTGGTACTGAGGATTAAACTCAGGGGCACTCAACCACTGAGCCACATCCCCAACCCTATTTTGTATTTTATTTTGAGATAGGATCTCACTGAGTTGCTTAGTGCCCCATCATTGCTGAGGCTGACTTTGAATTCCAGCCTCAGCCTCCCGAGCCACTGGGATTACAGGTGTGCACTACTGTGCCCAGCAGTAATAACTATTTCAAATATTATTATAGACTTTCCATAATAGTACTTTACCTATAGAAGCACTCTTCTTACTTTATTATAGTGGGTCATGTATCTTCCCTTCCAAACTGTGAACAATACTAGTGAAAATAGTGGTAGGTGATAATGAATTTATATGTATAATATCAAGTGGATGAATTAGTTAATATCTGATTATTAGATATTTATTAAATAATTAGCATAGGATATTTTGTTTCCTATTTGGATTTTCTATACATTATTTGTGACTAGAAATACTACAGTTACTATCATTTTTAAACTCAGTGTTAAATATATATCACCAGATAATGCCATGTGTTCACCATACTATTTCATTTTCCTTCCCAGCACACAAAGTGAGTATTTTTGAGCCCCCTTACACCTCAGTGAGATCATGTAAATGAAATATAGATGAAAGTAATATATGTCACTTCAAATTCTGACCATACCATGTCGCATATCTTCTCTACTTTTTCTACCCCTATTTTAAAGCTTTGAAAAGAAACAGTTCAAGATGGTAAAACCACAAAGCAGAAAGAGCCTCTATCTCTAAGTCACAGCTGACAGCAGATCCTCTCAAATGACTGTGTAATATAAAACAGAAATCATACTTAACTGTGTTAAATGACTGAAATTGTGGGGTTTAGTTTTGACATATTTAGTCTATGCTGACTAATATACCATTTCATGTTGAAGGAAGTGACACTTCCTGTTTTGAGTAGAAGCAGAAAGTACACATCTGATATGCCCAGCAACACATTGTTATTTCTATTATATGCTTGATAAAGTATCCCCCAAGATAGTTCCCCCCCCAAAAAAAAAAAAAACTCTGATTTTCATGATCCACTGATCCATTCATTCATTTATCCACAAATAGTTAATGAGCTGGGTCTACAAAGGGCATTGAAAATAAAGTGGTGAAAAATGCGGAAGTCTTTTCTTTCACGGAGCACACACATATGAGCCACACATAGGATAGACATTTTTAAAAAATGACTTACAATAAAATACCAATGGATAAGGCAGAATCTTTGGTTTGTTCTAATGGTTTCCCTGCTATCTGACAGGACCTGACACATAGAAGGTGCTGAAGGAATGGAATAGTGTAGGCTCTTTAGGAAAAATACTATCCTCGCTGCCCTCATGTTCAGAACTAAGGATATTTGTTGAGTCAAATTTTGCCCATGGGCTATTGACTTAAAAGATTAATTCCAGAGTATAAAATAGGGGTTTGGATGCTTGTCCAATTGCTGGTAATTTCCTTGTCTTCTCCATTGTTATTTTCATTTTATATTATTTTCACATTATTTTAACTTTTATCCCTATCTCACCCAGACTTATTGGTGTCTTGGAGATAGGGAAAACTCAGAAAGACCATGCTTCATCAAGTCACTTTGTGAAAAATAACTCAGATGCTCCTTAAAAAAATAGGTTAACTCAATTTCAATGGGAATGGTCCCTAATGCCAAAACTCACCTGCCAATAGCAAGAGTTGACAATAACAGAAAAATTAAAATAAGGGCAGCTATAGAGACTGTTTCACTATCAAATTCTGTTGTCATTTTTTTATTTACTTTGCTAGATATCACCTCCATTATGTTTTGAGGACAGAAACAAACTTATTTAGTTTGTATCCACATCATTTAGCACACTGTTTAATAGGAAGTAAATGATTCATAAACGTTGGTAGAATGCCATTGAATATTATATTACCCTGGTAGAGTGATTCTCAAAAACAATTTGCAGATGGATAATTCTGGAATCACCTAAGGAGACCTGCAAAATATATTTATTATAGAAGTTCTCAAGTAAAAGACCAATGAGGGGGCCCAGACACTTGAATTACTTTAAAGGTAGGCAGAGGTTTCTGGTATGTACCCAAGTTTTAGAACGATTTCCTAATCTTATGTATACAAAGAAGCATACTCAAATCAGTTTTCAAAAGCAAAACTTGAGTTAATATCTCCTATATAATAATACAGGAAGAAATTTTCTCACTTATTTTAAGCCTACTATGTATCAAAATTGGGTCTGGGTTAGTCAATGAGAGCAAAATGAGTCCTATCCCCATAAAAAGTAAAATTTTATTAGAAAACTGAGAATATATTTTTTTAAGATTTGGATCCAACTGGGATAGTTTGGGGGACTGGTGAAGAACTGAAAAGACTTCAAACAAACACTTGTGTGATAGGGGGAGCTTCATTTGTTTGCTTTAAGGTCAATAGGAAATTATGGCAGGAAAGAAAGACTGGCTCTGGTTTGTCCTAAAGATGACATTTTCTACCAGACACCAGCTAGCCCTTTGTACACCGAGCATCAGTGGACTTGGCGCAGACACTGAGACACAGTCTGCATCACAGGTACTGTTCACGGGGTTTAGCTGTCATGCTCCTAGCAAAGACAAAAACATGAATCTTTTTTTGTAGAAAAGTGACACAAATTTAACAGAGATATATTGGACAGAATTCATTTAATTGTCACTGACTTATTTTTACAATTTAAAAAAAATCTTACACTGGATCAAACTTGGTGGAATCAGCCTGGTTAAAGTCTAGAAGCACTCTCAATGAGTTTTCCTTTGGTTATTGAGGAGGGTCACTGATGACAAGGCCTGCCACCCAGAGCAATTTTTTTTTTTTTTAATTCTAGATTACTGCACGTATTTCTGAGAATAAACCCCCGCTACTACCAACACAGCAACCCAACTGTCATCGTGGAAATTCTCTGTTAAATCAGGGCATTGGTTTACAGAATCCTTAATAAGTAAGACGGAAGGCAGAAGAGGGTGATAAGAACATAGACTTGGGAATTAAATGACTTTAGTTCAGACATCAACTTTGACATTTCTCAGCTAGGTTACCTTTGGCAATTCCATTTGTCTCAGCCATGTTCCTTCATATGCAAAAAGTAATGGAATCTCTACATATTGATATTGTTTAGAGTATAAGGTAAGGTACCAAAACCATAATAAATGGTGGTCGTTTTTAATAGGCAGAAAATGGTTCTCCAAAAATGTGTCCACCCTAATCCCTGGAATATGTAAATATATTACTTTACATATGTTCCACAAAGGAATTGTGTAGAAGTAAACTTAAGGATTTGAGAGGGGGGGAGTGGTGTGGATTATCCAGGTATGCCCAATCTAATATCTGAAATCTTAAATAATAGAGCTTTTCCAGGCCATGAACAAGAAGAGAGTTGTGCAGGAAGGCAAGTCAGAGATGGAAAATGGCCAACTTTGAAAGTGGTGGAAAAGGTCAACAGCTAAAAAGTATAGGTGACCTGTAGCAGCTGAAAAAGGCAAGGAAACTAAATTTCTCCTAGAACTTCCAGAAAGAAATTCAGCCATACTGACACCTTGATTTTAGTTCAGTGAGACCCATTTCAGACTTCTGTTCTTTAGAAATGTAAGATAATAAAATTGTATTGTATTGTTTTAAGCTACTGATTCTGTGGTGATCTGTTATGACCGAAATAGAAAAAGTCATACATCATTGTTATTATTAATCACAGTGACCAAACTTGAAACAAAATCTGCTTTATACTTTCTGGGGAAAAAGAAAATAGTTGATTTCTTGAAGTGGAGCAGAATAACAAAGGAGAGGAGTAGCTGTTATCCAAAAAGTTGGGCTTCAGCCTGGGAGATGGGGCAGTGCCTCACCCAGATCACACAGTGTCAAGAACCAGGTGGATCATGGCAGGCAAAGATGTGCCCTGTTCTAGGAGATGGTGCTCTGGGCTTTCACACTGCAGTGGAATAGGATTCACACATTGCTTCCTAAGAGGGATAAAGACTCCTATACTAGGTAATGTAGGAGGTGCTAGTTGTTCTCATAGGAAATTGAGCACTCAAAGGAAAGGGAGCCAAAAGCAATTTCCAAAGCACTTCTACAATAGTCCACATGACTGGATAGCCAAAGAGGCATATCAAAAACAGTTGAGGTTTTTCTCCTTTAACTCTGGTTAGGATAATAAACTACTAAGGTCCTACATTCATATTTTATAAGCATCATGACATCACCTGGGTGCTCATTGGAAAGGTGGATTTTTCAGAATTCATGTATCAAAGGAAAAATTTTAAAAAATTCTCAGGACATACAATCCATTTTTTGAATCTTACTTAAATGGTGTGTTGACAAAACCATCAAATGTGGCAGTTATCAAATCTTGCTTCCAAGAATAATACCCAAGTTTGTGCACACACAGATGAGCAATGGCAAATAGTTAGAATTCTTTCTTGGCTAATGGTCATTGTAACACACTACTTATTTCTATTTCAGGTAACATATCTGAACATTTCACAATGTGAAAAAGTGTCTTGAAATTGATAAAATGCAGCAAATGTAAACAGTCAGAAAAGGTGAGAATATTGTGATAATAAAAAGCAGAGCAGAGCTCCTCCAGAGTTAGATAAACACGGATCTAAAGACAGGTGAAATAAAATGTCCAAGTTCTACACAGAGTTCCATCACACTCTGTGTGAACCTTGCACATACTATTTCACCTGTCTGAGCCTCAGTTTCCTTGGTATAAAATAAGGATAATCTGTATTTTGAAGGGATGGTAGGAAGAACAAATCAGTTTATATAGTTGGAAGCTTTATTTGTAGACTAGTCTTCACTTTTCCTTCTTCCTCAACTGCTCCTCTGATAAACATTCAAGATCAGGGTGGTTAGAAGAAGAGCCTTGCCTGCTTCTTGCTCATTCCTGGCATCATGCAAAGTTTAGCACTGCTATAAGGGAAGGAAGACCGGTATGAATTAAATTGCATCAATATTTATTTTATCCTTGATATAACATATTAGAACCAACTTCTCCTGCACACAGTCAAATGCATTCATTTCCCAAAGACTAGAATTAATAATCACAATCAGACTGATAGAGAAAACAAAGACAACAGAGGCCTGGGCTATTTTACAGAGATGGTGCTAGCAATTAGTGTGGTCTCCAACTCAAGTTAAGGGTTACACAAGTGCTCAAATCATTCAGCACCACTTCAAGAAAATTTCTCCCTAATTAGCTCTCATGTAACTCTAAAGGGAAAAGCACACGTTCACAAAACAGAACACTCAATAATAGCTTTGTTTTTCTTTTATCAGCAATAGTTTTCAAAGTTTGAAAATATATGTGTGAAAAAGAACGCAACCTTATATTTTTCTCCAAATGAAGGAACTCCTTTGTCATCAGGTCAGGAAACCATGGATGTGCCCTCTGCCCAGTAAGTATAGAAAGAGGAAAGAATGTACAATTAGAGGGGCTCCTTATGTCCCACCTCTGCCTCCTCCTTTAATTTGCTCAAGTCCAACAGAACTGCTTGCAGGAAACATGCTCTTTCTTCTGTCTCCCAAATCACACATGGTCTTTCCTCTGCCCAGGACATATTACCTGCCTTTTTTTTTTTTTGCATAGTTTATTTCTTCTCATCTTTGAATGAACTCAAAACAATTAGTTCAAAAAGCTATTCCTAATTTGTTCAGGCCGAAGTATATTTTTGTGTGTGTTTACAATACTAGTAATAATAATGAGAATGAAGATCAATGATCGATAATAATGAAGATCAATAATAATATTAATAATGATAATATAATTGACTACCTACAATGATATTTTTGCATATATTATTTGATACAATACTAATAAAATTTCTGTAACAAAAGACATTATCTCTGATTTTATAAAAGAACATACACAGTTGCCATCTAAGTTTCCCAGATGAACAGAGTAGCAAAGAAAGTAGCAGTGTCCAGGTTTCAGGGATTTTTGTTTTTGTTTTTCTTGTACTGATCCTTTTATCTTTCTAATTGAAAACTTCCAACTTATTTTCCACAAGAAAGTTTCATTAATTTATGAATCCGTTCACTATTGAGTAGTCATTATGTGTTACCTATTGTAGTAGTATATCCATATCAGGACTGACCCAGAGCAAAATATGTATGTATAAATCCTAATGCTAAGTCTAATGACTTTTGTGTCATATTTATTATATGATTAAAGGAAGAACAAATATCACTCAATATTGTTGCTCACCATTTGTTCATCAATCAGTGAAATATTATGATTTGATTGTTCCTCTACTAGTGGGAAACCTGGCTCTCTTCCATTTACTGGCTAAAAGTAGGTGAGATTGAAGGATCATCTAAAGAACATAAAGTTTCTGGAAATCGGACTGGCTCTGTTCCATATGTTTTACCGAGCATTTACAAATATATTTAAACTATGAATTAACACTATTTTCCTGGTCACAAACATCTCCCATTAACCCAGTGAATATAATGCCCAGGAATTCAAATAAAGAACACCACAATCTTGAACTTGTACATTTTATGTGTATTAAGAGTTTCAAATGTGTTGTAGTTTAAAATGTGTTTTTAAAATGTGTTGTAGCAAGGATTCAAGAGTAAACAAAGAATATAGTTCTTATTCCCTAAAGTTTAGAATCCAGGTGGTAAAAGAGTCTTGTATCTCTAAAGCCTTTAGAATACAATGATGTATTTTGTTCCTCTTTCTCTGTTCTCCTTCAGTTCTGTGTACACATCTGAATGACACCCTCTGTCATGTGATATTGCAATTGTTTGCTTGCCTTCTGCCTTTCCTGAGCTTTTTAAAGACAGGAGCCATAATTTACACATCTTTTATCCCCGGTACCTAGCACATTGGATTTTCAATGTCTATTAAACAAGGAATGTTTGAGTGAAGAAAAGACAATAGAAATGGCCATGCAAGAGACACTTAAATTACAATCAACAATTTGACAGCCCTGAGAAACACTGCCTTGAGAAGAAGATCCAGGTTCTGGTCCCAGCTCACTCATCAAGGGAGGGAAGAAAATCTTGGCCAAACTTCTGTAACATCATGAAACTCACTTTTTTACCTCTTTACTTTGGACCTGAACATCCAATTAATTAGAGTCCTAAAACTTTACTTGATCAAAACAGATACTATCATTCTACACTAATACTATGCTATTTGAATGATAATATTTTTCTTGCACTATTTTAACACCTGTCCATAATACCTTTCCTTATTCCTGTCTCCCTCAGATTCATCCTCCACAATGATGTGAGCACCACCTAGTTAAAATGCATATCCAACATGTCATTTTCCTGCTTAAATATCCTTCAGAGATCAGTGATTTCTAAAAGGATTTAGCCAGAAAATGGCGAATCAGCTTTAACTGTCCCAGTCCTTTTGCATGTCTTCTATAGCTTTCACTTTCCACTGAGATCTCTAGGAAGGCCTCATGACTCTGGCCATTTTTTTTTTTTTATCGTCTTACATTATCTAATGGCATATTATATGCCAATTCCTTTGATTAGCTTAATTTTATCCATGCTGTAAGATTCAACTTGGGTGCCATTTCTTCCAAGAATGCTTTCATTATCTTATATAGGATTAGTCCAATGTTTATCATTTTGCTCAGCATTAAAAAAACCCATATTTAAATTTATTGAAAATTTCAGATCATATCCAGAATTGAAGTTGCCACATTATCTTACTCATATTGTTGAAATGATCTATTTGTTTATTCAATCATCCTGGTAGAATATATAAGCCGATGGAGATTAGAGAACATGGTGTAAGATTTGTAATCTTATGACATGACAAACGAGCATAAGACATTTAGTAGGCTTCTCCAAAGATATTCCTTATGTAAATCGCTTCTGTGGTGTTGATGGCAGTACGAGTGGCAGGCTTAGAGCAGCCCTTTGATGCCAGGGTACTTTCTCTTCATCTTCCCTTTGTCCTTCATTCTGCCTCTCTCTCTCACTAGAGACTAGTTCTCCCATAAGGTAGGAAACATCTCTCTGGCAGCTTCCAACCTTCACAACTTTTAAGACTTTTAGTTATTAAATATGATCAAGTCTCTTCTCCATTTCTTAGTACAATTAACATTCTGGGAAGATATTTGGTTGGCTTTGCTTAGATCAAGAAGTCCCTGCTAGACCAGTCAACTTTGGCCAAGAAGCAGATTTTAGTTTGTTCTGTTTTCTTTTTTTCTTAAAAAAATTCAAAGTAAAAAATGCATAACGTTGGATTCACCATCTTAACCATTTTTAAATATGCAGATCAGTACTGTTAAGCATAGTTATGTTGTAAATATATCTCCCATGTTACAGATCTCTGTAACTATCTCATCTTTCAAAATTGAACTATGTATACACTAAAAACTAATTATTCCTTTTCTCTCCTCCCTAACACCCTTGGAAAACACCTCTCTACTTTCTGTCCCTATGATTTTGGCTACTTTAGATACTTCATATGAGTGAAATCACAGAGTATTTATTCTTTTGCGATTGACTTATTTACTTCATATAATGTCCTTGAGGACATTTTATAACACATGATAGCATTTCCTCCTCTTAAAGACTTCATAATACTCTACTTGTGCATATTATATAACACATTTTCTAATCCATTCATTTGTCAATGGACACTTGACTTGCTTCTACTTCTTTGTTACTGGGAATAATGCTTCAATGTGCATGGATGTGCTAAAGTCTCTTAGTCAGCTTTAAAATATTATGTATATGTACCCAGGAGGGAATTGATGGGTCAATTCTACTTTTTAAACTAATCTTCCTCCTGTCTTCTGCTGAGACTGTAGCATTTTACATTCTTTTGCAGACAAGAGTAAAAGTTTTCCAGTCTCTCTGACTTCTCACCAACATCTGTTATCTTCAATCATTTTGATAGTGGCCATCCTTGTGGGTATGAAGCGATACCACACTAAGTTTTTTTATTTGCATTTCTCTTACAATTAGTGATTTTGAGCATCTTTTCATATGCAAGTTGTCTACTGGTATACCTTCAGTCCATTCAAATTTTCTCCTATTTTTCAATCAAAATTTTTTTGTTATTATTGTTAAGAAGTTCCTTGTAAATCTGTATACTAAACCCTTATCAAATATATGATCTGAACATACCTTATTCCATTTTGTAGGTTGTTGCCCTTTCATTCTAGTGATTATTTATGTTTTGGGGAAGAAGATTTTAAGTTTGGCATAGTCTTTTGTGTCTACTTTTGGTTTAGTTGATTCAACTTTTAGTTTCTTCCTCAAGAAATCCTTGTCATATTCAGTGTTATGAAGATTTTCTCCTATGCTTTTCCCCTAAGAATTTTATAGTCTAAAACCATATTAAGTTAATTTGTGTATATCATAAAAAATATGGGTTCAGCTACATTGTTTTTTACATGGATACCCAGTTTTTCCAATACAACTTATTGAAGGACTCTAAAATCACTTAGCCATATATTCAAGATTTGTTTCTGGGCTCTTTCTATTTTGTTTCACTGGTTTATATGTCTGTCTTTATAATAGTATCACATTATCTTGATTACTGTTGCTTTGTACTCTATTTGATAGACTAGAAATTTCCAACTTTGTTCTCTTCAAGATCATTTTCAGTATTCAGGTGTCCCTTAGGATTCTATGTGAATATTCATATTTTTTTTCTGTTTGTGAGAAAAAAATGTCACTGAGATTTCGATAGGGATCATATTGAATCTGTAGCCCACTTTGTGTGGTATGGACATTTTCACAATACTAAATCTTCTAATCCATATATGCCAGATGTTTTTGCCATTTATTTACATCTTCTTTGATTTATCAGTTTAGAGCATACATGTTGTCACCTTTTTGGTTAGGTTGATTCCTAAGTATTTTATTCTTTTTGATACTATAATAAATGGGATTCTTTTCTCAGGAAGCATAGTTTTTACAAGAGGACAGTGCCACTACTAACCAATAAGGCCAACCAGTGGTAGAGAGGCGGTATATGAGGGAGAAAGAAATAGTCTTCAGAGAGAACATGCTATATTCTCTACTTTCCAGAGGAAAGAAGCTTTGGTGGCAAAAAAACAGTATGCATTTACTATTGCAACCATTTTATTGCTGAAGATGATTGATGATGATAAATATTTTAATAAGGTATTATCTCATAAGACACAGATTCCCTAGAGGCAATTTCAACATACAATAGATTCAATGGAAAATTTGTTCCTTTAAATGTGCTTCCTCTTAAGTGGATCACCTTGGGATAAATGTACCAAAAATCATCTGAACAAATAAATTCTGCTGTTTTGGTTAAAGAAACATGTATGGTACCTTATGATCTCAGCTAATATTGATGATATTTATTTCTAAATATGGAACAAAATATTAAAATAAAAAGTTTACTATCTCTCCTGTAGGAAGTATGCTGGATACCTTTTATATGAGACATATATATGCATTTATTGTTTTATATATAAATTATATACTTATATGTGTTACTTATAAATTATTCATTTATGGACTATAATATCTCTATAAGATGAGGAGATGATGCAAATAACAATGTTTCTTATTGTTGGGGAACTAGGAACCAAATATATTTAATTTTCTTTCTTGAAAAGAAAAGGATTTCAGTAGCTCTGATAAGAAATGAGACTCCTAGAATAGCCACCAGTTATCAATGTCTTAAGTAATTTCAATTTCTGTAAAAGAAATGTGCTTATTTTTTAGCACTCTCTGGTCCCATTTTATAGAGTTGATAAATTTCCACAAAAATATTTACTTGGAAATAAACCTGAATTTGCTTAAAA